>NC_059143.1:11683002-11990602 GCF_020740605.2 Lemur catta | reverse complement strand
TGGAGATAACTTGAGTTTGATCAACCACAATCAACTACACACTTAATTAATGGAAAGAGGCCGTGCCTAGGATGGCTTTCACACGTGGCTTTGGACTGTTCTTTTTATACTTGGGCTGGGCACGGCCTGAGGTTGACTATCCTTCAAAGTCAAAGGCAAAGTGAGGATGCTGCGCTAGGAAGACCTAGCAAGGACGAAGTCACCTGTCTCCTTCCCTTGCACCTTTTTGCCATCTTTGCCGCTTCTCCCTTCAGCATCTCCTGCCACGCTTTTCATTCTTAAGCCACAGAAGAAAACAATCAATACCAGACCATTAACATATAAACCATTATGGGCTACTAAATTAATTGGTAAATATTTCAAAATATATTTCAAAACTGACTTTGTATTGTCAAAACATAAACTAGCCACACCAAGTTTTAATAAATAGTAATAACCGGCATCTCTACAGAGCAAAGAACTTCAACTAGGCCTGGCTTGACACCAAGACAAGAGACTGGTTTTCAATTTAAATTAAAAATTTGGAATGTAAGTCCCAAATGTGCATTAAAAAATCAGTCTGGCTGCTTGTTAAGAAATCCTTCAGAGCATTTCCAAGTATTCAGAGTTCCAGTACTTTCTAAAAAGAAAGATGATCTTCCTGGTCCTGTTTTGCATAATTATGCCTTCAAAATGTCATCTCGAATTTTCAGTGAGAATAGTCTTAATCTGTTCAGGCGAGTGGAGACAATGGTGATCCGCCGGCGTCAAAAGTTTAGAGAGAGGCTGCCCCACAAACTGTATCCGAACGTGTTCGATACAAATTAAGATTTGCGGAGAGGGCAACAGGGTTCGAGAACAGAAAACTACTCACACTTGAATCCCGTCTACAACCTGAAGGTGGAGGCGCCGGGCAAACGAACGCGGGGAAGAAATAACAGCAACTCGCCAGCCCCCGGCTCCGCCGCGATCACGTGCCGGGCGCCCCCTCCCGCAGGGCCGGGGCGGGATGCGGAGGCGGCCTCCCGCCGCGCCGCCCCCCGTGACCCGCTGGGCCGCAGCTCCAGCCCCGCGCTAGAGGCCAGGGGTGGGGGGGCCCAGGTGACCATTCCACGAGCGGCGGCGGGGGCCGTGAGTCCTCAGAGGCTGCCCCCCCCCGTGCATACCCCGCCGCCGCCGGCGCCCCCGCTCGCCCCGTGAGTCCGTCCTGCGGCTGAGGGGCCGCGTCTACGTGGCGCGGTCGCGGCGACGCGGGCACAGGACGGGGCACGGGCAGGGGGCGGCTCGGCCCGCGCCGCCCCCGAGGGTCCCGGCCTCCAGCAGGGCAGCCCAGCGCCGAAGGCGAGCCCCCCACGCGCAGACACGCGACGCCCGCCCCGGAGGGAGGACGCGAGGACCCCGACGCGCGCTTACCTGCAGCGGCTCCGCTCCCGGCCCGCGCCGGCGCCCGCGGGCAGCCGAGGGGAGGCGGCGGCCGGACGGCCGCGGCGAGGACCCTCCGGAGAAGGCGGGCGGCCGAGGGGGCGGGGCCGGCCGGAGACGCGCGCGGGGCCGGGGCTCCCGCCGCCGCCGCTACCTCTGGAGCCGCCTGGGCCGCAGCCGAGCCGGGCGGCCCTCATGAATGGGACGCGGTAGCGGCGGCCGAGCCGGCGGCGGGCGGCGCGCAAGCCCCGCCCCGGCCACGTGACGCGCGCTCCACCTCCCCCTCGCGGCCGCGCGCCGCGCCCTCGCCGCCTCGTTCGGGGCCGCGCGCCGCGCCCCCGCGGCCTCCCGCCCCGCCGCCCCGCCGTCGCCGCCGGGCCCGGCTTTTGAGGGCGGGATCGCGATTTTCAGGAGGAAAAATGCTTGGGGTGACAGGAGCGTTACTTTAAAAAAAAGTTTCTTCTGGTTCCCGTGGCAACCCTGCGGCGCGTCACGTGGGACTTAGAGCCCAATTGCCAAAAAAAAAAAAAATATGAAAGTGCAAAAAAGATCTACAGCAGGAATGTTTTATAATCCTTTTTTGATCCCCAGTAGCGCATCTTCTTTGCTTACTTTCCCCTCCAAAAAAAAAATCCTATTACACACTTCGTTTTAAAAAATATACTTTTGAAGAAATAGGTTGCCGGGACTGTATACTGTTGGTGCACGCCGGTTTTTATCTTTTTGCAGCCTATTCTGTCATTGACAGTGATGAATGGAAGCGCGCGTGTTACTTCTGAATGCCAGCTGGTTTCTCAGTGAGCATCCTGTGTGTGATTATTTAGCTCTGGGGTGTTGAAACAGGCATTTACACACGCAGCCGCCCCGCGAGGGGCCTGCCCCAGCCCCGCGGCTTCCCGCGCCCGCACTGTGGGGGCCGGGCCTGCGGGACCCGGGACCGCACCGGCAGCCGCTCCCCCTCCGAGCCCCCCGGGCCTTCTCTGGAATTCCGCCAAATTCCGCCAGGCTTTGCCCCCTCTGTAACCAGGGCCCTACGGCAACAAAGGTGTTCTGAATCTTCCTCATTTCCCTGGCTTCCACCTGGCTTCCCAAGTGAAAATAAAGATTTCAAAAGAGAAGGCCGGGAATATCCCCCTCTATAGTCAAAGCATTTTGCTCTGCTATGGAGGAGCAAAATTAAAGCTAAAGAAAGAATTTAATCCTCAGTTTCTGTATCAACAAAATGGAAATAGTAATGCCTTTCTCACAGGATTGTTTTGAGGATTACACGTGATTACCTATAAAGTGTCTACTTTAGCTTAGTGTCTGGAACCCGGAACAGGCTGTTGCTGTTCATTTTCTTTCCTTGCTTCCGTTTTTCCCACTTGGGCTTTTCCTGTCTCGCTCAGGCTATTTTCACTACCCCTGCCTTGGGAGGGAAACAGTCTGCCAAGCCTCCTTCCTTCTTTATCATTCAGGAAGCCCTAGACATCCCCTCCCTTCCTCCAAACAACCCTGGGTTTGAGGCCTCCCTTAGAAGGATTGGTTCACATTTCTAGTATTTTCCTCATTCTCTAGTGTCTACCTAATTCACACCACCGCTTAAGCAAAGTAGGGATTCATAAAATATTTGCTGCATGATATCACCTCACTTCCTGGCCTGGCACCTGGGGGGGGTGCCACCTGATTCCCGAGGCCACTGGCCTGTCAGAGAAAGAAAGCGCTTCCTTCAGCCCTCTCTGCCACCGCCTTCCAGCTCCAAGGCCAGGAACCTCACTCGGCTAATTGTTCTCTTTCTCAACTCTGGCTTCATCCCTTAGCTTTAGCAGACAGGTTTTTCCCACCATTTAAAAAGCAGCAGCCTTTGTTGTTCCTTCTGAGGCGATCGACTTAATCACACGGTTTTCCTTCCCAGCGATGCTACCTGGAAGAGTTCCTAATGTTTCACTTCTTCACGGTTGTGCTCGTCTGCCACTTCTGAAACTGCTCTGGCTGAGGTCACCGATGACCTTCTAGTTGCCAAATACAGTGGACCCCTTTCAGGTCCTGTGTCTCACCATCTCTGTGGGGCAAGACGCTGTTGACCACTATTTCCTTCCTGAAACTCCCCCGGCTCTCAACAGATGGAGCTCCTCTGAGATCCACACACCTGTGCTGGGTGGCGTTGGACATCGCCACCAGCCGGGCCCACTTTGACAATCAAATTCAGTCCTATCCTTCGAGCTTCTTCAAACCGGCTGCTCCCGAGTCTCCCATCCTGGCTGGTGACATCATCATCCATTTAGGCATTCTTGCCAGAAACCTAGGCGGGACTTCCCATTTCCCTCTACGGCCACTCCACATCCACCAAGTCCTGTCATTCCTACTCTAAGGCTCTCTGCAGGACTACCGTGTTGTGCCGGCCACCTTCAGGGCCCTCCTCAGTTGCACAACTGTGTGGCCTCACCCCTGCTTGCAGTCAGGCTCTCTCCATCTCTTCCCCGTCCGGGGTCCATTGTAGGCATATTGCGAGCTGCTGTCCCTGTCCTTCATTCCCGCACGGTGCTGACCATCCTCTACCCAGAATTGCAGATGTGGCCACAGCGCAGGTTCAGGGAAAAGTCCCAGTACCCGAGTGTGGCACCCAGGGTGCTCCTTTTCTCTCCAGTTTTCTCTCCTGCTTTTTCTAGCCTGTATGCTTCAGCCATTCCTTTTGCAACAGGATAATTTTTCAAATGCTAACTTCTGTGTTTTTCCTTGTATTTCTCCATTTCTTTTTCCCTATATAAGGAGGCACCCAGGCATTCTGCTTGTCTCAAGGGTGTTTGCTGGCAGGGTGGAAAGCAGAAGTCTGAAAGATGTTTCCTTCCTGTCTTTTATTTCCATCCTTTTTTTTTTTTTTTTTTTTTTTTGAGACAGAGTCTCACTTTGTTGCCCGGGCTGGAGTGAGTGCCATGGCGTCAGCCTAGCTCACAGCAACCTCAAACTCCTGGACTTAAGCAATCCTCCTGCCTCAGCCTCCCGAGTAGCTGGGACTACAGGCATGCGCCACCATGCCCAGCTAATTTTTTCTATATATATTTTTAGTTGTCCATATAATTTCTTTCTATTTTTAGTAGAGACGGGGGTCTTGCTCAGGCTGGTCTCGAACTCCTGACCTCAAGCGATCCACCCGCCTCGGCCTCCCAGAGGGCTAGGATTACAGGCGTGAGCCACCGCGCCCGGCCCTGTCTTTTATTTCCAAAACTCTACACTTGGCTTGAGGAACCTAAGTCAGGAGGGAGAGGGTAAGGAGGAATATGTGTCTTGGAGGGAATCCTGAAAGGGGAGGGGAGGGAATTTCCCTAGAACACGAATGGAGTCCCCCAGCCTGGGGTTGGAAGGGGGCGATCCTATGCCCTCCTGTCTGGCAGAAATAGCTTTGTTGTTGCAAACTTCAGCATCTCTTTCTCTGTGAGGACAAAGAATGGCCAGCATTTTCTGTGCCATGGCTGTGTGTGCAGGTCTTCTAGTAATGCTAACTACTGTCGTTAGCACCAGTTTATAGATGGAGAAACTGAGGCACAGACTAACTTGCCCCAGATCTCACAACTTGTAAGCAGCGAGGCTGGAACTTGTCCCAGGCCTGCTTGACTCCCAAACTGTATTTTTAACCAATTCTCACCACGTTCCCTCAGTTGCCCCCACTGCCCCACCCCAGGCAATGTCACTTTTTCTCATACCTCTAGTCTACCTTGTGCGGATCACAACTACAGCTCTTATTACACACATGGTAGGTGCTCAACAAATATGCAGTAAGAAATTATTATTCCTCATAGTATGCTCAGCTAGATGTCTAGACTGATTTTCTCACTGAAAAAAACAGCAACAAAAATACTGGGTAAAATATTAAAAATATATTCTATAGACTAGCAAGAAATTAAGAAAGAGCATCAGGAGAGGGTAAAGGTCAGAACCCTGAGATGTAAGCAGAGCCCAAAATCAGCATTTGTCTGGAGAGTATTTGCAGAATCTAGTGAATTTAAATATTGGTTTTTGCAGCCTTGGGAGTTTTGTGGATCAGAAGTAAAGATTAGTGTGTGCTTTAAGTGAGGAGAAGACCTAATAAAGGTGGAATAGAAGGCCCAAGAAAAGTGGAACCTCAAAAGCAAAATAATATATAAGGAAAAAAAAATCATTTCTCAAGCCCACCCAAAAACCTCACTAAAGGTGATCACACAAGTCATAAAGCAATCTCAACAAATTTTGAAAATTTTGTATCATACGGACTATATTCTCTGATCACAATGCAATTAAGACAAGAATCAATTTTTTAAATTGAAACTCATTGAAACTCATGGTCCAATGAACAAATCATTATAGAAATGTGACAATATTTAAATGCTACATATCAAATATTTAATACCATATATCAAAGCTTGAGGTATAAAAGTAAACAAGTAGCTAAAGGGAAATTTATAGACCTAAAAGCTTCTATTGCAAGAGAAAATAGTTTGAAATGTAAAGAGCTAAAAAGTTAGAAAAAGAACAAGAGATTAAGGTCAAATAGAAGGAAATAATAAAGATAAAATAATAAAATTGGCAACAAACATACAATGGAAAGAACCAACTAAGCCAAGCACTGGGTTTGTGAAAGCCTAATAAATTTTACAAACCTCTGATGAAAAATAATCAGAAAAAAAGAGAAAGCACAACAAGCAGTGTGAGGAATAAAGGGAAAGCTATAATCACACATGATGCAGAAATTACAAAGATGAAAGAACTCTGGGAAGATTTTTATGCCAATTAATTTGAAAACTTAGGTGAAATGAAGAAATTCCAAGAAATGTAAGTTAATAAAACAACTAAAAAACCAAAGTAGACTCATAACCATTTAAGAACTTGAATCTGTTGTTAAATATTTTCTGCAAAGAAAAATCCAGGCTGAAACAGTTTTGCCAGTGACTTCTACCAAACATTCAAGTAATAAGTAATTCCAATCTCACACAAGCTATTCCAAAGCACAGAAAAGGGTGGGTTATTCCTCAACTCGTTTTATGAAGCTAGTGTAACCTTATACCAAAATCTAACCAGGAGAGTGTGAGACATGAAAATTTCAGGCCAATCTCCACCTCACTTCAGTGTTGGACTAGAAGTCCTAACAGTAGAGTAAGACAAGGAAAAGAAACAAAATATGTCTAAATTGGAAAGGACAAAATCATAATAACATGATTGAGTATGTAGAAAATTTAAAAGATATATATAACTTATTGAGATAAGTATGAAGGTTTAGCACTGTTGCTGGATATTAAAGTCAATATACAAAATTATTAGCATTTATATATACTAGCAATAAACAGGAATGAAATTTTTGAAAGATCCATGTAGGATGATGTCAATAAACAAACTACTGAGGAATGAATCTAACAAAATATGTGCAAGACCTTTATAAAGAGAATTAAATTATAAAACTTCATTAAAAGACTATGAAGAAGACCCAATTAGAAAAATACCATATTTATGGATAGAATCAATCTCATAAAATATTAATTCTCCATAAATTGATCTATAGATTCAAGGTAGATCCATTCAAAATAGAGGTCTCTTCTTCAAAAGACTCTTGAAGAATATAGAGGAAAAAATCACCCTCTTATATATGAAAGCTGTAGTAAGAAGGCAGGGTGATGTTGGTGCAGGGGTAAACAAATAAACCAATCAAACACAATAGAAACTCTCACCATGGAAAAATAAATATATGAGGAATTGAATATGCTAATTAGTTTGATTTAACCATTCCACAATGTGTACATATATATATCAAAATGTAATGTTTTTTACCATAAATATATATAATTTTTGTTTGTCAATTTAAAAATTAATTTTTAAAAATGCAATATAAAGCTCAGAAACAGGTTCAGCATATACAGACACTTGATGTATGGCAGAGGTAGCAATTCAGAATATTGGGGAAAAGATGGACTTTTCAATAAATTGTAAGGAGGCAATTGATTATTGTCTTACTCTGTTTTCTCTTGCTATAACAGAATACCACAGCCTGGGTAATTTGTAAAGAAAAGCAGTTTATTTAGCTCACAGTTCTGGAGGCTAGAAGTCCAAAGTTGAGGGGCAACATGTGGTGAAGGCCTTCATGCGGCGTAATGACCCGGCTGAAGCATCATGTGGTGAGAGGGCAGGCGTGTGCCAGCTCAGGTCTCCTCCTCTTCTTATAAAGCCACCAGTTCCATCATGGGGGCCCCACCCTGATGACTTTATCTAATCCTAATTCCCTCCCAAAGGCCGCACCTCCAAATACCATCCACATATGAATTTGAGGATTAAGTTTCAAACACATGAAATTTGAGGATACATTCAAACCATAGCAATCATCTGGATGGAAAAAGTGAATTTGGACTCCACTCGACACCATATCCCAAAATCAGCCTTAGTTGGATTAAAGTCCTAAATGAGAAAAACAAAATTGTGTTGCTGTCATCATTTCAAGGATATATTTTCTTTTTCACATTTTACCATTTCTGAAATTGTGATGTTTCTTGCAATCAATGCCAACCTAGATTCAATGATTTGTGATATAAAACTTTTAGGAGCCAATATAGGAGAATATGTTAACAAATTCTGTGTAGGGAAGTATTTCTTTTCTTTTTTTTTTTTTTGAGACAAGGTCATGCTCTGTCACCGGGGCTAGAGTGCAGTGGCCTCATCGTAGCTCACAGCAACCTCAAACTCCGTGGCTCAGGTGATCCTCCTGCCTCAGCCTCCCGAGGACTACAGGCCTGCACCACCATGCCTGGCTAACTTTTATATTTTTTGTAGAGAGACAGGGTGTTGCTCTTGCCCAGGCTGGTCTTCAACTCCTGACCTCAAGCAATCCTCGCCTTTTGGCCTCCCAAAGTCCTAGGATTACAAGCATGAGCCACTGTGCCTGGCCTGGGAAGTATTTCTTAATTTGGAAAAAGCACTAACTGTAAAGGAAAAGATTGATGAACTGAACGACATTAAAGTTAAGACTTCTTTAAAAGAGACCATAAAGAGAGCAAAACAAAACAAAAATAAGCATCATCTTAGAAGAATATATTTGCAACATATATAATCAAAGATTAGAATCCAGAATGTATGATGAACTCATATAGATCAATAAGTAGAAGTCCAGCAATCAATAAAAAAATTAGCAAAAGAAACAAAGAGGAACTTCACAAAAGGACAAGAACAAATGGTGCATAAACTTATGAAAAGCTGTTTAATTTCATTAGTAATCAGGCAAATATAAATTTCAACTACTAGGAGATACCACTACACACCCATCAGAATGACTAAAATTTAAAAAGTCGTTCAGTGCAAACTGTTGGGGTTGTTGCCGATGCCAAGGCCGTGGAGTGACCAAGCAGAACTCAGACACACTGCTGGTTCAAACTCAAATTCTGACAACTTCAGAAAACAGCTTGGTATTACCTAGAAAGTTGAACATGCACATACACAAAGACCCAGCAATTCCAACATTAGGTATGTGCTCTCAAGAAATTCTTACACAGCCAGGCCTGGTGGCTCCCGCCTGTAATCCTAGCACTCTGAGAGTTGGAGATGGGAGAGTTGCTTAAGCTCAGGAGTTTAAGACTAGCCTGAGCGGGAGCGAGACCCTGTCTCTCTCAGAAAAGAAAGGGAAAAAAACCCAGCTGGGCGTTGCTGGCTTGCACCTGTAGTCCCAGCTACCCCAGAGGCTGAGGCAGAAGGATCTCTTAGAGCCCAGGAGTTGGTGGTTGCAGTGAGCTACGATGATGCCACTGTACTCTACCCAGGGCGACAGGGTGAGACTATGTCTCTACAAAAACAAAGAAGGCAACTGAGCACCCCTCCTCATAGCCGAAAAAAAAAAAAAGAAAGAAAGAAAGAAAGAAATTCTTACACAAGTGTACTCAAAGACACATATGGGAATATAGCAGCATTGCTCATAACTGCAAAGAGGGAGAAACAATCCAAGTGACCACCAAAGGTAGAATGAATAATTAAATTAATTATAGTTGATAAAAAACTATAAAGAAAAACAAGGAAATGAGTGACAGTATTGCCTGTGAGAAAGAGACCAGTGCAATGTGAGGTGGGCGTACAGTGTCGGGGGTGGGGTAAGCTGCTGTTTCTTGGCCTGTGTGACGGGTGGTGCATAGATGTTTGTGTGTATCTTTATTTCACAATAAAAATTAAAATAAACGAGGGACAAAGGGGGACGAATTAATAAATACATACATCTCTGTATTTTCAAAAATGTTTTTTTGTGCCTATAAGTTTTGTAAGTTTCCCTTCATCTCTTGTAAGACAAATTCAGTGTCTTAAAACTTTCCTAATATGCCTTAAGGAATGTTTCTTTTTTTTTTTAACAGGGCATTGCAGTTTGTTTTGTAATAAATTTAGAAGAATGATGACGAAGAATAAGTTTTGTAAAATGGGTCAGATGTGCAAAAGGAAATAGCAGAAGCATGAAAGCTCTTCTAATAAATCACTCACAATATACTTATCTCCAAATCATTCCATTTAGTTTTGTTTGCTTTCTTTTAACTCAGTGGTTATCATTCTTAGGCCTGGGAGCAAAGACTCTTCTAGTCATTCCATGGACTTTCTTATTTTCACTGGTCATGTGCCGCCAGGTCATAAAACCAGGGACCTTGGAGGCCAAGGTGCCTGAACTGCCCTGGAGCAAAAATCCCCTCTGGAATCTTGTGCTGTCTGCTTGAGTCCCTCAGGTCATCGGCAGTTCATCATGTGGGCAATTCATTCCACGATTAAGCAGTTAGGATGTTGTCCTACTCAGGAGGCAGAACTATCTATAGAAGTGACCTTCCCGAGGTCACTCAATGTCACCTAGGAGATGGAATCTCTCTGAAAATGGTTATCCTGTTGGAGTCCCCACTGGTTTTCATAGGTTTCAACTGGGCAGTTTAGAGAAAATATCTTCTGTAAAATCTGTATAAGAAGGATTTGATTATTAGCACTTTCAGATTTTTCTGCCCCTTTGTAACACTAAGCCTTCGTCATCATGTATTTTACGTTATAACTAAACAAATAATGATAATAACAATAATTTTAGAAGCTATGGAGGGGAGGAGAGATTTGAAGAGGCGCTCACCTGAGAAGGAATGTGCTCACGAGTGTGTCTGAAAGCCCTCAGCGCTTCAACTGCTGTACATTAATGATTCAGAGACCAGCCTGGAAAACTTCCTCGTGCTTCCAGATTGTCTGTCTCAGCAGCCACTGTCTTACTTTTTTTTTTTTTTTTTTTCAGAATAGGCACTAATTTGAATGGAACGTCTGGACTATGGCAAACTGTTCTTAAGAATGTGTTTCCAGGCTATGTGTGGTCTCCTTAAACCCTTCAAAAAAAACCTTCAAAAACCATCCTTTCTTTCTCCCTGGTTTTTAAGGTGTTTGTTCTGCATAATGATCCTTGCTGAGGGAGGCACTCTGCCTATCAGTGTCAAAAGACAAAATTACAACAAATTTAGTTTAGATCTCAATTGGCTTTATTGTGATTCTAGAATTGGGCAACACTTCATTCCATAAAATAGCCTAAGTGTTCGATGAGCTGAGCAGAGGGGATGGCTTTATAGACGGTAAATTGCTGGAGAAGCCGAGAACAAAGAATGGATTTGTTTCAAAGCCACTTTCCTTGTAAGGGGGGAACCCGGAGACAGAACAATAGAGAAATAACTGAAAAGTTCCCATCAGGTTGTATCAGGCTACTTGTTTTTTTGTAAGGATTAAAGCAGAGGGTACTGCATGATCCTGCTGATTGAAGATTTAAACTGGCCTGTTTGGGAAACGGGCTGTTACCTCCCTCTTCCCTGAATTCTCAGGAAGTCGGACAACAGTTCTGTGTGGGTTTGGTGAAGTGGAACTTCAGCACGGGCGACTCCGTTTTGGCTTTTACTCTGGTCTGTTGGGCCCAGTACAGGAGCTTAGTCCCAAACAGTGGCCTCCTGTCATTTTTATTTAAAAGCGGGAAAGCTAAATCTTATTAGGGAAGTGATTCCATTTCAGCCAAAAATGAGTGGCTGTCTCTCACTCTTCACTCTTCCCCTTCCTTTGCCTCTCCCCATTTTCTTCCCCATCTAAGTAAGCTCTTCAAATCAGATTAATTTTCTTAGCAACACAAAGTGTTTTTCTTTCATTCTCTCTTTATTTCCCTAAACGGCTTATTAAAGTTAGAGAAATGGTTTCCCATGTTAGAAAAATCAGGGGGAAATTATATAGCTCTGTAGATTATTATCTGTTCTGTTAAAGCTAGAGTTTTAATGTTCTTGCTAGGAGATTCTTCTGTCACTAAGTAACGAGCCCCAGAATTTGCGGAGTAACCGCCCGGTAATTTTAGGGCGCTGTGCAGTTATTAAAATCAGCTAATGCGTGAGCAGCCCTGGGAGCTAGCTAGTTACTGCGCACCCTCCGCAAACTTTTATGAGGTTTTTGGGACCCAGCGTTGACCCAGTTTGTGGGTGTTCACTTCTGGGAGGAGGAGCAGGCAGCACTTGTCTCAGAGAGTGGAGAAAGAAAGGAAAGGTGCACAGATTCTCAAATGTTTCTGTCATTTGTCGCCAACACATCTGTTCCATCCTCCCCTCCACAACACAACACGCACGATCCTGAGACTTTCTGCTTCAGCCCGGAAGGGGAGAGATAAAAGCAAGGTACACACAGAGTGGCAAAGAGGACGATGGCAGGAAAGAAGGCCAGGCCTCTGTTCGCAGGCAGGCATGAGCCTTAATAACCCGGTGCCCTGTGAGCATGAAACAAGGGCAGTCTGGGGGTGGGGGTGGGGGGGCTCTCTGTAGACAGTCTCCCCCATAGCTGATACTATCACCGTCAGATAACCACCTTCCTTTCCAAATTTCATGTCTCCTCAGTTTTTCAGGAGTTTTCTGGAATTTTCCTGTGATCCTGTGCCAGAAAACACAGCCCTGTGTGTTTGCAGTCTGGAAGCAGCTGCAGCCTGGGATGGGAGCCTTTGAAACGATCCTGCAAGATAGGAAGGGAAATTCAGACGCGGAATGTGGAATTTGTAACAGAAACAAACAGTCTGTGACTTGCTTTCGGATTGGAGTCTAAATGTAGCTCACCGTATAGAAGAGCATGCACAGGCCTGGGAAGCTGTCCCTGCCGGGCTGACATCTCAGCGCATCCATTTTTAGCCTCCTAGAGGAAATTTTATGTTGGTTTTTTTTGTTTTGTTTTGGAGAGAGAGAAGCCTCCCGAAAAGCCAGCCCCCGGCTTCAGAGAGGCTTAGCAACTCACTTCTCAGTTGTACTCGGTGGAACCTCATCACGTCTGCGAAAGCTTGTTTCATTTCTCTGTGAGAAAATAGAACCTGAAGGATGTTTGCTTGGTGTGACTGGCAGAGTCGTTTGGAGCCAACTATTCCCAATGTATAGTCTCAATAGCCTTTGACTTTTTAGTTTTAAGAAAAATTCCAGCAACCTGGAGATATTGACCACAGCAACGTGACCCCTGAGGGACCCGCTTAGCCAGACCAGGGACACCCAAGGGAGTTGGGCCGGGGACGTACAACACTCGCTCTGGTCCCCGCCTTTCCTTTCATACATCCTCTGGTCCTCTCTGCTAACAAGACACACCCCCGTCCTCCCACCCAACTTTGCTCCAGTTGCTCCCTTCTTCTGGAATATTCTCCGGCCCCTCGATTCTATTTATCCTTCCAGGTTCTAGGCAAGTGCTGCCTCTCCTGAAGGGTCTTGCCTCATCTCATCAACTAGACGTCATTTTGCCTTTCATTTTACTGAATGGCAAAGCAATTTATTTGGATCCCACATAGGCCCTGCACTGGGATTTTATGTGTAACTTTAATCTCTCTTTCCATATTTTAGACACTCGACTGCCTGATACGTGGCTAATTTGTGTTTGTTTCTGCAGGAGGACTAGCCCTGTGTCTAACACATTGCAGAAGCTCAGTAATCACATGATGCACAAAAGGGTGGATGTGGCCTTAAGTAAGAGCGAAGCTGGATCTCTCAGTGGGTGGACGGTGCCCTGCAGCTATGTCCAGTGGGAAGACAGTAGTGCTGGACAGCGAGCAGGGTCTTGGCCCTGTCCCCAGGCAGCAAGAGCCTAGGGCATTTGCCTCCACCAATCTCCAACCTTGGTTTCCGTTTCTTCCCTCTGCATTCCAGCCAAACCCGTCTCTTTCGTCACTGCTGGAAAACATCAGGCACATTCCCTGGTCTGCAGCCTTAATTATGACATTCTTCCTACTTGAAATATCCTATTTCTCTGCTTCTAAGTCTTGTCCTCCCTTCAAGGCTCAGTTATAGGCCACTACCCCTGGGAAGCCTTCCTTGACCAGTCTAGTCTTTGGTAGCAGCGTGCCATGAAGAAAGGGCAATAGATTAAGAATCACCATCTCTGGATTCTAGTTTCTGCTCAGCAACTGGCTGAGCCATTTGCCCTGTCTCTCTTGACCTCTGACTCTTCATCTGTAAAACAAGAACTTGGATCACCTGGTGTCTAAAGCCCTAATGGTTAATACATTCTATAATGTTTCTCTCTCCAATCTTGGAACTTCTAGCACTTGTATTGTTGCAACCACTCACTTGGTACCAAATCTATGCTAACCTACATTGTTATTTATCTTTTTTAATATATGTTTCTGGTTCATCCAATTCATTTGTAACTCCCTAAAGGACTAAAAATATGTCCTTTAATTTTTTGCAGCCCTGTCATTTAGGATAGAAGTTTTGGTAATAAATGTTCTTGGTAATAATGACAATAACAGATAATTATAAATGCATGTGCCCTTTTTCCTAATGTTCCTTGGAGGGTGGGGTTGCTGCCACAAATGTACTTTGTATGTCTGGCTGTCAGGAATGGAGGGGTTGTCTACTGACACAGGCAGTACTCATAGTGGTTAAAACCATGGGTCCACCCCTTGTTTGCTCATGACTTTGTGCCTTAGCGTAGCTCTTTAAAACCTCAGTTTTCTTATTTGAGTTTTATGCAGGAAAAATAATCTCAATATTGGCAGGTATCATTGAATGGTCAACCTGATCTTCATTTCTGACCCCCTTCTCTCCTGTCTGCCTCTGTTATACAGGCTAGAAAGAATAGACTGTTGTAGTCTAGTTTCTCTTGCAGCTTGACTTGGCAATGGGGCACGGTTGTCACCAGTAAGGCATAAATGGAGTCTCTAGGTATTGTTGCTTCTCTTCTGTGTACTCTTTTATCCTGACTGAAAAATGTACACAATGGCTAGAGCTATAGCAGCTATTTTGTAGCCATGAGGGGGTAAGCAGAAAATGAAAACAAACATTTCAGGGTGGTAGAGCAGAAATATAGAGAGATCTTGGGTCCTTGACTGCATCATTGAGCAGTCTAGCCTTGGACTGTATACCTTAGAACTTCCTGTCATATGAGAAAAACTATTCCTGTTCCCCATCTGTTTAAGCCACTCTCATTGAGGTTTTCTATTACTTGCAGCTAAGTGCATCTCTAATGAGTTCGCCATTTCACAGTCTTGTTATAAAGATAAATGAGATTATGTAAATCTCTTAGAATCTTCCATATCCCTCAGCAGAGGCCCTCAAGAGAAGGGTGCTGTTGTGGCTATTATTTTTTAAGTATGCCTTCACTATGAATCTCCTTTCTCTTAACCCCTATCCCATAGCATCTGAGCTTCATAAGGGAAGAAATACATGTTCTAATCATCATTTTTTAAAAACAGACCTATGAATTCCTGAGGAAATATTACCATTTCAAATATGCCATCATAGGCAACATCTTTTGAAAAAGCAAGAGAACTAGAACACTGAGCCAAGATGTTGGCCTCCCCCTATCTCCAACCTTCTCCTGTATGTGTACTGGATAAACCCAGGTCTAAGAAGAAGCTCTCCCTGGGGCCTTCCTTGGCTGCTGCACATACAGAATCTTCCCCAAGTCACACCTGAATGCCTTTCCCTGGATCTTCACATGCTGGGTCATTCTCAGCCTTCAAGCCTCAGCTCACATGGCCCCTCCTTAGAGAGACCTTCTCTTTCCTAATGTTGCCTTCCCCATTCCTCTCCATCTCAACATCTTGGCTTATTTCCTCCTGTACTTGTGTCATCTGTTTGCTTGTTCGTTTCACCTGCTAGGCTGCACATTTCATCCGAGCAGGACCTCGTCTGTTTTGTTCACCAATGTACCTGAGCATATGACATCAGGACTGGCACTTAGTAGGTGCTCAATAAATATTTGTTAATCCATTGCTTCAGGAAAATCCTTTTGTGCAGTTAGAAAAATCGCCCTCCAAAGTGAAAGGGGGTCCAAAGACCAAAGAAGGACTCGGGCAAGTCCAGTTTGATGAGTTAGATGAGTTTATCAGAGGTCACTTGCTTGCTCCCGGGTGGCACAGGAACTTCTTCCACAGGAGCTTTCTTGCATGCAAAATCCACATCTGCCCACCCTGTGGGGTTGCCTTTGATCCCTTCCCAATGAGCGACCAGAGCTTTTACATTGTATTGTTGCTTGTTCACAGTGAAATAACTCATGCAGGGGCAGCACCATTATCATGCACTGCCATGCAACCCATGTTTTATTAATAATATTACAATTTTCCATTAGGTGGGGATTTTAGTACTACAAGTAGCTAAAGGGTACTATAGGACAGCCAAAACAGTTCTAAAAAAGTCAGGGCCGGTCTATGCTGGCCATTTTAAGGCAAGAAAGTGCTGAGGTGCTGAAGCAAGTGCTGGGCACTTTTCCCGGGCCCAGTAGTTATCTTGATACTTGGTTAATCTACTTTGTAACAACTTTGCTGAGCACTCTGGGCAAGCACAGCACAGTGTTTCTATCATGTGGTGGCGAGCTTGCATTTTTCCTGCCTTCATTAACCAAATTTCTAAATGCTTAATGCAGTTTTAGCTCTAGGCTAAAATCTACACTGATAAAATAGGATAAACCAGTGGTTTATTGCTCACATGTCAGAAGGCCCCTTTGTTTTGTAAAAAGATTCAAGACAAATTTCAAAAAGAATTAAGCTTCATTTTCAAAAATTCCTTTTACGTTCAAATTTTCAGAGCATAGTAACAATATTCCACAAAGTAAAGTACATCTGTATCTCTCCCACACATGCAGTATTTAACTGACAAAGATTGGTAGAAACCGCTTGTCTTCCAAATTGTGTGCACTTCTAATTAAATGTTTTCCTGTCTCATTTCATTGGGAAAAGCCACCAATGGCAGGGCAGGTCAATAAAGAGCAGTGATATTTCTTTTAAGCTTAGCATCCTATATTACCTTGGCTTTAGGGAGCGCCACACACATGAGAGGTTTGGTCTGTTGTATTTAGTGGCTATGATTTGCTGTTTGCAAAAATCTTGGGCGTTGACAACAGTGGCAGGGAAAACATAAAGCAGAGGTGCACACGTATGTATGCATGTATTCTGAACAGGGGATTTACCCGGGTGCTAGAAGATAAAGTTGGCTTATTCACCCTCAAATCACATATTTTAGGAGAGCTGGTTGAAACATTTAGAGGAGATTGAAATAATAATTATAAGAGTTATGGGAAATTTTTTTTTTTTTTTGAGACAGAGTCTCGCTCTGTTGCCTGGGCTACAGTGAATGCCGTGGCATCAGCCTTGCTCACAGCAACCTCAAACTCCTGGGCTTCAGCGATCCTAACTGCTTCAGCCTCCCGAGTAGCTGGGACTACAGGCATGTGCCACCATGCCTGGCTAATTTTTTCTGTGTATATTTTTAGTTGGCCAGATAATTTCTATTTTTAGTAGAGACGGGGGTCTTGCTCTTGCTCAGGCTGGTCTTGAACTCCTGACCTCAAGCTATCCACTCGCCTCGGCCTCCCAGAGTGCTAGGATTACAGGCGTGAGCCACCGCACCCGGCCCATTGATTACTCTTGACATCACTCCAGTTAAGTCAGCAGGTTCATTTCCTTTTGAAATAACCGATGCAGAAAGTAGCAACTAACTGAGCAAGTTGTGTAAGTTGCCGGAAGGTAGTTAATCACAGAGGAGCTAGTTGGGAACAGATTATAAAGCCCTGACTCACTGTGCAGTCTTTTCTGGTTGTGGAAATGTTTCTTCTTCCTGTTTACATTCAGTTTAATCAACGTTTATTGTGCACCTAGAAGGGTGCTAAACACAGCACAAGGCAGAGAGAAATAAGGCTTGCGCTCTTCTTTGCATTCCCCCACAAGACTCATGTTATATAACAGTGTCTTTCCTGAACACAAGAAGGGAGTTTGGATGTTGGGTAGCCACAAAAGGACGAACGCCCACTGCAGGGCCGAAACGCTGAGTGGAAGTCATAAAGTGGATGCAAACATTTTGATTCTTAAAAATTGCCCTTTATTAGACATGGGTGCTAAGTATGTGTTAGTTCCAGCTATGGACTAAGCTAATTATGGTCTCTATAGCAACCATGTTGTTTAGCATTTCATGTCAGACTTTTTGGAAGTAACTTGCAAAAGAAACTGATATTTTTACACAGTAATAAAGAGTATTTAAATATACATTAAGTTACATTTTTACCTAAAAGATTTCTTCTAAGTGTTAAATGAGCATAACTTTTAACCTCTGTGGCTTCTCTTGAGTACGGCTATAATTCACTGGACAGTAATAACAGCAAACACTTACATAGGCTTAATAAGTGTTTTACATGTATATTAACTCAATCCTCACAACAACTCAAAGAGGCAGGTATTTATTATCCTTATGTTACAGATGAAAGACTAATGCCCAAGAGATCAAGTAATTTGCTTAAGGCCACACAGCTAGCAAGTGGCAGAGGCCCTGAGCCTGTATCATCAGCCACCACAATATATAAGCCTAATTAGCACATGTGAGAAATGGACCATTGTACTTGCTCAACTTTACATAATGCCTTTGCAAAATTTAGTTTTTCCCTTACGTTGTTTTCTGTCCTGATCCATTAAAATGTTATAAATCAGAGAAACAATATCATCTCAATCATTAGGAGTATAGAAATAGAAAACTTTTTTAAAAATTTTATTTTTATGAGACAAGGTCTTACTTTGTTGCCCAGGCTAGAGTGTGGCGTTGTGATCATGGTGCACTGCAGCCTCGAACTCCTGGGCCCAGGTGATCCTCCTGCCTCAGCCTCCTGAGTATCTGGGACCACAGGCACTCGACACCATGCCTGGCTAGCAAACTTTTAATACCTGTACTAATCAGTGTAAATAGAAGAAATCATGAAAAAGGCACAAGAGAGGAAAAAAATTATTTTCAAAACTTCTTAAGGCCCAAAAGGGACATTTCAAAGTCAGCAAATGTCCTTCACCTTTCAATCATAAAGGTAATTTGTAATTTCTTGGGAGGCAGTAGTGTTTTCTGTTTTTTTGTTTCTTGTAGTTTCTTGTCCGTTTTACTGCAAAGAAACAAACTGGCATAAAATAAACATCAAAGGACCCACTAAATCTGGATTTAAAATAAGCCAAAAAGCACAGGGTTTTTCAAAGGTAAACAGTATATGATTCCTGAGCATTTATTCCTGCATTATGTAAATCAGAAACTCCGGACAGTCTAATCAAGTCAAATTATGCTACCACACCATAGAGCAACCATCCTGAAGCATCTAATTTTATTTTCTTCTTGCTCTTAATTCCACCTGACATTCATTGTCCGATGTTTCCTTCCTTACACTCCATTTCTGCGTGTTCCCATGTAGTCTCCTTTTATTACTTGTCCTTCCAGATATTTTTCTTAATCTTTCACTTAATTCCCCTTCTGTCCTTTGCTACTCGGCTCTTGCTTTATTGAATTTTAGTCATTCGTGACGTGCAGCATTCTTTCCCTGGAGCTTCTACGCTGAGTCATGGAAAGATGCTCCTTCCTGGCGACTGGCGGACCGAGGTGACCCCTCTGTCAGATCATTCTGGTGTCGTCCTCACCGCCGTTGGCAGCAGGGGCAGCACAGCCGGAGCCCCGACACGTCCTGCTCCTCTAAAACACGGTCCCCACGCGGGAGCCCAGATTTGAGCTCGAGGAGCCTTTGTTACAATGTGTTTTTCAAAATGGCTTAGCGTTTTACACCAGGAATCCCCTCGCTCGGCTTGGAGGATCCTGAGGGAACAGAGCGCAAGACAGGGACATGCTGAGGAGGCCGGTTCTGGGGATAGGAGGGCTGCGATGGGAGATCAGCCGGCAGTGCCCACCGAGGCCCAAGGGCCGGAGGTCTGGACAACCGGGAACCGGCATCGGGTGAGTGAGCCGCAGGCAGATGTGCAGAAGGAAGGCGGGGAACACAAATGGCAGAAGAGTGAGGATGGTCCCCCTGCTCGATAAACTGCGCCGGGGCTAACGCTTATTGGTTCCGTATGTCTTATAGTTCCGCATGTGGGGAGCTGTGGCTGTGCACCCTGACCTTCTCCACCCGCCTCCCCCCGTCGAAACAGCAAAGCAGAGTAAAACTTGCTTCACAGAAAGAAATTTTCCTACATAAAGTGAGGCATCCCATTGCTTTAATTATCCCAATACTCAGAGTGAAAATATGATCCTATATATTTATTTGCCTAAAACTCAACTCCAGTTGTCACAACAAACCACGATGAGGAAGGAAGGAAGATCTGAAAACAGGTTTTATAGACAGCTGCCATCTGCCTCGATGACACTATGAAAGCCGCCTCAAGAACAAGACTCTTGTCTTGATTCTTGTCTTCTATTTTATCCCGTCCCACTTTTCATCTGTCTTTTCCAGGACAAAGTCTTCACTTGGCTCAAATGACAGTGCTTGCACAAATAGTACTAGACTCTTGGGAGAGGGTCATAGGAACTTTCTTTTTCTAAGGCAGCATAATAGTAGAAAAGCTTAGGTGTTTGGGGGCAGTTGTCATTTCCACCAGCCATTCTAGTCAAAGGACTGTGTTCTCTTAATGCTCCAGCAGCGAGTCTCGAATTCATCAAAGGTGGATTCCCACCTGTGGCTCCCTGGGCCTTGGAAGACCAGCACCTCAGTGCAGCTGGGGAGAGAAAATAACTAGGGTGGAGGTGTGGAGAGACTGGGGTTCCATTCTTCCCACACGTACTTGTCACATGAACTTGATGGCTTGGTTGACTTCACTTCCTGGAGTGTTAGTTTGCTAATCTAGAAAATGGGGACAGTAACCTGACCAGGAACTGCCCCACTGGGCTGTACATATTATTTTATGCTGTCCCAACTATAAAGCACTTAAAAACATATTTAATACAAAAATAGTTTCAATACAATTTTTAGGCAACTCAAGCAAGAAAATCCCACAAAAATGAATTCCTGATTCCACGCACTTCAAATGATTTCTGTGCTATGGAGGGAAACAGAGGCCTTTCCCATTCCATGATATGCTTTTGTTTGCCCTTTGGAAAGGGTCACCCTTGGGGAAACCAGGCAGCAGGTACACTGCAGGGGAGTGGGAAGGGGAAGCCCCTCACTGTGTGCCTACTATGGCCAAGCACTCTCCTAGGCACTGTTAAAAAAAAATCACCTCATTTAATCCTTGCAAAATCTCCATGTGGGAGATGCTGTGGTGTCCTTATCCCATTTTAGAGGGGGTCTTGGGGGCGGGTGTCTAACTTTCACACAGTCAGGAAGTGGTGGGTTTGAAGCTAATCTGTCTAGCTCTATGATTCTGCCATGGATTGTACCAACTTGCTCAGTGACCCTGTAGGGACAGGGATAATAGAGTCAACGGGGAGTAAAATTTACACACACAAAGGATTTATTTATGTTCTCAAATGATCTTTACATCAGTCATGCTTTTAGCATGAGATAGAGAACTTCTGATTGTGCATAAGAAGACATTTTGAACACATTCAGTTTAATGATGTGAATGAGGTTCTGCCTACATTGCCGTCCGTGTTGAACAAGATAAGGTCTAACTTGATGAAAAACATCCTAAAAGTTACCTTCTTACAGTCAGGAGTTGTGGGTCCACATTTTTGGTCTAGCCTGTGACTACTCTACACATTAAGTTCTGTGCTAACTTTCCTCATTTGTAGGAGCTGGGATTCCTCCTTAAGAAAGACAAGAAACTGTGGCAATATTCATCCTTCTTGTAAAGTTTTAAAATATAGTCAGCCATCCATATCCATGGGTTCCAAATCCATGGATTCAACCGATCTCAGATTGAAAATATTCAGAAACATCAAAATGGATGCTGTGTCTATACTGAACATGTGCAGACTTTTTTGGGGTCGTTATTCCCTAAACAATACAGTATAACAACTATTTACATGGCATTTATATTGTATTAGGCATTATAAGTAATCTAGAGATGATTTACAGTGTACGGGAGGATGTATGTAGGTTATATGCAAATACTATGCCATTTTATATCAGGGACTTGGGCATCCTCGGATTTCGGTATCCCCAGGGGGCCTGGGACCGGTCTCCTGTGGACACTGAGGACGGTTGTGTATCTCTACCACAGAGGCCAGTGCCTCTGTCCTGGCTTCTCTTGCATGGCTGTTATAGCGCTAGTAGCATCACCTATACTTTCTCATGCTCACAAACTAACCTCTTAAAAAGGCCTCCATTGTGGAAAAGTAGTCAGTGAATTCCAGAAATACAGATTTAAAAGGTTTGAGGATTATCCACAAGTCTGGTCTGGTTTCTGCTTGCTGAAATGGGTAGACAGTGCAGATGGGCCACCCACAGATGGCCCGGACTTGGGTTCGGCAGGGAGAAGTGTTTACTCAAGATCGTCTGAGCAAGGACTGTATCCTGGTGGAGTGTAGCCAAGACCTGGGAAGGCTGCACTGAGCACCCTGGGAGGGAGTCCAGAGAGGGCCGGGGGCTCCCTGTGTGAGGAGGCGGACTGGGCTGGGTGCTGGAATGCTCGTTGGGTGCTTATCTCAAGCCAGCCAGGGTGGAAGGACTGGAGGCTGCAGGTAGCTCTAAAATGCACACGACAGATTGCATGGTGAGATCAGGGAGGGCCATGGAAGCCGAAGCAGCAATTCCTATACGCAGCAGGCTTGATGCTCCCAATTCATAAACAATCAAACAGAAAACCAGATACCAGTCACGGTACGGTTTGCATTGAGTCTTGTGAACATGCATTGAATGTCTACTCTGTGCAAGACACGGTGCTAGATGCAAAGAGAAGTAAAATAAATCTAAAAAGTAAGCAAAGAAAGGGCAGAAAGGCAAACAGCCCCCAGCTGTGGGAAGCAAGCCAACAGGAAGTCTGGGCACATAGCGTTCCCTGACCTGACTGCCTCTGCCTCGCCTCGGGTGACCCCTCTTTGTGCCGCACCTGGCGTCTGTCTGTACTACCCAGTAGGCACTTTCTTGGTGTTTTGCATCTTAGAATCAGTTCATTCATCTACAATGAAATACTTACAGAGAAGCCACCATGTGCCAGGGAGTTGGGAGATAGAACGAGGCACTAGATGCAGCATCTGCCTTCTGGTGCTTGGTGGCCCTCAGCCTTCCCTCCCTCGCTGGTGACCTGCACGGTCTGGAGCCTTTGGTGGTTCTTTTCAGCTGAGCTCTTTCTCTCAGGCCGGCCTCCCTGAGCCCTCAACTCCCACTTCAGGATTCACTTTGCACTCATTTCCAGTGCTCCTGGGCCTGGGCTGCCGCACTTTGCTGGGGAAAGTTGCCCAGCACCCAGGCTGGCCCCTGCAGTCCCCACGGTTCAGCCCTGCTGGACGCTCCCTCGTGCATCGTGCATTCTGCACCCTGGAGGGGCCCCTTCAGAGACAGCGCCACTCCTCTGCCACTGTCCCCACGCCATAAACACACCTTTGCATTTGCGTTGCATATCTCATCTCACCGCTCAGCTTCCCGGGATGCATTTCTCTGTACACTTTCTCTCACCTCCCTCCTGTCTCCTTTCCTCTCCCGCTCTCCCAGGGCAAGAACTCTCCCTTCTCTGTCTTGCTGTCGCTTCTCTGCAGCGCCTTTCTCTCTGCTGGCAAACCGATGGTCCCCTTCATCCTGAAAAGAAAACTCTCCTCTAACCCCGCCTCCCCTATCCTGCTTCTCTCCTGCGCTCCCTTCTTTTCCACAATCAGATCATTCCGCACGTGGAATGATCCTCCTCTTTCCTCCCCGGCCACTGGGGTCTGGCTCCCACCCCACCCCCACGCCACATCTGCCCTGGAAGAGCTCATGGATAACACCCTCACTGTGCCATTAAGTCACCGCTCACCCATCCAGGAACCCGGAGCCTATCACCTTCTGGGACTTCTGTGACACACCACAGTCCTGTCCTGTTTCTCCTCTCCTCTGCAGATGGCCCTTTCCCAGCCCCTGCCCTGGCTCCTCTTCCTTCTGTCCAGGAAATGTGGACGTTAACTAAGGGTCTGACTTGGCTTCTTTTTTTAAAATTTATATATATATATATATATATATATATACTTTTTTTTTGAGACAGAGTCTCACTCTGTTGCCCAGGCTAGAGTGCCGTGGCGTCAGCCTAGCTCACAGCAACCTCAAACTCCTGGGCTCAAGCGATCCTCCTGCCTCAGCCTCCCGAGTAGCTGGGACTACAGGCATGTGCCACCATGCCCGGCTAATTTTTTCTATATATATAATTTTAGCTGTCCATATAATTTCTTTCTATTTTTAGTAGAGATGGGGTCTTGCTCTTGCTCAGGCTGGTCTCAAACTCCTGACCTCGAGCGATCCTCCCACCTCGGCCTCCCAGAGTACTAAGATTACAGGTGTGAGCCACCACACCCGGCCCTGACTTGGGTTCTTGTTTTTTCTTACTCCATCTCTTCTTGGGAGATGTCACACACTGGCAGCTACTGCTGTCATGCCCATGCCCCTATCTATCTCCTAAATGTGTGCCCCGGGACTTGAGATTTTCCTCAGTGTCAGACCCAAGTTCGCAGTTGCTGCATCAGCAGCAATTTCGATTCAACTCACGGAAAGTCAAATGCAGGTTCTATTATTCCCCCAACTCTGCTTCTCCTGTTTCGTGTATCTCAGACACACACGTTCCCATCTTCTCAGCGCTCGGGCTTAGAGCTCCAGTCACCTTTGATTCTTCCCCTCCCTCCTCTTCCCCACCCACTCCACCTAATTAGTCACTACATTCTGTTCTCTGGGAGCATCTCTCACATCCGTGCTCTCTCTCCTCGTCCTTCTGCTGCTTCTGTAGTTCAGGACTCCGAGGCATGTGGTGCAGCTGCAAGGATGGAGGCTTTCGAGGCCAGTGGGACAGACTTGAATTCTGATTCCACTGCAATCTAGGGATAGAGCACAGGTAAGTTACTTTCTCATAAAAATCAAGATAACACCTTCCTCCTGGGGCTGTCGTGAGGGTTAATAGTGTAGCACATGTACAGGGCCTGGTACAACTCAGGGCACCACATGGACATCAAAATCTGTTGACTCTTCTCTCTCTTTCCTCTTTACTGAGATTGTTTTGAAATTAACTTTTTTTTTTTTTGAGACAGGGTCTCACACAATCACCCAGGCTGGAGTGCAGTGGTATAGTCATAGCTCACTGTAACCTCAAATTCCTGGGCTCTCGGATCCTCCTGCCTCAGCCTTCCGAGTGGCTAGGACTACAGATGCGTATCACTACACCCAGCTACTTTTTTCTTATTTTTTGTAGAGATGGGGTCTCACTATATTGCCCAGGCTTCTCCCAAACTCTTGGCCTCAAGAGATCCTCCCACTTCACCCTCCCAAACTGCTGGGATTACAGGCATGAGCCACCATGACTGGCCTTGAAATTAACTTTTAATTACTAACCATTTTTCCATTTTTCTGTTTTTGCCTACTTTCTTTCTTTTTTTAAAGAGATGGAGTCTTGCTATGTTGCTCAGGCTGGTCTCAACCCCCTGGGCTCAAGTGATCCTCCTACATCAGCCTCCCAAGTAGCTGAGATCATAGGCACGTGTCATCGTGCCCAGCTCTTGTTTTTTCTTCTCCTTTCAATCCATCCTTCGGACTAGCACCAATTATCTTCCTAAAATCCAGATTTAATATTATGCCATTTTCCTGGTTAGCCACTTCTGATAATTCCCTAATTGCCTGAATGAAGTTCATATCCCCTGGTACAACGGTCCAGCCCTTCCCTGATTTTGCAGCCATTTTTTTCCATGAGAATGTTCATACCTCTGCAGGACTGTAGAATTCCACAGGACTGAGATGGTGCTGCTTACCCAGGGTTCTCCAACTCACTGGCTGGAACACAGCAGGGAATTAACAGACACATATCCCAGGTACATCTGCTGCTGCCTTTCCACCCAACTTCATCAAACGTTCATCCAGTTCCTTCAATGCATGTCCCTTGGACATACCCACTGCGCTGTAAATTCCTTGGGGCCATTATATTTTAATTATTTTTTAAATTCTTAGTTGAAATCCTGCTTAATGTTTATTGATAATTTTCAAAATATCAATTTTTGATGATCCCTGAAGATTCATATTCTTTTCTACATTTATGTATGATTGGAAAGCTCCATAATAAATTTTTTAACATATTAATGAATAAGAAATGAAGGGATGAATGAATGTGAATGAACAGCACTGACCCACTCCTGTGCATTTGTTCATTCTCTTCACTCCCCATTACGTTCTTTCCATTTCTGCCCATTCAAGCAATACAGCTTTCAAGAGTTACCTCTCGTCCATGAAACTATCTCCAATTTTCCTAGTTTTAAATTGATCTTTCTCTACTCCTAAAGCATTTCATTTGCTATTTGTGTCTGAGACACCAGTGCTTTTACAAAATCCATTTTCTCCTTCTTGCGTAGAAACAAACCCCCAATTTTTAGCTGGGCTCATGGCCACCGAGAAAAGACTCCATTCCCTAGGCTTGTTTATGGCTGGGTGGAACCAGGTGACGAAGTGCTCACCAATGAGACGCAAGTGGAATTGTCCTGTGGTGACTTCTGGGAACCTTCCTCAAAAGACGACTGACCTGTGTCTCTCGTCTCTTCTTTTTGCCCTTTCTTCTGTCTGGCTTTCTGGAACGAGAGCTTGGTGCCAGGAGGTCTGGCTGCTATCTTGGACCTCGAAGACCAAGGCCACACCCTAGAGATGATGGAGCAGTGAGCGGGACGGACTGGGCTCCCTGGGAATTTCGTGGGGTAGGGCCACTATGCCAGGCCTGGACGGGACACCTCCCTGTGGACTTTCACACAAAAGGGAAATCTGCCTCTATCTGGTGTAAGTCACTGTGATTTTTGAGATTTTCTTCTTCTTTGTTTAATTTTTATTTGTAATTATTATGGGTACATAATAGTTATCTAAGTTTATAGGGTACCTGTGATGTTTCGATACAGGCATACAATGTGAATTAATCAAACCAGGGTACGTGGGGTATTCATCATTTCAGGCATTTAACATTTCTTTGTGTTATATTTTGGGTTTTTAATTCTGAGAGCCAAAACCATTCCTAAAAAAGAACATTATTCAATAACATTTCTTCTTTGAATTGTACAGCCATGTGTTGCAGAATGACAAGGAAATTCTGAGAAATTCGTCTTCAGGTGATTTCATTGTTTTGTGACATCCCAGAGTGTACTTACACACACCTAGGTGGTGTAGTCTACTACACACCCCGGCTATATGGCATGGCCCTTTGCTCCCGGGGTACAAACCTGTAGGTGGTACTGAATACACAGGCAATTAAGCAATTAAGACAGTTAAGCTTCTCATGGGCAGGGTCTGTGTTTTATTCATAATTTTACTCTATACATATTGCCTAGTTTATAGTTCTTAGAAATACTAAATAAAATGTTTGGTGGTGTTGATATTGATGATTCTGATAATGATTAGCTTTAGTCTTCAAATATCAGGATGTCTGGAATTTCCCCAGTTCACAATCTGAAAAGAATAAGGCACCTCCTCCCGCTCGTCCCCTCCTCCAAAGCATTTGAGACACTTCTTGGAATTTGTCTAAGTAAATACATACCCAGAATGTATGTTTTTGTGTAGAAGGAGACATTAATAGCCTCGGGTGCCTTTAGCCAAGTATTCATTAGCTTCCTTTCTTGCTCTTTTTCTGTTCCATTTAGAATTTTACTCTACCCTTTTGGTTACAAGCAAAACAACAGAAAGCAAGGAAGTATCTTCCTAACGATTGAATTTTTAATACATATTTACTGAATGCACGAATGATAACAAATCAACAGATTTCTATGACTCTTTGTTATAACCAAATGTTCATCCCTGGCTTTGTGTTAATTCTTAGTGACTGATGGACAAGCTAAATGTCAACCATATGGGTGTGTTGATCAGCCAGTATTTACTGAGTGTCAACTTCTATGTTAGTGTGAGGAAACCCACATGACCCACCTGACAAACTGAGTAGAAACACACACATAGAAAATAATTTCAGTCTAACACATAAATATAGTACTCGTTATAGATAAAGTAGGAGTTCAGAGAAGAAATATCCACATGGCCTGGAGAGAAAAGTTACAGATGACTCCATGGAATAGGTAAGTGGCAAAGAAAAATTAGAATTTGGCTAGTTGACATGGAGGAAAAAGTGATTGCAAGGGCAGGAAAATCGTGAGCCAAGTTTATTGAGCAAGGTCATGAGCCAAGGTCATAGAGTTTTGAGCAGGAGAATAACAAAAAGTACCTTCTAAAAGACTGGTCTATTGTGTTCACCTGGACAGAAAGATACTTTTCTTTCTTGTCATAATGTAGGGTCTGGGCCATTGTGGGGGCCTAAAATGTGTTTGTTGAGAGAATGAATGAATAAATGATTGTCTTATTTTGCAATAAATGTATTACCCTCCCTCTTTCATTCCAAAGGGTATACGTAGGTGACATGACTCTGCCTTCTTCTGCCTCCTGTCTTTTCTTTCTTTTTAAATCTCTGCTTCCCCAGTTTTGGATTCATTATCCACCTTTCTCTCCTTCCTTTCCCTTCTGGGTCTGTTTGGAGCCTACAGCAGGAGCCCAGGAAATGGGATAGAAGGTGCCACATCCCAGAACAGTCTGCTGACTGCTCTGCTGGCAGTTGTTGCAATTATCCCCCATGATGTCCTCCTGCAATGCTCTCCCTCCGCTCCAGGAAGAGCCTGAACTATTTTTGCCAGGCCTTGTATTATCGCCTGTCTTCAAGCTCCGGCTACTGCATTAACTACATTTTCCAAAGCAGGATAATGTAGTTATCAGAAAAAACATATGTACCTTCCTGTCTGGATGTAGGCATCATTATTTTTTGGCAAGAATCATTTCTTTTTATAATGAAGTAATTCAGTTTGAGTCAACTGCTTCTTTGTGATAGATGCTGTCAGAATAAATATTGTGAATTAAAAGCTTTATTTATTTATTTATTTATGTTTTGAGACAGAGTCTCACTCTGTCACCCAGGCTAGAGTGCAGTGGCATCATCATAGCTCACTGCAACCTTAAACTCCTGAGCTTAAGTCATCCTCCTGCCTCAGCCTCCCAAGTAGCTGGGACTACAGTTACTCCCCCACCACCAGGCCAGGCTAATTTTTCTATTTTCTGGCTAATTTTTTCTATTTTTAGTAGAGACAGGAGTCTTGCTCTTGCTCAGGTTGGTCTCAAACTCCTGAGCTCAAGTGATCCTCCCGCCTCGGCCTCCCAGAGTGCTGGGATTACAGGCGTGAGCCCCTGTGCCCTGCAGTGACGAACATTCTTATTCAGACATCTCAGGACATTGTCTCTATTTCCTTCTGATAAAATATTTAATGCAGAATTTCTGTGTCTAAAGGTACATATTTTAAGGATTTTCAATATATATTTCTGTTTTTTATTCCCTTTTAACAAAACTTGTAGTTTGCTAAATTGTGAAGGCCCAAATCTTCTGTTTCAGGTGCTGAAGATCTTTGCTCTTTCCCATGTAAAAACCTGTCCTCTGGAAATAATCTGATAAATTATTTCTGAACCAAAGGTGAAGTTGGGAGGATGCCAGATGCACAAAGCTGGAAGCAGTATCAGACTTGCCCAGTGCTGCGCACCACCTGGTTGGCCACACATTAATTCGTACTCACTAAAAGAAGGAGTGGCGCAGCGCCCTGCTGGGTCGGCATAAGTCATCTTTCCCACGGGGTTTTCATTTTAATAGGAAGTAACTTGACCATGGGAGGAATGGTTTTCTAATCATGTAATTTCAGCACACTGTGAGGAAGCTGGGTAAGCCGAGGACAATGCACCTTTCTTGCTATTTCTGGAATCTCATCCCATAGATAACTATTCTACCTACTCCTAAGGGGACTTGTAAGTGGGGGGACCTCTCTGAAACGCCAGATTTAAGCATTCCACTCTCCGGTCATGTTGTGTTATCCTCTGGTCTACTTACTAAAAAGCTTAAATTCCAAATGTTTCTCATTTGGACTAACAGTCTACTGAATTTCATTGCTCAAGTGTTCTCTCCCTTCTTACCCAGCCTGGGACTCCAAGGTCCAACATTATAATCATTTCCACCCTTCGCCCGTTTCTTCATTCTTTCTCCATTTACTCACCTGGCAAAGGCTTGGTCCTTGGGCAGAACTACATCTGTGCAACTGAATGTGTAGATCCCAGCCCGGCTGACAAGTCTCATCTTAAATTTATGACACGCAGATTTCCAGTGGGCCCTGACACCACCTGGAAACCCTCCCACACCCCCTGTTCTCCAAGATATTTATATCTTGCCTTTTCCTCTCTTCACTAACCCGATTCTCCACCTTCCCCTCAATCCTTCCCTCTCAGCTGGTGACTCTGCCTCAGAATTCCTTACGAACATGGAAGAGTTAGGAATTTCTCATCATGTCACCACTACCTACCTCTGTCTGTGCTCGCGCTTCTCTGCCTTCTGTCCTGTGAAGGCGGAGGGCAGTGTCCCCACCCAAGCACAGCCAAACCTCCACCTGTCCTTGGAATGTCACTGTTTCTTGTCTACTCAGGGCTCGGTGTGCATCTTCACTCTCTCTCTCTCCACTCGGTCTCATCAGCATCTTCTAATCTATTATGCATCATCCCAAAGAACGTCCTACTCTGAGCTCCTTCAGCCGCCATCTCATCTCTTTCCTACGCATTCAGAAAACTGCCTGAGTGAATTGTCTGTACTCCGTGTCCTCACTTTTTCAACCTCCGTTTTCTTTCGAGCCCACTGCACGTCTCCTGTCACAGAAACCAAACTTACCTCCACCTGTCACTGTTCACCACTCTGTTCGGGGGGGCGCGCATTCTCCTCCTCTGCCTGCCTGGCACTCTGTGGTCCTCCTTCCGCCTCCCACGTTGCTCCCTCTGGGTCGTCCTTGCTGGCTCATCCTCCTCTTCTGGAACTCTGCGAGTGCCTGAACTCGGGCTTGCTCTCCTCACTTCTTTCCTCCCAGAAGGAGTTCTCTCTTGGTAGCATCTGTAGTCCAATGACTCTTGCATCTCCCTCCCCTCATGCTCTCTCCCCTGAACCCCACACGGGTATCCACCTTCCTCCCTGCCGTCTCCATTTGTAGGTCTGACAGGTATGGATTCGTGTGCCTGATATTAGCCCTTGGATCTTCTGCCAATCCTCTCTCCCCCCATTTTTCCAATGTCAAGTAGCGGTGCGACCACCCTTCCAGCAGATGGGCCAAAAGTCTTCAAGCTGTCTGTGATTCTTCCCTCTCTCCCTCATTCACTCGATCTAATGCAGCAAAAAAACTTTATCCTCAGATTATGTCTCAGATCTGTGCACCTCTCTGCACCTCTGACTTCAGTCTAAGCTGCTCTCAATTCTCTCCCGAATCAGTGCAAAAAGCAACTTCACTCTTTTCCCTTCTTTCATTTTTATCCCACCTCAATCCGTTTTCCACGAAGAGCTCAGAGAGATCTTTTTGAAAAGTTAAACAGACATAAAAGTTAATCAACGCATGTTGTTCCTCTGCTTAACACTCTCCAGTGGATTCCTACTAGATTTAAAGTTTAAATTCCTTACCCCTCTAATGGCCCATATGATCTGACCCCTGCTTCTCTTTCTGACCTTGTACTCACGTTCCAGGCATATCAACCGGACCTACTTTCTGTTATTCAAACAAGATAAGTGTAGACATACCCTGGGGCCTTTGCACTTGTTGTGCCCTCTGCCTGGACCGTCCTATCTAAACTAGTTCAAACCCATCACTCATTGTCCTGTTATGTCATGTCCTGTTATAGCTCTTAACTCTAAAATTTTCAACAAAGTACTTTACTCTTAGTATTAACAGATGCTCAAGAAATACTTTTATTATATATGTATATATTAAAGTATATTTACATATAAATCGAATATATAAAATTTTGTCATAATATATCTAATAGATTTTGGTATGTAAAAGTATATGTAATGTATTTCTTAATATGTTTAAACATTTGCAGTTTATGGTTGTGTCTATTTATACTTTTGTGATGTTCTACTTTGGCCTGTCTGCCAGAAAGACTCCAGAGTGCCAGGCATTGCCACAGTGTCCTTCAGAGCAGCCATTCTGTGCCTTGGGTGCCCTCCACGATCTGTCCCTCTGGTCCAGTGTGTGGACCCAGAAGTACATGGGACTTACTGTGTGAAAGCCATGTGTGTTTCTGTGTTTCCGTGAGGGGTAGCAGAGGAATGACAGAGGAGCCAGAGAGAGTGCATGGGGTGTTTCTGGACTAAGGGGTCAGAAAAAGCCTAGTGAATTCCTTCACGACACGGAGTCTTTACTCCTCTCCGATCTTAACACAGCATCTCTGAGCTCCATAAATATTTTTTCTTAATTTTTTTTCTTGCTCCCCCCCAATAAATATTTTTTGAATAAACAAATGATGCTGCACAATGAAACTTGTACATGGATTGATTCAGGGTTTAATTATCTTCCAGCGAAGAATATGCTTGGGCATCTATCCAAAACTGGAGCAGGATTACAGTGGAGAGAAAAGGGGGTAGAATTAGAAATAATACACTGGCATCACTTGAGAGTCAGCCGTTTTAAATACCGTATTTGAGATAGTTCCTGAGACTGTGATAAAATGGCCGTCTGGCCATTCCCGCCCCTGCCCCCCAGCCCCTGCATCCACCCACCTCCCGCAGCTGACAGGGCCGGGCTCTGCGTCCCCTGCCAAAGGAGTGCTCTCCCCGCCCATCCAAGCCAAATGCGTGAAGAATGGGCGAGAACGCAGGGCCGGCTGCCTGCCCCGCACCGCTCTCTACCCCATGCTGCAGTTTTCTCATGGGCTCAGACGTACTCGTGCGTGCAGCTCGAATATTTCTTCTTTGTTATTCTGCATCTCATTCTGATGGCTCTAGATTGGATTTATTTTTTACTCATTCTGCTCATGAGATAGGGAGCTTTATCACATATCCTCAATTATGGAAAAAATTTCCATCATTTTTTCAATAATGATGTTTTGTGTTCTTCTCACTCTGCTCTCTGGAACTCCAGTGAGATTTGTGTTGGTATTTCTCATTTTAGTCTCCAGGTCTTTTAAATGACCTTCCATGGTTTCCTTTCTTATATCTCTAGTCTTATTTATGAGGTATTTCCTTTGATCTGCTTTCCAATTCGTTAATTCTCTCTCTAATCAACTGTTTAATTTGTCCATTAAGTTTAAAATTCCAATTAATATACTTTTCAAATGTAGGATTTCTATATATTATTTTCCAAATTCCCTTATTTTTTCCGCATAATATCCTGCTCCTGCCTTATAAATCACATTTCTTCATTTACTTCTTTTAATATTGTAAACACAATTATTTTAAAGATTATTTTATATTATTCTATTAACTCTAGTTATTAGATGGGAATTCCCCTTTTTGTGATTCTTCCTCGTGGCGCTTCATTTCCCTGATGGTTTCTAATTTTTACCTATAAGCACATCTCTGGTAGGTATTTTCTATCAGAGTCTTTCTCTCGAAGCCCCCCAGACCCCCATTCTTTGGGTTGTGTAGACAAATTACAGGAAGTACAGGTCAGCTGGCTGTACTTTCTCAGGACTCCTTGTCTGGTTAGAGTGTTCTAGTCTCTGTTTCACAGATGGGACAACTCCTTGGCTTTAACCTCTTCTCACACAGGTTAGCAGCTTCATCTTTTGACGTGTGTGAACATGATGTATTTGATGTGTGGACATTTGATGTATGAGCATGAAGAACCCAGCTTCTAATTCCTGAAGCTTATGTTGAGTTCCAACACCTTCTTTACCCATGCAGTTGTACTCTGAAACAGTACTTTTTAAGTTTACTGTTCATTTCCAGCCCCTTGTTTGTTTTTTTTTTTATCATTCAACAAATATTTACCGAATGCCTACTAATGTGCCAGGCACAATTCTAAGCCCTAGAGAATCAGCAATGAAGTAAAAATAATGTCTTTGCTCTAAATGATTATACATTCCAGAGATTTCTCTTTCTTCTTCCATGCTCTAAGTGTACTAAAAACATTTTTGTTCTATTTTATCCAGCATGTCTATGTTTGGAGTGTGTGTGTTTGTGGAGGCTCTTCCTTCAGCAACTCAATCTGCAGCAATGCCTAGATGTCCCCCCACGTGTCCTGCACAATTGAGAGGATGGTAACGCTGGCATGCCTTGAAGACTGGAAGACTGTGAAAACATTCTTTCTTTTCTTTCTTCCTTTCTTTCCTTCCTCCCTCCCTCTCTTTCTTTCTTTCTTTTTCTTTCCTTCCTTCCTTCTTTCCTTTCCTTTCCTTTTCATTTCATTTCTTTTTTTTTTTTTTGAGACAGGGTCTTACTCTGTTTCCTGGGCTAGAGTACAGTGGTGTCATAACAGCTCATAGCAACCTCAAACTCCTGGGCTGAAGGAATCCTCCTGCCTCATCCCCTGAGTAGCTGGGACTACAAGTGTGTGCCACCATGCTTGGCTAATTTTTTTATTTTTGGTAGAGATGGGGTTTCACTGTGTTGCCCAGGCAGATCTTGAAGCCTTGTCCTCCCACAGTGCTAGGATTACAGGTGTGAGCCACCAACCCTGGCCTGTGAAAATATTTCTATCCACGTTTAACCTGAGAGGCAGCAGAGTATAATTATCTGTTAAGAAAGTAAACTCTGGAGCCTAAATACCTAGGCTCAAAACCCAGCTCAACCACGTGCTAGTTGTGTGGTTTTGGGCAAAAATCCCTCTTGGTGCTTCAGATTCCTTGTCTGGAAAAGCAGCCCAATAATAGTATCTTCCTTATATGCTTAAAGAGAGGACACACTAAGTAAAGGGCTTAGAACAGAAGCTGGCATGTGGTAAGTACTTATTAGTGGATGTAACACAAACATCAGTGACCCAGTGCTAAACATAATACTCTATGGCTAGCAGGTCTTCAAACGATGTTTATTGTTGCCTTTATTGGCATATTTTGGTTTCTTCCATCTCACGCCTCATGGCTCAGGACATGCTGGTGAGATGCCCATTGCAGTGGTTGGCCAGCGTGGTTGGACACAGTTGTAAGCTGGAGCAAGCTAGGGAGCTCAGAAACCGGATACCTTCCGCAGGAGGGGACGTTATGCGATACTGGCGTGCAGTTCTCGAGGACCCGTGCAAGAAGTCCACAGCAGAAGTGAATTGGGTTGGAATCTTTTTTTTTTTTTTTTTGCAGTAACTTGCCTGATCTCTACAAAAACTACTTTAACGGCTATAGAAGCAAACACCTTCTGAATTTTTTTCCCATTTCATTTTAAACGGAGTTCCCAGGGGCATGTCTGAAGTCCCACGGGGACTGTATTAGTTTGCTAGGGCTGCCATGACAAAGTATCACAGACTACGTGGCTTAAGCAACAACACTTTGTTTCCTTACAGTTCTGGAGGCTGGAAGCCTGAGTTCAAGGTGTTGGCAGATCTGGTCTCTCCTGGCATCTCTCCTTGGCTTGTGGATGGCCATCTTTTCCCTGTGTCTGTCTCCTGATCTTCTTATAAGGACAGCAGTCGTGTTGGATTAGAGCCCACCCCACTGACCTCATTTTAACTTGTTTACCTCTTTAAAGACTTTATCTCCAAATACAGTCACATTCTAAGGTATTGGGCACTGGGGCTTCAACATACGAATTTTGAAGGCCACAATTCAGCCCCTAACAAGGGCAGAATAAATTCTGCTCGACATGTCCTTTCTCTGGGAGCATGTATTGAAGCTCACTCCTGTGCATACCTGTGTGGTTCAGGGATGTCTTCATGGTGCTGAGTGATTTCTAACAGAAATACCCTTCCCCTCCTTCTAGAAATGGCTAACACCTACCTGCTCAACAAAGCTCAGAAAAAATGCTCCTGCGTCCTCAGAGCCTTTACTGACTCCTGTATTCCACCTTCTTCTTCGTCCTCACCTCCTCATAGACCAAGTATCGCCTCCCTCCTCAGAACCCAGGTGCTAGCATGTGATGTATCTTCCCATGAACGCACTGCTGGTATTATGGTTACGCATGTTCCAGTCCCTGCATCAGCTGGCAGGAAGCACGCTGAGGGCATCTCTATCTGATTTGTCTCTGGTTCCTCACAGTGTTTGCTGGGTACGTATTTGTTGAAGGAATAAATGAAGGGTAACAACAACAGCAAAACTGGCAGATACTATACTGAGAAGTTCCAAACATCCCTGATCAATAATTGACTAATTTTAAGACATTACATGCTTAAAAGAACTTTCATCAGCTCCTCAGGTAAACGCTTTGACCACCTGCTCCGGGGGCAGAGGAGGCGTGTCGTGAATGTGCACCTTCATACAGGTGCACGGATACCTTCCGCAGGAGGGGACGTTATGCGATAATGGCGTGCAATTCTCGAGGACCCGTGCAAGAGGTCCACAGCAGAAGCGAATTGGGTTGGAATCTTTTTTTTTTTTTTTTTGCAGTAACTTGCCTAATCTCTACAAAAACTACTTTAACGGCTATAGAAGCAAACACCTTCTGAATTTTTTTCCCATTTCATTTTAAACGGAGTTCCCAGAAACTGACTCTTGTTCTGAATGATGTCTTTGTAACAAACTTCCTGTGTTGACAAAGGACACGCTGCATGTCTGTAACTGTGGCTACCATGGAAATGAGGAGCCAAAGCCCTACTATTTTAAGGTCTTTATACAATTTTTTTTAGAGTTCAAATTGCCTAATTTTTATTATGCTTGTGGCTCTATAATATACAGCCATAATACAAGATACTATTACTATAATACCACGGTGATAAACTATATCTTTCTATAAGTAATATATTTCTGTATAATACACAATTAATACAATAATAATTTACAACATATCTCTACAACATACCACTATAAAAAATATTTGAAATAATGTGTGAATTTTTTAAAAACTTCTTCTAGTCTCTTGACCTATGTTGCTTGAAATTATTTATCAACAAATGTCTGAGCACTTACTGAATATCTTCAGCCTTATGGTTATAAAGTTTCCAATTATTTTAGTTTTGTATTATCAAAGTAGGATGGAAATGGGACAAATTGACTCTGCCCCCCTTCTAGGCAGGAGATCAATCTGCTTCTTCACAAGAGTTGTTCAAATGTCATTGACTCAGATTCTAGTAGAACTAGGGACATCAAAATGTCTCTATTTTGTAAGCTAAAGTGATTTTAGCATGACTGTATTTTAAAACGCAAATAAAATTTTTCTATTACTCTAGCTAAAGTGGCTTGTCATTACATTTTTACTTAGACAGCTTTTCTATTTCTTTGGGGCCTTATATTTAAAGGCAACGACTGTCTTCCACACAGTGTTAGAAGTGCTCAACGATTTTTTGAAATGTTAACAACAATAATGTAATGTAGCCTAGATAAGAAACAAAATTAATTGAGAGCCTCATAAGTATAAAATTGAGAAATATTCTAATTAAAAATGTCTAAATGAAGTAGTCCAATTCTTCACAGATACAAAGTTTATGTGCAGAAGCCAATACAGATTTCTGCCTGTTCTCCCATTTCCTCCCTCACCTCTCGCCCCCACACTCCAGAGTGGCTCTGTCCTGCCACACGTAGTGACACGGAAAAAACCAATTCCTCACCCCAGTTCACTTCCATGGCTTCCGGCAGCGCCTGTTCCGAGGTCAAAGCTGTGAGTGATTTTCCACTAGCACTGGACAGAAACCTGGCTAGAAGGCAGGAATTTTAGGGACGGAGGCTGGTCAGCCTGTCATGCTGAGGGGGCTGGGGGAACAGGGCCTGACCCAGACCAGGTGCTGAGTGTTTGTTAAATGAATGAATGAATGAATGAAGAAATGATGTCTTGTGTTTTTAAAAGCATGACTTAGAGGTAATTGCTTTCTCCTTCAGTTTTGAGAAGAAAACAAGGAATTATTTTCATTTTTATCATTTCCTCACCTTTACTTCAATGCTGCTGAAACTTTCTCCTGAGGAGGATTTCAGATTTCTTGATTCTGCCCCAGCAATGAGTCGCTTCTCTTCTCTCTCTGCATAGTCTTCTCTTCTGTGAAACAAGACGACTGCTCTTGGCAATGCAGTTCCTAGTTTTGAGTGCGTGAGGAAGAGACACTTGTGTGGAATTCTGATGAATGGGGCTGGACTGCATGGGAAGCTTATGAACTGGAGGTGCCTGTGCAGACAGAAGCCTGTGGGCAAAGAGGGTTCCGAGGCCTGGTTAGTGCTTCCCAGGAGGGAATATTAAGCTGTAAAGAACAAGGGGTTGGCAGGATGGGGCATATATGTGTTGCAGTTGGCGTGGAGGTCTGGTTGGAGAGGCTTTCTGTGGGCAGCTACTGGGCACATTCAGTAGGGCACATTGAAATAACTAAGATCAGCTCTGGAGCAGTCAAAATAGAGTCAATGTAATAAAACACCCTCTGATTCTGGGCCGTGTCCCCTGGTCTCTGAAAGGAAACTCTTCACTTCTATCTGTCCCAGAGATGTGGCACCTTTTCTCCTGGCTTGAAACCAGCTCTTGGCAAGCAGAGTAGGTGGCTTTTATGTGATATCACGGGCACCAGTAACTCATCTGGCTGTAGTCCTGGCCCTATAGGTTATGACCTTCATCCTTTTAAAAATAGAAACAAGAGGGAAGAAACCATAGAAGGAAACCACAGAAACTCAAGGCCAGGGGAGGGGAACATGACTTTGATCATTTATTCAAAGCAGGGCCTATTTTGTTTCCAAAGTGTTTTAAATTAAACTTAGTTGCATATTGTTCTCTCTCTTTTTCAGAATGTGAATATTTGCCCTCAAAAGTACCCAGCATATGTGAGTGACAAATGCTATTACCCCTCTTGACACTGGACTACAATTAAAGTGTATAAATAAAATGCAAAAAATATAAAAAATCACTTAGATGTTAATAACTATGAGCTAAGTTATTTTGGAAACTTTCATGTAAATTTTAGAGATTGAGATTTTAATTTCCATGTATCAGCTAATTCTTCAGAACTGTTTTAAATAACTTAAGACTGTTTTTTTTAACATACCTATCTCTAAGGCCCTGAGGTATAGGTCAAAATGCAAATGTCTGAAGCCACTATGTGTATCGAGCCCGTGATCATCCATACAATCTATGCTGTTGTATCTACATGTCTTGCTGTGGGTAAGTGAAGCTGGGCCGTGGGGAACATAATGAACACTTGCGAGTCTGTGCCAGGGGCACTGTTAATTCACAAATCACTTTTTCAGTCGATAGTGGTGGATACTTAGGAGGAACCAGAACACACAGTTTGCGCTAACAACGATACAGTGTTAGTCTGTCTCGCAAATGCAGTACCTGAAGTGTGGGGGCAACTGCCAGAACAGTGAAGAAAATTCCTTCTTCTGTGCCTGAGAGAACGGAGTCCTAATACCCCTATTGTGAAAGATTTGCTGTTGTAATGTGGATTAATGCACCACAAAGATGGGAGGGGGGTTGTTTTAGTTTTTATAATACACAGTATAAGAATTCAGAGTTCCCGGCACTTTAACTCACATTTTCTCTTTTATTTATTCTTAGAATTCAACCCCAGTAATCGAGTAAACATCATCCTCTGCTGTGTTCTGGTCATACATCTCATATTGCCTCCTTCTTTTGTAGTCAGGGTTCTTTGTAGCTGATATCTTCTGAAAGCCATAATTTCTTACCCCGAGTTGTAGATTTTGCCACAATGCTGTTTTCCCACCCCTTCTCCTCTGTCTCTGGGCGGCTCCCTTTTCAGCCACCCAACCGTCCACCCAGCTGCTCAGGCCTGTAGGTAGGTGAGTCCTCCCCAGCAATTCCCGCTCCTTCAGCCCCTCTGCAATCCACCCCCGAGTTCTGCCCGTTACACCTCCTAAATATCCTGATCTGTGCATCCTCCTCTCGGCAACCACTTTCATGGACACTGCAAGAGCCTCCTCGGTGGTCCAGCCCAGGGTAGAGTTGGACTCCCAGGGCTGGAGGGGTGGAGGGGTGGTGCGGGCTGTGCCAGCATCTATTCCCATGCCGCGCCCTTGATGGGATTGGCCCTGAGGCCCGAGAGCCCTGGTGCTGGCCAAGGCTGCTGCGGAAGGAGTGTGTACTTGGGTATGAGGCTGGGCCACAGGGCTGGCAGGGGTGCATCCAGAGCAAGAAGAGACTAAAAATGAGAAAAAGTCTATTTCATATTTGCCCACATATTCACCAGTTCTGCCATTCTTCATTCTTTTTTTGATCTGAATTTCCACATATCATTTGCCTCTGTCTGTAAAACTTTATTTTATTTTTTTGGAGACAGGGTCTCACTCTGAGGCCCAGGCTGTAGTGCAGTGGCACCATGATAGCTCAGCACAGCCTCAAGCTCCCAGGCTCCAGTGATCCTCCCACCTCAGCCTCCAGAGTAGCTGAGACTTAGGCACGTGCCACCATGCCCAGTTGGTTATTTCTTTTTTTCCTTTATCTTTTTTTTTTTTTAGTGATGGCGTCTTGCTATGTTGCTCAGGCTGGTTTCAAAATCCTGGCCTCAAGTGATCCTCCGGAGCCTCGGCCTCCCAAAATGCTGAGATCGCAGGTGTGAGCCACTGCGCTTGGCTTCTCTTTTGGCAGTTTAAAGACCTTGTTCCTTTGTCCCCTGGCTTCTATAGTTTCTAGTGAGAAATCTTGTGTTAATCTAACTTGTGTTCTTTGTACATGATTTGCTGTTTTTTTCTCTGCTTTTAAGATTTTTCTCTTTGTCTATGTTTTTCAACAAATGTATTATGATATGCCTTGGTATTCTTCTGTTTCTACTTGTATTCAATCTTTTCTCTGGCTTCTTGAACATATGGAATATAATATAGTTTAATTGATGTTTTATGGTCCTTATCTGCTAATTCTGTCATCTGTGTCATTTCTGGGCTGTTTTTATATACATAGTTTTCTCCTAGTTATTACTCACATTTTCTTGCTTCTTGGCATAATAATAATAATTATTATTATTTGCAACAGAGTCTCACTCTGTCACCCAAGCTAGAGAGCAGTGGCATGATGATAGCTCACTGCAGCCCGGAACTCTTGGGCTCAAGTGATCCTCCTGCCTCAGCCTTCCAAGTAGCTAGCCTACAGGTGCCTGGTGCCATGCCCGGCTGATTTTTAAACTTTTTGGTAGAGATGGAGTCTTCTTATGTTTCCCAGACTGGTCTTGAACTTCCAGCCACAATTGATCCTCCTGCCTTGGCCTTGTAAAGTGCTGGGATTATAGGCATGAGCCACATGGCCAGTGCCTGCTAACTTTTGATTAGATACTGGCTATTGTGAATTTTATACTGTTCAATAATGTACTCATTTAAAGTGTGTTGCACTTTATTCTGACACATTATTAAGTTATTGCAGCTATTTGATCCTTCTGAGGCTTGCTTTTAAACGTTGTTAGGGTTGGTCTGGAGCAGTTTTTAGTCTAGGATTAATTCAATTCCACTATTAAGGTGAGAAATTTCTGAGGACTCTGCCCAAAGCTCTATGTATTACCACGTCTTTTAATTCCAGCTGATGGGAATGAGAACTATTTCCAGCCTGTGTAAGCTCCGAGAATTGTTCAGCCTACGACTATTCAGTGGCTCTGTCCCTAAGCATTCACAGAGCAGTACTCAGCCAGAGACCATCTGCAGTTCTCCAGCACTGTCTCTGTGTACCTCTTTTCTCTAGTACTCTTTCTCACAAATTCTAGGTATCTCTGCCTACTTGCACTTCAATCTCCATCTCCTCAATTCAATGAAACTGACAGGTTCCCCTGGCAGAACTGCAGCCTTCACCCTCTGTCCAGACAAGCAGCTGGGGCAGTCACTTACTCTCCTTTTCTCAGGAATCAAAGTCCTAGCCAACGCCCCAAACAGCTGGTTGATGAATACATTTTGCACAGCAAGGGAATAAAATCAAATTGGATATTTTCCTTGATAATTAAATACACTCATATTTAGTTTTGCTTTTATACAAAAATATAGTAAAGGACAAAGTAAAAACAAAATAATGTAAAAATCACCCATAATCCCACCCTACAGCTAAAACAGTTGTTCACAGTTTGGTTTGTGCCCTTTTCTTCTTTTTTTCCTTGTTTTCTAGTTGTTCACGGTGGGAGGACAATTTCCATAACAGTGATCCTTTGTGGGTAGACACAGAAGTCCCTTGTAGTGTAGTTTTACATTTGACATTGACCATTTTTATGGGAATTCTTGGCTTGAGATTCCTACCACATGGTGCTATAAATGTGGACCCCACCAGCATACATTACTGGTTTCAGGAACCCATTAATTTTTTTTTTCTATCCAGAACCACCCCCAGGCAGATGGCAAACTTCTGTATAGCTTCTCTATGTTAGTTGGTGATATTTTTACTATTGCCATTTTTGTTTTGACTAAGCCACCCTTTATACATCCCAGATTTGTGCATGGGCATTAAAACTCCAGTCCCAGACTCTAGGGACTATATCTAGGTAAAATCTGTATTTTTGCATTATGGGAGTCTGTGCATATTTGATTTTTATGTACTTGAAATGTTTTAGATAGTTAGCCTAGTAGCACCTCAGCTTTGTGATTCTAACTTAAAATGTTTAATTGATTATAATTTTATGTTGGTCTTACTAAGTTTATATACAATATGAGAACATTTAAGAGAACCCTACATTTTCCATACTTATATACTTAATTTAGTAGGCAATTAAAGTTATTCAATTTGTTGGGATGTTTTTGTTTAAGTCAGACAATAGTCTAAAATGGAAAGAAAATATATTAATTTATAAATATAGTTTAACAAATTAAAGGGAATTTAGGTATGCTATAAAAAGCAGCTGTAAATTTATTTTTTAATGGCTAAACTTTTAAATAGAAAAATAAGACTGCAAAGCTGAACTTAAAGGATTTAGGAAGATCTAGGTTTTAAAATTTGTGACTTGACTTATTACATATTTATTTTATAAAACTAAACTCTGAATAGTCTTTTCTATGTGGCAATATGATCCCCTGTGTACCAATAGCTCACATTTAGCAGGTTACAGATTCATAAATCCTTACGTGTTAGAAAGTACCTTCAGCATCATTAAATTGATGGATCTAGAGTTTCAGTTATATTTTCCCCTGTAGAAATAGCAGCTTTTTACCTAAGCTATTAAATCACAGTGTCGTTGGTTTAGTTTGGTCATTATAAAGGCTGAAATAATTCTCATAACCATTTTATTGAGAAATCTCAGCTTATAGAGCTCTGAATACAAAAGCTATTTCCCTCACTGAATGCAACTGTGTCCCATCAAGTCTCTCAGCTGGACCGCAGGGATCTTAGTGAGAGCACACTTTGACTTCATACGCTTTCATGAATTTCAGAATTTGGAATATGCTGTTTTAAAATTTTGTTTTCATCTGATTCAAAATCCTTCTTGCTTTCTTCCCAGTCTGGGCTCCAGTGGGTGGAATTGTGGAATGGGGAGGCAGGTTCTACTTGGAAACACCCCACTTCTCCTGACTCTGCGCTGGCTCTAGTGAAGGGTGCACTGGGAATTCTTTGCAGAGTCTTAGGTGCCTCTCTCCTGCGCAGCCCCATGGCATGGGAGAGCGGCCACTGCTTGACCCTTTTCTCCTCTCTTTGGACCTCCTGCAAGTGTCCTTGGGGCCACTTGTCCAGAGGTAGCCCTCTTGCCGAGGCAGACAGGACTACAGACTGCTCAAGGCCAGCTACCTTCCATGTGGCCTGCTGGACCTTTAGCAAACCCATGTACTTGCCATGCCTGAGAGTGAGAACACAGCATCTCGCTCCTGCCTGGGGTTCAATGAAATAGCAGCAGCATTGGGCACCTGGCTGGACAAGTGAATTGGCAACTGTCAGAGGAGAGATAATTTTCAGCCCTGAACTTTGGAAAGGAGAGGATGTGTAGGGAAGACTCTTGCCCCATCCCCCACCCTTTGGCAGGAGAAAGAAGACGAAAAAACTTTTCACCATGACTATTTTCCCAGAGTGGGGTGCGTGCGTGTGTGTGTGTGTGTGTGTGTGTGTGTGTGTGTGTGTGTGTGTGTGTGTGTGATGGAGGGAGGACCAAACTTCCTAAAGCAGCTGCTGCTGGGATGCTCCCTCTCTGCAAACCCCGCAGGAAGCAGCAGGCCCCAAAGCTGGCAGTTCTCTCAGTTTATGAGGGCTCTTCAGTGCCTTTTATTCTTAGCTGTAGGCCCCTCGTCACCAATTCTGGCAGCAGGCCCCTCACTCCATCTGATCACGTGTAATTGACACATTACAATCAATTACCCTGTGTCTCTTAACAACGGAACTGGCTTGATTGTGTGGGAAGCTACCAGATGTGCAATGACTGTAATTTCACACCTCTGAACCTCAGTTGGCCCCCGGTGACTTATCTGATCATGCTGCAGAGGTACTGCTTTACCAGAAGGAATATGAATCAGAAGCTGTGTCACAGGAAGTGTCAAGAAAGATGCAGCGGAGGCCACCCAACTGAGCAGCAAAACAGCAGGCACGTGAGAAACACTGTTGGGGAGGAGGAAAGATGTGAGAACTGTTTATTCACACCGAGGAGGTTCCGAACCACAAGATGCCAACAAAGACGCACATCACTGCCCTAACAACACATGAAACATACCAAAGTGTACCAATGGGCTTCACAACTGCTCAGACCCAGACTGTCCCACAACACATCCTTCTGCTCTCCCATCATCATTCCATGTCCCTCCAACTTTTTTCTGGTCTTTTCTGTAAAACTGTTTCCTAATATTCGTACCACCAATGATATTTTCTTAACACATAATTTGTAGAGAAAGAAAACCTACTAGTTGGTGCTTTTTTTTATACCAATAAAAGACTTGACAGATTTTCCCCCAAACCAGCACAAAATCGGGAGGAGAAAGCTTGAAGCCTTCCTCATCCTTAACCCAAACCATTCTCACACCAGTGGCGCGGGTCAGCTCAGCTCTCCTCGGCTCCCCTGGCGCCCCCGCCGCCAGGCTCCGGTCACTTGGCCTTCTTGCTGCCCTTCTGGGCCTCCAGGGCGGCCTGCCTGGCCTCCTCCTCTGGGATGAACACGCTGACAGTGAAGTCACTGGTCTCCGAGCCGTACTTGTTCTTCACAACCAGCCCGTATTTGCCAGAGTCAGAGGTGGTCACACCGTTGATGGTGAAGTAGGCCGTCTTCCCAGCCTCGAACTTGAGGTTGCAGTGGTCATCTGAGGCCAGGAGCTTCTCGTTCTTCAACCACGAGACCTCAGGACTTGGGTCGCCCCACACGTTGCAAGTGAGATTAAGGGCCTGTTATGAGAGGGAAGGGTATAGATCAGATATATTGATCCACCTTCAAGAATCTTGCTGGCTGGCAACTTGGCATGACCAGAGGATAAATAAAAACCTCCAGACCCGGGTTTAAAGTAGTTATGTGCGTGCACCTGTGTGAGTTACATTTGGAAATAACATCTGAGGAGGTCTCTTTAAGGCTGGGGCTTCCTGGCTTCTGGAAGCTTATTATCCAAAACACATGAAGCAGTTTGCTTCTCTTCCCTGCCTCCACTTTCCTTTCCATAAACACAGAGATGCCTTTTGCTCTCATGTGGCATTTTGGGCTCTGTCTCAAGAGAGAGATCGTCCCACTGCCATAATCACCACCTGCTCTCTTTTGCATTTCATTTTCGTCAAAGATCCCAGCAGCAGAATTGTAACAGCTGCTTCAGAGAATGCCATTAATTTTCAAATTCCGCTTTCCTCCTTCTACTTCTCTCCTCAGACCCCATTCAATCTGTTGCAGTTGCAGAGGTGCACCACCAAAATGTATTCCTAAAGAAAATATTCCCACTGGGGCCGAAACATTCTTATTCTAAAAGATCGATATTTAGGTCTACAGTTTTATTTTACTTTTTTCATTGAAAAAAATTTAGATCATTGTAGATTCACATGCAGTTGTAAGAACTAATCCCCTGTATCCTTTAGCCAGTTTCCCCAGTGGTATTAATAACATTTTACAGACCTGTAGTACAATATCACAACCAGTTTGTACTTATTTATGTTTGTGTGTGTGTTTCATTCTATTCAATTTTATCACTAGTGTAGGTCTACCACCGCAGTCAAAACACAGAATATTGCCATCACCACAACGACCCCTGTGTTGTCCTTTTATAACCACATCCACCTCCCCCTCCAACTTCCCAGCCCTGTTCCTAATCCCTGGCAACCACAAATCCGTTTTCCATTTCTAAAATGTTGTTACTTCAAAACTATCATGTAAATAGGATCACATAGTATGTAACCCTTCAGAATTGCCTTTGTCATTCAGCCTAATTCCTTACAGATTCATCCCAGTTGTTGCATGTATCAATAGTTTGTCCCTTTTCACTGCTGAGTAGGATGTCACGGTGTAACTGGCTCCATGGACAAAAACGCTTTTTTGTAGTTCTCTTATGTTTCAAGTTCCCAGCCTAGTAAGAAGAACTTTGTAACTTTATATTTCACTGATCTATTCCCTTTTGAGTTGTTTCCCACCCCCCTAGAGACAGGAGAATCTCCTCGAAGCCACAAGATAACTACAAGGCCTCACATAACCTGGTTGTCCAGGGAAGACAAGAAAAGCGAAACCCCACCACAGATCCTGCCTAAGGACCTGCTGAGCAACCTACTCCCCACTTCCCACCTTCGCACAAGTCGGAAAGAATGACCGATATTAACCCCTAGCTCGTTATACAACCCAAACCTCCACCCTGGAAGGGACTTATCCACCATCTTTTTATCATGCAGCATATGTACTAGCATGATTTCTCACCGCACTTGCATGCCCTGCACTCCACCCCAAACATGCAATGATGCTCACTCACTTCATGCATTATTCTTTTCACCTCTAGAAAAAACCCTGACCCCTTAGGTCAGGGAGGCATATTTGAGGCAGACCATTCCTCCCAGCTCTCGGCTGACAGTTGACACATCCTCCATAATAAATCTCCTTTCTTCCTTGATAATCCTTGATGTCTCAGTAATTGCCTTTCTGTGGGGTGAGCAACAGATGGAACCCCCCTTTCGGGTTCGTTAACAATGGTGTGTATATGCCCATAAGGGTTGTCTGGGCTTTTTCCAGTTTGGAGGCTATTACAAATACAGTTGCTATGAACAATTGCATACAGGTTTTTATGTGAACATAAGTTTTCATTTCTCTGGGATAAAAGTCCAGGGGTGCAGCTGCTGGGTTGTATGGCAAATGTATGTTTTGTTTTTCTCCCAAAATTGCCAAACTGTTTTCCCGAGTGGCTGTACAAGTTTGGTTTACATTCCCACCAGTAATGCACAAGTGATTCAGTGTCTCCATGTCCTCACCACCATTTGTTGTCATGTACTATTTTAAATGTATTTATTTATTTATTTTTAGAGACAGGGTCTTGCAATGGTGCCCAGGTTGAATGCAAACTCCCGGGATCAAGTGATCCTCCCACCTCAGCCTCCCTAGTAGCTGTGACTACAGGCGTGCACCACCATGCCCAGCTATTTTTCATTATAGCAGTTCTGATAGGTGTGTCATGATATTTCATTGTGGTTTCAATTTTTATTTTCCTAATGGCTAACAATGTTGAATTTACGTCACATTTTAAATTCCATTCTTGCATTTTTTTCTTATTAAAATCCAGAAATTATAAGAAGGAACTAGGCTCACCATACAGAGAGAAAAGGCTACCCTTCTAAATATCCTTCTAAAGGGCCTATGTGATCACTTGGTACCTCTTTTGTAGGTGTATCATTTCAAATCGGATAGATTAAGAAATCTGTTTTCCTCCCATCACTAATGAACATATCTTAGTGAATTACTCTACAAATACATTTCAGCAAGAAAAATGTAAATCAAATTATTGCCATTAAACTTATCTAAGCAGACCAGTTGTATGATTTTGGAAACTATGATTACTTGGAGTTAAAACTTTTAACAAAATCAAACAAAAATTCCCAAACACCTTAGGCATCATAGAAAACTCTTACCCATACTTCAGATTTGAGTTATAGATTACAAAATGCTTTCACATACATTCTCTCAATTCTCACTACAACATAGTGAATTGTATGTTTTTAACCTCATTAGGTGAGAAAAATGGAGAAGGGAGTCTAAGAATAAAAGCAGCCTTGCACAATGGTTGAGCTTAAAGTCAACTGTGATCACATTTTCCACCCACGAAGAAACAGCTGCATGAAACCTGCCTCTGGCTGAGGCATTTCGACACGCCTTGCTTTGTTACCTGAGTTCCAACCACCCTCTGTAGGTCTTCACTGCCCTTTGAAGTGGAAAATTTTTGTTCCGCTACAAATATCTCTACCCCTAGGACTGGTATAATGAAACATTTAGATGAAGAAAGTGAATCCAGGTTAGAAATTATGTTCATTGCCTCTCAGAAAGATTATCACAGAGTCAGGTTATACCAGTTTAAAACCAAATGGAAGGAAACCAGTTTTCAACAGCAAAAGAGTCTACAGAAATTCTCGGAGCAGCCTGTTTCCCTTCCAAGGTGAGGCACTTAATAGCACAGTCCATTTCCCACTATGTGTTAGAGGTTGTTTCTTTCTCCAATTATATTTGTCATAGAGCTATGACTGAACATTTTCAGTTTCTCACAATTTTCAAGGGTTACTCTGGAAAGATACTAAGTGATCCATGTATGTCTATAAGAGACAAACTTGTATGCTGATGCTTGAGATGATTGGAAAACCAGCAGCATTTGTAACCTTGCATTTGGTCATGTTGGTCAAGTATAAGCCGCCATGGAATAAGATGAAGATGGGGGGATGTTAAGTGTATCTTAAAAGAAGGCACAAAGGCTGGACCCCATTTCCAGCAGGAATGCTCCATGCTTACCTTGCCCTCCTGGATGGTGACCACGTCGGGGAGACCACCCAGCACCCGGGCGCGATCTGCAAGCACAGGCACTTCTGGTTAATCACGGCAGTGATGAGGACCAACAATCACACCCACAAAACACCCCAGGGAACTAATTGTCCAATGTAGTTCCCCTCTCCTGACAGTTATTTTATATTGTTTTCAATACACAAAAGAAAAAAATGATCCAGGGATTCTGGATTTTAATCCTTCTTTACCCACATATTGTGTGTATTCGGGTGCCTGTATCTGTACCTGAAATACCAGCTAAAATATTATAGCTTTGTCGTATCAAGACCTGCTCTATAATTTTCATAGCTATTTTCAGCCCTGGCCCTTCTGCAGCTTAGTGGGGCTAAGCTCAAGGAAGCAGAACAGGTCTCTGTGGACAGTTTCCAAGCTTGGCTTGGCCTCTTTTATGGGTTTCCATATGATGAAAACAGGTTGCAAATGGGCTGTATGTTCGAGAGATTTGGAAGCTCATGCAGATGTGAGCTTTCTTTGAGGCCCACCCTAGAGAGCTTCCCTTTCTTGTCTCCTGGTAGTTCTTGGTAGTGCTGTGCAGGCCATGTCTATGGCTGTGAGTACAAAGGCCCCCAGACGAGGGGACACAAGGCATGGGGTGGGTGCTGAGATGCACAGCTGGCGTCCTGAGCCAAGCCATGCACCTGGGTGCGACTGCCTCAGCCCCTGGGAAGAGCACTTTTCTGTAATTTGCTCAAAGGCATCCTTTCTGGCATGAATACAGCGGCCAACCTTCTTTTCATTTTTAGGCCTACTTCAATTAATTTGTGACTCTTAACTCTCATTTCTACAATTTCCTTCTCCACTAAGTCAGGCGGAAGCTTTGCTTTGAGTGGAACTCGACAGCATTCTGCTGCTGATGCCATTACAGCACTTGTAAGCCTGACCTGTCACCTGGTTCCCTGCGTGACTTGCTGTGCAAGACTGGGCCAGTCACTTCCTGTGTGGGCCTCCGTCTCCATATCTGTAGAATGGGGGAGGGGTTACTTCAGCCCCTAGACATTAAGTTTCCAAACTCTGCTCCACAGAGTCCATGGAATTCCTCTGGGGGGTATGAGAGGAGGCAAGGAAGGGGGCACTGAGTTAGGGAGCCAGGAGCCCATCCCAGCTTCAGCTTTTACCTATCTTAGGTATTGGGTCTGTGTGGAAGACTGCTTGAAATGAGTGTTCTGTGGCTTATAAAACTTTAAAAAACATAAAGCTAGAAGGTCTCCAAGGTCTTTTCCAGCTCTACAGAGTTCACAAACTGGAGGATCAAACATCGGAGGAGGTGGGGACACTGCTTGGAGATGTGGGCTTTGCTCGGTGCCAGACAAGAAATGCTCCTTCTTGTCCCAGCACCACCCCCACCGTGCTTCTGTGCCCCTGGCACCGGCACCGGCACCTGCCCCTTTACCACCAGCAGCAGCCTCACAGACGCAGGGCCTGGGCCAGGAGAGGGAAAGAGGAGAAAGGAGCCCTGGGACACAGTGCAAATTAAAGGTCCGAAGTCCATCCTGAAGGCCCTGGAGCCACAAGCAGGTGGAGGGAAGACTTCATTTCTCTCTCCTTCTCCTTCAAACCCAGCTCCAATCGACTCTACCATTTTAACTCATAAAAAATTTTAAATTCTGGCTCCCACACTGAGAGAGAAACTGAATTAGTATTATGGATTAGTCTGTGACCTCTGGGATCCTGTAAGACTGTGTTCTAAAAATCTTTGTGTGTGAAGCAAACAGCAGACAGAAGCGCAGCAGTGAGTACGTTTCTGGGCACGCAGAACTGACAGTTTGGCGTTTGCTCCCTCGGACTGTGTCTCATTAAATGAGAGTAAGGAAGGCCTTACTCAGCGTCTTTTCTCTTACAGGGGCTGGTAGGAAAATGCACAGCACTTGTTGGTGATTTACCTGATGTCAAATTTACCATGTGTCCTGATGTTTCTCTTCCTTAATGGCTACATATTTTTCTGGTACGTTGTGCCTGCAAGTGACTATCAACCTTTGGTGTGATTTGCAGTGAAGTGATTTCTCAGGATGTCTGGGTGATACCTCAAGACAAGGGCCAGGTGAAATTCTTATAATGTAACCTGAGACCCTCTTTCCATAGACATTCTTTCTCAAAAGACTAAAATGAAAACATATGTAGAACACCTAAGATTTTAAAAACAAAAGAAAGAAAGAAAAGAAAAACCACTCCACTGTCTTCCATCTGTAGTCATAATGGCAAAATAAAATTATATTTTGAATCTATACCAGGAGTAAACGTGAAAGAGGTTTACTTACTTTTCTCGGCAATGGCAGCTTGTCTGTGGTTGAGAGAAACGAACAAACATACAAACAAAGAAGAATTGTGTTTTAGTGTTACTTCAAAGTAGTTCATCTTGACTGTATTTCATTGCCGCAGAAACAACTTGCTGCTCAATATAACAGTGGTAAGTGCTGCTTTTACGGCACTGGCTGACATAAAAGACTCTTTCTAACACTTGGATGGGCAAGCAGTACACAAGTTTCCAGAGAACTTAGTGCATGGGAGTGACATTTACTAGGACAAGGGACTTACTTCAACCTCTGGAACTCAGCAAAAGCCTCGTCAAATGCTTTAAGAGAAAAAAGAAAAGTTAGAATTTTCTCACCTAGAATGGACCACACAGGGGCTGATTAAAATTCACAACTCGAGGTCATGATCAGTCTAGACATGACTAAACCAACTTTGAATAAGACTGTGTCTAAGCATTAACTCCACAGCTCAATGTACATAACAAGACAAGCAAATACTTTCTAGGCACAAAATGTGAAATAATAGATTTTAGAAGCTTTCAACTCAGTGAGAGACCTTCAACCCCTCGAATGGAAAGGCAAAGGTTTGCTCCACCAAAGAAAAAAAATGGGAACAAAACCCTGTTTCTTTTTTTTCTTTTTTTTTTTTTGAGACAGAGTCTCACCCTGTCGCCTAGGCTAGAGTGCTGTGGCGTCAGCCTAGCTCACAGCAACCTCAAATTCCTGGACTCAAGAAATCCTCCTGCCTCAGCCTCCTGAGTTTCTGGGACTACAGGTACATGCCACCATACCCAGCCAATTTCTCTATTTTTAGTAGAGACGGGGTCTTGCTCTTGCTCAGGCTGGTCTCGAACTCCTGAGCTCAAGCGATCCTCTCGCCTTAGCCTCCCAGAGGGCTACGATTACAGGTGTGAGCCACCACGCCCTGCCCAAAAGCCTGTTTCAAATAAAAATTAGTTGTCTGATAAGCATCCTGAGCATCAGAAAAGCTTTGTCTTCAATTAAGTTATTGCAGACATCACAGCATCCTAGCTAGACAGTTAAACACCTTTATGTTATGTTGTCTGGTCTATTTGGGCAAAAGAGCACAATGAGTTTCTGTAATCACACGGTGCTTGCCTGAAGCAGTGTTTCTTATGCCGTGATGGAGATGAGACAAAAGACAAGTGAGACAAGGAAATGAGAACTACGTAATTCTAAAATAATTTTTTCTCTGTGCCTGCAAAGTGAGCCACTTTGACTGAAGACTTCAGGGTAAATGGCGGCTTCATTTTGAAATCCCTCTTACCTCACCTGTAAGATCCTCTGTGGTTTAGGAATCATAATATTTTAAGTCTCTAGAGAATACTTATATAATACTTGTCCTCACCCTTATTTTACAGATGGAAAAATAGGTACAAAGCTGGGCTTAAAATCGCTGGTCCTTATTTTTTCTCATCTGTAGAATGAGAGGGGTACTGGTCAGGCCAACCCGACCTGAGCTTTGAGTGCTGCTCTTTGTGCCCCCACCACACTGAGAGGAGATGGGCACGGCTGAGCCAATCTGTGTTTGGGGACAGTGGCAATGCTGGCAAGACACTCCACAGCCTTTTGCTTAAGGAGGATTTGAGAGTTGGGTAGTTCAATAAGCTTTGGTGGGCCAGAGAGTATAAATAAAGTTTTAGAAAAAATTTAAATTTATCCACCCACGTATTGCTCCCCTCCTCCTACTGTGTTTCAGGTGGTCAGATGGGCTGCAGAAGAAATCCCCTGTCGCTGTGCACCTGTGACGCAGGCAGAGTGTGGCCTAGACAGCCCGTGTCACTCAGGAGCAGCCATTCCGACACGGCCGTCCCGCAGGGGCCCTTCCAGTTATGAAGGGTGGGGATGGGGATAAAGGGACTCAGCACCAAATAAACTCCAGGCAGAGTTGAAAGGCTGCTCTCTAAATGATGAACCTACTCTCTGAGGATGATGAAAAAAACCGAGTTATTGCATATTTAGATTGTATTTTACTATACGAAGAAGTGGAGGAAAAAGTCAGTCTCCAGCTTCCTTTAGTTACTTTAATACAATGTAGACTGCTTCATTTTTATAGGAAAGAATAAGATGAAGAGGCTACTACTGGGAGACGGAGGAACGGCACATTGTTTTTAACTTTTTACTTCTAATTGTGCATGTTTTAAGTTAAAAAATTTTCATTAATAGCTGCACCTCACCTTTTGTCTTTGCTCTTAGATGGAAACCTTTGTCTCCATCTCTCATAACTCTCTTCTCTTCTCTCCAGAATCCCTCATTCTTTCAGCAGACTGCTAAGAAATCTGAGGCCATAAGAACCCGACCTCTCCAACTTCCTTCTGTTCACCTCAATATTTGTCTCTGCTTATTCACACCCCTCTGGGTTCTGAAGAACAGGTATGCCTGCTCCTTCCCCCAGTCGCCTCTGCCCTGGGACTCAAACCTTCCGTTCTTCAGAACTGTGATTGTCAACGATTCCCCCTCACTCGCGTCTCAGTCCTTCTCACTCATCTGGTTTCTTGGACTCTACAAACCTGCTCAAATATTAGTCACCATAAAACAATCCTTTTCCAGTGCTCGTTCTTGTTTAAGTGACTGTGTCAGCCTGCCCCTCTTTTAAAGTGTCGCCCTGGAAGGGCAATGCTTCCTTCCTTTCCTCACGCACTGTCTCCCCCTTACTTTTCACTGATTCTTCACCCACTGAACTCTTGCTTCAACCGCCAAGGCTGAATGAAAACTGTTTTATCACAATCACTGGTAAATATAAAGTTCACGGGAGGCCACTGATTTGCTCGGTAGCTCCTGCACTTAGGCCTCAGCAGAGCAGACCAAACAGGAATGGAGTCTGGCCTTGTACTAGGTGCCACATAATCAAACCGAACTTTAAAATAGGCCAGTTTTCCAAAAAACAGGAGATTCACAGCAACCAATCAGAAGGGACTCAGTCAACCTGCGCCAGCATGATAAAGAAGTCCCCTCTGCTTTAATCCCACATGGAAATTAACCTGAAGCACCTTGATGCCAACCAATCTGCTTTTTACACTGTGCTGTTTCCTTGATCCTGCTCAAGCTACCTTACAAAAACCAATTGTCCTGCCATGGCCAGCAGAGTGCCCTTCTGTTTCGTAGATGGGCTACTGCCCAATTCATGACTTGCTAATAAAAGCCAATTAGATTTTTAAACTTAATTTGTTGAAATTTTGTTCTTTTTTAAAAATAATTTTTATTCATACACTTTTCTTTTTTTAGAGATGGGGTCTTGCTATGTTGCCCAGGCTGGTCTCTAACTCCTGAGCTCAAGTGATCCTCCTGCCTTAGCTCCTGGGTAGCTGAGATCACAGACACATGCCACCGCACCTGGCGAAATTTTGTTCTTTGACATCACCAACATCATATCTCTTTTGACATCATCGACATAATAGCCTCTTTTTACCCTTCATTTTTTTTTAAAAGGTCCACTCCTCTATAGTAAGTTTGAACCTGCAGAATTTCTGTTTACCTTGTCCAGAAAGATCCACTGTCTTCTGGTGTCCAGTTTTGCCATCAAAGAGCTCCATCACATATTTCCCTTTGTCATTTGGAGTGGGCTCATTGATTTGCAGCCAGATCTGCTCCCCGGTGACCCCACTCTTAACTCTGTCTGAGTACCTTATAGCTGTCCCACTGTTAAAATCAAAGAAAACATCCTCAGTGTTTGCTTTCATCCAGAGCTAATCTTAACTTTGTCTCTTACTGAAGGTCTTATCATAAAGTTTTACAGGCTTTCAAAAAAACATGGGATCTGCACATGTTATTCTTCCGCTTCAGAGACATTATGGGCCCTGATGTACAGAGCTGGGATTCCAAGGCCCTGGCCTGGTAGTGTCTGAACATTTATTTTACTCTTCATAGCAATCTGGGGCCCAGGACAGATTGCAACACCAACACTTCTCAGTGGTATTAATTATCTTTGTGTTTGCTTGGGTTTATTTGTAGGACTAAGGGAATCTTTAAAGCTAAAAGGCCAAACTACATATTATTTTACTGCACACTTCATACAGAGAATCTGTGGCTATAAATCAGACTTTACAAGCTAGTCAAAAATGCACTTTGGAGTCTCATCTGTGGCTGATATCTATTGACATATGCTGTTACAAAGCCTTTTAAAATATAGGTAAAAATGCACTTGGTAGTAGAGCCAAGAGTGAATGAAAAGCAGAGTTGCTGCCAAAGTGAATGAGGCACGTTCTCTGTTCCTGGGTGAGTTTTTCTGGATTCTACAGTAGGCCATGAGCAGACTCATGCATTATATTCTCTACAGGAGAATAAAAGGAGATATAGCCCTTTGTTTTGTGATCTGCTGGTCTAGAAATGCTACTGTTATAGATGAAATAAGAAAAAAGGAGTTAGATGTACTCTCAATGATGTCACAAGAAACTTTATGAGGAGTTTGTAAAAATGTGGGGAAATAAGAAAAAAGCAGTATACAAAACTATTATAGCAACAATCACGCATAGAAAAAAACACCGGAAGGAAGTGCTCCAAATTGTTCATGTTTTGGCTAGTAAAACTGTGGATGATATCATATTATGAATTTTTCTAACTTGTAATACAATATTATAAATGTGTTTTCTAAAACAAGCATGTTTATGTTTGTAGTTGTAACAAACAAAATGAACTTTAAAAAACATAGAACAAATTTTCCACCAAAAACGTTTTAGCTTTCAAATACATATTTAGCATTTTTCTTATACCACTATATTCTTCAAAGAATGCTTATTTATTATCTAAAAAGATATCAAAAACTAAAATGCCATAAAATATAGGGTAAAGAAACTCATTTGCACCCTACAAATTTAGCCTGAGCAATAGATATGTCTAGAATTACACAGAAAGATTGTTCTCTGCTTTGTCACAATAAATGTTTGAATTCTTTAATCTCTGGCTAACATGCATAATAGTACCTTACGTTTGTAAAGTGCTTCAGATAGAATAGGTATTATTGCTCCTATTTTATAAAAGAGAAAACTGATATTCAAAAAATTAAATGACTTGCCCAAGATCACAAGGGAAGATACCAGCAAAGTCAGGACTAAAACCTAAGATTTTTTTTCCCACAATGGCACATGTAGACAGCAAAGACAATCCTAGATTATTGAATCTTAAAGGAACATGAATACACAAAAAACTCATGTAGCTGACTAGACCAAATAATGTAAGAAGCTTATGCCTTGCTAGTCTAATAACAATTTCTTCAAAACACATTTTCAATATTCTAATTTTTTAAACAAGTAATTCTTATAGAGAAGATATAAAGCTTTTTGATTGATGATTCAATGAATTTTACTTCTCTCATTCTTCAGTCTGATATATGAGAATGTCCTAGATGTCACAGAGAAATTCCTAGAATTTGATCTATTTTAACTTATAATTACTTTCCTAAAATGTATTCTGAAGAAAACAGAACAAAGGAATGAAACCCCAAGCATTCTACACTGAAATTTTACTATTTCTCATTTTTAGGACTAAGGAAATAATAATAAAAACACTGTTCTATATAACAATAAAGTCATTTTAAAGTAAACACAAATGACTGCTTTGTGGGACCCGGCTCTAGTTAACTGTGCAATCTAGAGTTTATGCAACGAGGGCGCCGGGTGGGGAGGCCATGATGAGCTGCTCTGGAGGGAGGCTGTCTGGGCTCAGCCCTCTACGAGTCTCTTAGTTGTGTGACCTTGGGCAAAGTCACCTGCCAGAGTCTGAGCTCCCTCATTATGAAAGTGAGGTGTACCTGCCACATAGCATTGTGGCGATGAAATAAAATCACATACCTAAAGAGCTTGGAGCAGAGCCCGGCATACTGTCAGTGCCTATTAAAAGTACCGTACAAATAAACACTGTTATCTGCATCCTCCTGGAGATACCACGTGGCCTTCTCAGTGGGGCTTTTAGGAAAATTTGGTGGTTTGGAATGTGTGTCTGCTACATCTTAAAACTGGACTGAGAGTGGCTGTGCCCCATCAGATTATCTACGCCAGGCCTCTGTTCCCTTTCAGCTCAGAATCTTTCAAGGAAGCACAGAGGTTAAGGACACCAGCAAGAGTGTGTATGGGAGGGTTCCATTTTGAAACCTATTTCAGCTCTTGGAATCCCAGAAGTGAACTTGAATATAATCCCTCTATAACTCCACAAAGGTAGCCCGGGATTAGAACAGATCTTCAGGTTCAACCCAGTTCAAATACATATTCCCCAAAGTCATCTTGAGATCTCTAAAGCCTTCTGAGGATACACAAGAAACATGCTAATGCCCAACTATGCCAACTGCGGTAACCACCACCACCACCAATAATCTTGGGCACTCCTCTGGATTAGGCTTCTTTGGTGAACGGCCGTTAATTCACACAGTGGGAAAGTCGGTGCACACTGCTTCATTTTTATTCCAGTCCATAGGATGTGTTAACTGTGTATGGAAAGAGAAGGCTAAGAATGTGGCTCTGGACACCTGGCAGAGCAGAGGTAGCCCAGGCACGACTGTCTGGAGGTGGGGGTTTACATTATGGAGACATCTGTTAATTATGAAACTTCTTAGATCACAGAGAAAGATGCACTGTAGCCATTACTGGCCTCAGCATGTACAAACAGAGGGAGAGAGCTAACCTCACAGCAAGGGAATGCCCTGGTGTTTCTGTGCTATGTTCATCAACATCAGACTTGAGAATTAAGAAGACTCCCTACTTGAGAGAAACAGAAGATTTTTTTCTCATTTCCCCCTTCCCCAGCAGAGAAAGAATTTTACACAGCAATTAAGTTCCTATTTACTTACTTGTGGGACCAGTTAACTTTCAGATCATCCAGGTAGTAAGTAACAAAAGAGTACAGCCGGATGCCCTCAGCTGTGCTCTGAATTTTCAGGTCTGTAGCAGACAAAGCTAAAAGAAAAGAAAAACACAGCACATTTCATGCACCTGTAAGCCCATCCTGGCGGGAGAATAATAATGATAATATTGTAGTATGAAAACTTTAACCTACCTATTTTTTTGCATATTTCTGTTATCAGGTCTTTAAAGGCTGTGGGTAGAGGTTCACAGTAAAAACTTTAGCATACAAATGCTCAATGTAAAGTCAAATCTCAAATTGTTAGTTCTCAAAACTTCCTTGTCTAGTAAAGGGAATTGGACAAGTTCTCTTTGAGGAATTAACTCAATTTTTACCAGGTTTTTAAAGATCTCTGCTTATTTTGATATTTTCCTTTTAATTCTTTATAACTGTTGCCATATTTACATTCTAGAGAAAGGGCTACAGTGAGATTTCCAGGAAGGTTCTTGGCTTTAGGATTCTCTTTCTTAAGTCCCAGGAAGCCTTGGTTTACATTAGAGGATGTTTTCTTATCTGTATCATCAGTTCATAATGAATTAACCATCTAGGTCCCCTGGTCTTCCTCAGCCTAATAGTGGTTTCTGCCAATAAACACATTTAGCCCTGCTCTACCAAGAACAGGAAGGTGAAATCGGTCAGACTTCTGCTGTGTTAGCAATATTGTCAAAAGATCTTGCTAAGGAACAAAGTTGGAAGTCTGGGGCGTCCCATGTAGGTTTTCTTTATCATGATATATTTGTCCTCGGTAGTTTCTGACAAATGGAAATTGCTTTCTTGCTTTGCTAATAACTGTGAGGCTTCAAATTTCCTATATAAATCTTTCTTGCTACCTTTAAGAGTGGACTATTTTTCGTCATGCCTCTTTAGAAGTTTTTGATCCTGGAACAATTTTTTAGAGTTGAAACAAAAATGATGATTTAAATTGAAAACAGACCCCTTGTAGACTGTGGACTGTAAATTCTCTGAGGATCAAAAGTATATTTCTGATTTCTAGAAAGACTAACGGTGAAGTATTTTTGAATACTTCACCATTGAAGACAGTAGTTCACTCTGCTGGAATTTTAATTAAACCAAAATCTGTGGACAAAAAAATCAGCATGACTTCAATAATCAGCCCAACCTCAATCATAATCCTGGAAAACTGCATATGGAACAGAAAAAACAGCCCCCGGCAGTTGGTGGACTAACCTTCATCCACAAGCTTCAGTCTGCTCTTATCTTTTCCTCGGTCATCTTTCAGGATAACTTCATAAATCCCAGCATCTTTCTTGGAAAACTAAGGGTGAACGCATATGCCACATTGCAGCTTATCATAGCCACAGGGTATGGTGTCTGCATTTTTAAGGCTCTTGATTTATGGAACTGCCATCAAAACACACATTAAACAAGCATCCAGCCATGCGAGTGATGAACGGTTCGGAGACGCTATCCATAATAATTTGACCAGCTAGCAGTTCTGACTTTTTACCTTCTAAGGCTATAACTGATTTGAGGCTTAAAGTCCTTACCTTTTACTCTGCCATCACTTGTTAAAAAATAATGATCTCATATGTCCGAAAGCTGTGCTCTTTTCAACAAAACGTAGATAAAAATCTATACTTAAATGAATACTGTGTCTGACTGTCTCTGTACTTTTAGGGAACAATTTATCATGAGGCTTAAGTACAAACAAAGAAGGATCCACTTAACTGCCCATATATGAAAAAAAAGCAGCTCAGAACTATCCAGCTGATACTGGTTGTATATCTGACAAATCCATGCACATCCCAAGGTGAGAGAAGCTTTTGTGTTCCTATAGCAGTTGGAAATAAGCTATTAGAAATTCCCTGGGCATGAAAGGAATGTCGACTCTAATTTCTGTTTTGGGGAACAATGTAGGGTACAGAGCTAATATATTACATTTCACATTTATAATCACCTACCTCTGTTATAAGCAGGGTACATATACCATCCTTAAAGTCATGCTTCTCATCCACTGATATCTCCCTCTCATCTTTGTACCACACAATATGAGTCTCCTTCTTAATATTTGCCACCTACAAGAAAAACCATAATTACCCTTCTTGAAATAAGGAAATTTTGCTCTTATGAAACTAAATAGTTCTAAATGCATCCAGGTATAGAAGAAAAAGCACGGAACGTGGAGTCGGAAGACACAGATTTCTAAAGAAATCAATTGAAAGCTATTTTAATGGAGAAAAGAGTTTAGAAAAGAGTGGATACCAATGAATAGACCTAAAGCAATAGCATCTCTACTTCCAGCAGTAAAAACTGACTTTAAAATCATTTGGTAGAAAAGAAAAGATAGAATACAGAACATGCTAACATACACACTTAAAATAGAAATCTCAAAACCAAAGGAAGACAAATCCCATTAGATTAAAATATAGGCTATCACAAAAACAAATGGCTTTCTTAAAGGAACAGAATGGGTAGTCCCAATATATAGCCAAACATTTAAAAAAAAAGATAAATGAAGGATTGCAAATATATGTGGAGGGGAGGAATGGTTTAATAAATTAATTGCTTAGCAATTTTGAGGAGACTCATTTAGATCCTGATCTACAAATCATATCATAAATTTCAAATGGACTGAACAACTTCACATGGTTAAAGGGATTTTGAGCTTTATCTATAATGTTTGAATGTTTTACAAAGGAGAATATGTCCTAGCACTCTGGGAAGCCGAGGCAGGAGGATTACTTAAGTTCAGGAGTTCGAGATCAGCCTGAGCAAGAGCGAGATCCTGTCTCTATAAAAAAAAAAAGGAGAATATGTTTATGTATTTCTTGTATAATTCAAATTGTATGAAAAAGTAAAGGCTTTACACAAATGTAGAAAATAATCTCAGATACAATATATACAATTTCCCAAAGAGGAAATACAACTCCAAAACCAACAGATGAAGAAAATGTTAAGTCTTATTGTAAACAAGAACATTTAAGTTTTAAAATGTGAAAAAAATTCAGCTAATAAATGAACACAGGAACCAACATTGGTAGCTGTAGTGAAACCAGTATGCACAATCATTCTTTATGACCCTGCAAACTGGTTCCCCTGAATTAATAGAAACTGTGTTACTAGGTGACATTGACGTATAATAAAAATGACCGTGTTGGAAAGCTACATCTGGACTGGGAGGAACTAGAAATGGACTCCACAGCTTTGGGCTTTGCTTAGTACACCATCTCTTGTAATTCGGACACACCCTTTGTGGGGATCCTGGAAGCTCTGCTTAGGAAGTTGTTACAAGAAGTACTGGATCCGTGGGCATGAGGGTTTTTTAGACGCCATGATGCCTGCCTCCCACACCTTCCCGATGTGGATCTTGTCTCCTTGCACCTGAGCTTCCTTTTATCTGAGGTGGCAAAGGGAACAGCTCCACATGTGGACTCCTGCAGGAGAGGAATGCCCAGCACTGCCTCTCAGGAAAGCTGGGGGTCCCTCTACATTCTTGAGTAGACTAGCGCCAGGTGGGGTCCATGACAGTCTAGTGAGTCTGAATGTTTAGCTGCACATACTCCATGAACTATAACGCAGTATGTAAACTGCTAAAATTACATAAACTGCTACAATAATGGAACAAAGAACTGTGGGAGGATAGAGGAAGGTTCGTTCTACCTGGGCTGAGAAGTCACCTTACAGAGACGACTATGTGTGGCCTGAGGAAGGATCATCAGAGGAGCTGAAAGAAGGCGACTATCCGGGCATTGGAACAGCATAAACACATAATGTGTAAATATCCACCACTTTTTCTGCGCTCCCCTTGGTTGCTCAGAATCTGGGTGAGGAAATGATTCCCCTGAGGGAAGCCATCGGGGTAGGACACCAGAGCTCACCTCCCAGAGAGACACAGCTAGCACAGAGGAGGAGGGACACATGGGCTTTTGGGACAGGGATGGATTATGAGGAGGGGCCACCTGGATGAGAAGGTGAGTAGGGGGCAGCACAGCAGTGGGCAGCCAGGTGACAGAGAGGGGGAGGGTTTTAGCTGCTGCCTGTGGAAGAGTTTTTAAAGCAGTTTTGCCATTTCCTGAGAAGCTAAAACCCAGAATTGATTTTTCTTGCATATATTTCTGGTAGACTGCTGTTTCTTTGAATTTATCAGACCTAGTGGAGACTGGGGCACTTGAGTTCTGGCTTTTATAATGACAACTGCCAAATCCTTGCCAAACACCACACCCATGCTTCTGCCTTGGAGTGACCTTTGGCCAGCACCACCTTCAAGCTCCAACCTCATCTGACGGTTCCTCACCCAAAACATTTCTGATGACTTGCTTGGCTAAACACCACACGCTAAGGTACACACTACTTTAGAATGTGCTACAGATTTTTTTTTCTAAATCTTTCCAAAGACCTAATAAAGACAATTGGTTGTGAGCTGCCAACTCTTTATCAAACCTCTGCCCTCAAGGCAGCCCAGTGGCTTGGAACCAGCAGCACAGCTGGGAAATGCAGAGGTACTATCTATGCCAGTCTCACAATTTAGATAAGAAGGTCCAGGAAAAACACTGTGAATGGACTGATTCTGGAATAGGTCCACCACTTAGAATGCAGACTTGGCCTAAAACAAAAACAATGTCAGGGGCTTCTGAGATTACTAATTAAGAGTCTATGTCTTCCTCTTGTATTTTCCTGGATAGAGCTGGAACTCATTCTACTAAGTAAAGTATCCCAAGAATGGAAAAATAAGTACCATATGTACTCACCATCAAATTGGTTTCACTGATCATCACCTAAGAGCACATTTAGGAGTAACATTAATCGGGTGTTGGACAGATGTTGGGGGGAAGGAGATGGGTGTATACATACATAATGAGTGTGATGCGCACTGTCTGGGGGATGGACCCACTTGAAGCTCTGACTGGGGACGGGGGTGGTGGGGAGGGAAATATACGTAACCTAAACTTTTGTACCCCCATAATATGCTGAAATAAAAAAAAAAGAGTCCGTGTCTTTATTAACTAGGTCATGGGTAGTGAATAGGAATGATCATCTTGCCTTCTCAACTTTTTATGTTGTTTTATTTTAAATGTTTCTTACCAACAAATACTTACAGTAACATTCAATAGTAAGGATGTGTTCCGTATCATTTTGGCTCAAACAGAGGGGTTGAAAAATTGATCTTCCTCTTCTCCACATTCTATTTTATCTTTATTTTGCTTGAATCAAATATTAAAAATTTATCCACCTCTTACCTTGCATTTCAATAGTACATTACAGTCGCCAGTCACTTCCCAGCTCAAATACTCAACAAAATGTGGACCTATAAAATTTTAATGACATCACCAATTACTCTATTAATCACGAATGCAAAATCAAAGCCCATTCCTATATCCTAAGGTGATTTATGTTTTAAGTCAAATTTTAAAAATTCTAGATTTGGTTTTTAAATATTTTAACATCTATATATTTAACAATAAATATTTTCATTATTTTTATTCACCAGGCATTATTAACATAATTAATAATATTCATTTTAACTTGTTATGGAAATAACCTTGGAATATTTTGTACAAAAAAAATTGAAGTTTTTCTGTTTTCCCACTGCCTATTTTTACCTTGTTTTCTGATCCATTCTTGCCGCTGGAATTCAGCTTCTTTCTGGAGTTTTTTGTAAACTAGAAATTGAAAAACAAGGCAGTATGAAATTGAGTTGAGCAGTATAAATGCACATGCTAGCCACTGGGCTAAGTGATTTATATTCATTATTATAACACTCATACATTGTGATAACCCTACTCGTTCTCAATCTTTATAGGTGAAGAAATAGGCTTAGAAAGGTTAAGTAATTTGTTATAAAGGTTATAAAGCTAGGAAATAATGAAACAGTATTGGATGTTGCAAATATAAAGATCTGCCCAGCCTTTCCATTGCTTTGTTAAATGCTACATTTTAAATCTTGGTAGTTTTTGTGGCAGCTGATTTACTACAATCTAGTTATAATATATGATTAATAGATTTGGCATGTACTACTTTTGCCTATTTTTCTTCTCAATTTAAGTAATTTAAAGTAAGTGTGCATTGTAAAATAGTATGATGGTTTGTTTCTGAGACACATATATAGTCTTGGTTGTACTGCAACCTCCCTCACTGGAGAATTTTCGTGATAAATATTTGTTTATATATGAGTCTATTTAAGTATAGTCTTGCCTGTGGGCTAGGGATAAATGTGATATTCTTTTAAATTAAGTTTCACATCTATAAAATGAAATACTATGTAAAGTGTTAACTAAAAATTGTATTTTGAACAGTAGAATTCATTTAAGAAACAATTCCTACTATCTTTCACACGACTGGTTTTGTGCTGTAGGGTGTTTGGACTGAAGGGAGTATCAAAGTCCTCCAGTTAATGTTCCTCAGGATTCTTACCATCTCCAATGAGAACAAGAGTAGAATGATTGGTTGCTTTTCCATCATGAAGCTCAAAAGTGTATGTTCCCTCATCATCATCCTGTAGCTTGTCCATGAACATTTCAATTATGCCAGTGTTTCGATCAATATGCATTTTATATTTCTTCAGTGTGGAAAGGAAAAGACAGAGAAATCAGTGAGGTAGATATTTTACTTTGATGACAATAAGCCTGATGAAATAAAAATAAACCCCATAATTTTAATAAAATTTCTTGACAACTGAGCAAGTTCTTTAAAATATTATGTCCAGGAAAAGGGAAATACGTGGGATGTATGACCTAGACCTGAATTGATTACTAAAAAGTCTGAAATTTAATTTCTTAAATCTAAATAAAGTTTTGTTACCCCAAGTCAAAAAATGTTGTCAAAAAGCTGATTTTAGAGTTTCATTTTACCTTCCAGATTACTTTTTTTTGAGACAGGGTCTTGCTCTGTTGCCCAGGCTGGAGTGCAGTGGGCCGATTATAGTTCACTGCAACCTCAAACTCCTGAGCTCAGGTGATCCTTCTGTCTCAGCCTCCCAAGTAGCTGGAACTACAGGCATGTGCCATCACACCCAGCTAATTTTTAAATTTTTTGTAGAGATGGGGTCTTGCTATGTTGGCCAGGATGGCCTCAAACTCCTGAACTTAAGTGACCCTCCCACCTTAGGCTCCCAAAGTGCTAGGATTATAGGTAAGAGCCACTATGCCTGTCCTGTCCTTTCTGAGTCTTTAACATTTTTTATAATAAGGATGTATCACATTTTTAGCCAGAAAAACAATGAAAGATATTTGCATTTTTCTGAGCCATTGGAACAAGAGGACTTTTCTCCACATAATGTATCAGGTCTCGGCTGGGGCTCCTGATGTGAGCCTGATGTAGACTCAGGTAGGGTATCGGCTCCCTTTGCCTTTCCAGGAAGTCCACTCTGTTTTCATGAGTGACCATCCTTCTTGGTTTGCCTGAGACAGTTTTGGTTTGTGACCGTTGTCCTGGAAAAGCTGTTAATAGCACCCCCTTTCATTCTCAAAAGTGTCCCAGTGTGGATAATACGGCATAGTCAATCTGTATGTTCGTTTCACATTTTCTACTTGTGAGAGTGATTTAAACTACCTGGCCCACTACCCAGTGGTTTTCATAACAACTTATCTACATCTTAATAAGCCTTCCTCAGAGTATTCTACAATGATACTTTAAAATATCTAAAAAGTGTAAAACCTTACCGGCCCTTCAAAAATTTCCCTTTCGTTAAATATGTAGTTGACTTTGGCGTTGCCAGACAGCTTCTCAGCCTGCATCCAAAACCGGACCTCCCCTTTCTCCAGAATTTCAACTGCCAACTCTGATTTAACTGGGACAACTATAAAAATAAAAATAAACATATTGATTATATTGGTAACCAATTATATTAATATGGATTTTCTAACAAGTAAAAAAATAGGCAATGGAAATGGCAAAGTAGCACCTTCTTGCAAAGCCCAGAGGCAGGACAGTGCTATAGGGAAAGCCTCCGATTAAGGACAGAAGATCTGGACTCTGATCCTGGGACTGTCACTTTGGGCAAGTTGTTCACTTTCTCGGAATCACAGTCGTCTCAATTGTAAAAATGAGGAGGACGAACTTACCTCTAGGGGCACCGCTAGTCAACATCTGTGACCCTATACTGGGGCTTTGGTTAGGTTTCCTTAGGGGCAACAACAAGTTGGGATGAAAAGAGACTTGGGCTGACCCCAGAGGAGCTGGAGTCTAGTCCAAAGTCTGATACTAACAAACTGTGTGATATTAGGCAGGTCACTTCATATCCTTGCACCTCACTTGACTTGTCTGTAAATGAGTAGAATTAAACTAAATGCCCTAATTAGCCAAGAGATTTTCCACCTCCAACATTCAAGGGTTCCATATCTTAATGACTTCAAAATATTTAGAAAGGAGTTAAATTTGACTTTTTCAAACATTTTAATTCACTTTGGGGGTTCTTTTAAATGTTTTTTTAAAATGAATTTAAAAAAAATTAATGCTGACTATACATACAAGATGAGCTAGCTGGTCATTTAAACCTTATGTATCCCAGTGACATATCAGTTCATTTTAGTTCTAAGACCAAGCAAAAATTTCCAGAGGCAGATAAGTGAGTCACTATTGAGAACCTATATTAAAATACACCATGGCTTTCTTCTCACGGAAAGCGAAGGAATCATATGGGATCACTGACTTACATCTATATCATTTAAGGCATTTAAGTCTCAGTGAAATTTTAAAAGTTGGCTGGCATTCTCTCAAAACCAGCTTTTCAGTTTCTTGTAACTTGAAAATGCTCTCCAGAAAGGCTCCCCCAACCATAGTTTTGTATCGGATGTGACTCCAGAGTGTACTTTGTGGAAAAGCATGGCTGTTTCTCACAGTTAAGTAGTCCTTAGCTTCCTTAAGGGGAAACCATCACCCTTTACTTTCTCTAAACTGTTCTTACATTTACTCAAAATTTTAGCATGTGCTATGTTTTAAATTACAACCTTTTCAAATTTGTGTCAAATGTACATTAATATTTCTTTCTGTTTATCTTAAAACTACCCTTTTGAAGCTTCAAGGGATGCTTTCCTTTGCATTATTCCATATTTGCTATAAAGTTCAATGATAGATTCTCTCTAATTCAGGTCTGAGAGGAGGCTAGACGTCTGCTGAGGGTACCATAGTGGAAGAAGATGGGCTCTAGGGTCACACCTTGACCTGGACCAGTTACTCTCCTTAAGCCGTGTGTTCTCACCTGCTAACATGGATGTGCTATCAAGAAGATCAAATTTAGTAACAGAACACATTAAGTCACTGTGGATAATGACCACTGCTCAAGAAGGTTAGTCTTCTTCCTCCCCTCATTTTACTGATGAGAAAATTAAACCCCAATAAAGAGCAGTAACGTATCTGGGCAGCAGAGCTGAGACCAGGGTTATTCCCTTTATTCTAAATTGTTCTTGTCCTGAGCGTCCACTCTGAACACTGGTGGTTTGCCAGTGTGAGTGTGGTATCTGAGTGAAGCAGACAGTGGACAGAACCCAGGGTGGCAAGGGCAGAGGCTAAGCTTTCTCCCTACGGGACGCTCAAGGTTGCTACAAGTCAGTCCCGAGTAGAGTGGAAAATACAATCTCTTTTAGAAATGTCTGGAGACCCCATTCTGGGGAACCTTATATATGAATGAGGCAGTTTCCCAAGAGGCCTGGAGTGGTGATGGAGGGAGAAGGGTGGGCCCTCCTGGAAGCCTCCAGCTCACATAATGTTTACCGTCCTCTCTGAGTCATAAGAACATTGTCTGAGGAACACTGGTCACGTGAATTGCCACAGAGGGCACAGAGCAAACACAGTAGGCGCATGAACAAGGATAGCCTGTGTTGAAGGGAACAGCCTCTTAAGTCACACCTAGGTTTAACCAGCTGAGTCAAGTCATTACAGTACTGACCTTTTTAAGGTCATTGTGGAGTTTAAATTATAGATTCTGTTTAAATACCCTATAAACAGCCTGGCTTGTTATAATTGCTCTATTGATGTTGGCTGTTAATATTTTGGTATCTCTTTTCTCCTCCAGTTGTTTCAACAATACCCTACAACCACCAATTTTAGAATATAATATATTGACAACTAAGAGAACATACCAACACATCTATATTTACGTGTGTGTCCTTGAGTATATCCACACACATACAGTGTATGTGGACAAGAGGGATAATAACAAACGTCTATAAATGAAGAGCTAGTGTGCAAGATGTTGACAATACCAAAGTATACCCTCCCCCCCCAACAAAAATACCTCAAATTCTTGATGTACCAATATATATTCAAATAACCTGCCTTTCTGCAATGCAATTTAGTGTGAATACTGGCAAGACAGACTAAGTTATTTTCTATTTTTAGCTGTATGCATTTTTCTTTTTTCTTTTTCTCAGCTCTAAATTTCCTTAGGCTCTTTTCTCTGGAAGTTAATTTGCTCCAGCAAAATATGTTATTTGTAGGCTTAAGGCATATATTTAGTGGTTTTCAAAATATTTTTGAAAATAGCTTAACATAGAATTTATTGTGCCAAAGGATAAAGGAATACCATACTCTTTATTACATTCTGTAAGAAATGAGACCATTTAAAACCTTACAAAAAGCTCAATAAAATGACTTTACTAACATGCCAACATTTACTAAGAGGAAGTGAGTATGAATTATGGAATTAGATATGCTGCTTTGACCCAGTCTTCAGATTGTCAGGTGTGGTTTTTCAGAGGTGTTGTCCTGGTTTTTTGGTTTCTCGTTTCAGGGTTAGGGTTTGTCCTTTATGTTAATCTCTAATAATATGTTAAGCTGGGGGTGGAATACTTATGTTTTTTCGGGGAAGTGGGAGGAGATTCCCAGAATCATGTACTTTCCCATATTCTGTCCTTGTATGGCTGGTTCTGGAGCTGTCATGGTGTCAGGGGGTGTGAATTTTATTAATACCATGTTAATGAGAGAAAGGTTAGCTTTGGTCATACACTCCTAACTTCTGCACATGCTTCTGGTTGGGAAAAGTTCTCAACTTTAAGTTTTTGTTGTTGTGGTTTCTTTTTCCTGTTTTTATTGGTCCTGACCTTTGGCCCTTGACCACATTCCCCTATAGCCTGCCCTGCTACCTGTATGTCTGTCTACCCTGCCATCTGCACATCCTTATTTTTATCTAACGCCACCTGCATACTTTCATCCCTATCTAACAAGATCACTGAAAACATTAATGTAATGACCTCACTGGTCTGCTAGTGGCAGGGGAAAGAGAAATACTGGAGCTGTCATGTTTAAAATGCTGCTTTAATGGGCTGGGACATTCGATACTTGAATGTCAGAGTTGTTTTAAACACATCCTGGGGCTCTCCCTCTGTGCCTACCAAAATGCTACAGTGGGTATCTAATAAAAGGATACATGAATTTGCTGCTACCTTCTCTCCTAGCACCAACAATCAGGCACCTTAGGCTTGTGCTAAATAAAATATCTCAGAATAAATGATAGTGATATCAGGCAATGTCCACTGCCTTAATTAATTCTATCTCCAAGTCCATATGATCATTGAACTCCAGGGAGGCCTAGATGGCTCTAGCCCAACAGTGACGCCCCACCCTTTCTTTCCATCTTTTGAGCTAAATGTAAATGTTGTTTGGACCAGTTGTTGCCTAGACACTTAATCAATGTTTATTGTCTGGCTGAGATTAGTAGATGCTGCTGTTTCTTCCCACGTCTACCAATGGTTGAGAGTACAAGTGTGACCATCCTATGTGACCTGGAGACACTTCTGCTCTGAGCAGTAGGTTCTAGAACCACTGTTCTGTTTCAATCCATGTTATATTTTTCCTGAAGAGTTCACAGATCAACCAATACCATATTTATTATCTCTTACAGCATCTCTATATGGTAGGTGCTATAAACTATTATGACAGCCACTCCTGGAAGAGAAGCCAAGGCACAGGGAATGGAAGTAAGCTGCTCAGCTTCACGGAGTAAGCCAAAACTATAGAACAAGGAGAGTCCAGGCCAAACCTCTACCTTCCATACAATTTTTCAGAATTAACTTTAAAACCTCATTCATGATATTACTTTTGCAGTTTTATGGTGAATAAGCTTGTGAATGCCATGTGGCAGGCTCTCCCTTAGAATTTAGAAATCTGCATCTTATAGCTGCACCCCAGGGGCACTCCACTCTGCTGCTTTGCTGAACAAAGTTGGCTTTGAGAACATTACAGCTGAGGCCAACAGTCACCAGCACTCAGCCATCAAACAAATCATTCTTTGCAGATGTAAGAGAAGGTAGGCAATTGGCTCTAGAGCAGTGTGTGTTTGTTTTAATCACAGCCTCCATGGAGAATTCAGTGAAAGCTGAGAATTCTCTTCCTAGAAAAATGCACATACACAAATATACAGAATTTCACCCACAGTTTGGGGTATAGTTTTCTGGATTCTTGAAACTTCTGTGATATAGTTTTCTGGATTCTTGAAACTTCTGCATTAGTAAAAGAGTTATACAATAAATATTAAAATTATTTAAAATACCTTATTTTTTAAAAAATCAGTGTATGCTATCACTTTCTATTTGTTTCTCTCAAACTCTGGGGTGTAATTTTCTGGATGTTTCACAACTTTGGCCAATGAGTACTAACAGCAGGAGATTCTATCAGGCCAGTGGAACCTTCCGAGTGACATTTCAGACTTCTTTCTCTTCTCTTAGGTGTCAACTGTGGGATTTAATCTTTTATGTAGAAGGTGCTTTACTGAAGGGTTTGTAGACAGTTCAGAGGGATTCTTTTTCTGATCAAGGCGTCTTTACCCTATTTTCCAGGAGTTTGAAATTGGTAGGTATTGTCTTCAGATTGTCTTTATTTACAGAATTATAATGATTCTTCTATTAAGTGCCAACCTCACTAGGAAGAGTTTAGTTTGCCTAAAGAATATATCCAGAAGATAGATATGTGATTCCAAAATATGTTTGTAAAAAGGGGAGAACTTAATTACCTAGATGTTACACCTATGGAGCCTGACACTTTTTATGTAATGGCACGTGGGATATATTTTCTATGTTAATATCCTTGGTATCTCTGGAGAACAACAGCAAAGGGAAGAACATTACTTCTAGAAAGTACATCTGTAGCTAATGATGTGCATTTCATTATATGTTCTCAAGAGCCTCTTCTAATCTTGTCGGAGCTGTCATCTGATCTATTCCAGAAGCTGCCTCCTAGAAAGATTGCTAAAATCTGTGAATGTATTGTGGATACTTACCTGGGAACTTGTGTTCTTGGCTGAGAGCAAGTAAACGTTTCAATTCTGTAGGGAAAAAAGAAAGCAAACCTTAAACTACTAAAACAAAAGTCACTTAATAATGAAAAATAGTTGAGAAATTAAAGCAACATTAGACTTGTGAATGAACTGATTCGAAACTTACCTTCCTCGTCTATTAAGTAGCTTGATGCTATTCCATCAGTGTCTGTTACATCGCAAGAGTAAATGCCCACGTCATCCATCCCGAGGTCTTTGAAGGTTATTTTCGTCCTTCAGAACAAGATATTGTTCTTAGAAATGAGGCTGTGTGGGATCTGTGGACCTGTGTTCCACCCTGTCTCCGGGCATTTGCATAAGCTACTCCATTCATTGGAACACTTCCTCTGTTCTTGCTGAGCTAAAGCCTACCCATTCTTGGTGTCTCAGGTTAAGTGTCATTTCCTCTGGGAAGACTTTCCCGACCCCTTCCAGGGGGCGGTGGTGATACAAGACTGGAGCTGGTACAAATCCCCAATCTCAGACTATTGCGTATCAGTACACATCCTGCATAAGGATATTTAGCTGATCAGCCCTTGCTGGGGAGCCTGAAATTTTTTTCCCCACAGGGCAGAACCTGCTGCTGGTAACCCTGGGTGCCTCTCTCCTATGTCATCTCAACACTTCCCTTTTCTGAACTTATCATACAGCATCTGTGTTCTCCCCAATGTATAATGCCTGTGCCTTCACAGCAGGATCTGCTTTGTTTACTGTTGTGCTTGCAGCACCAGCACTTTGGCATTTAACATGCAGAATAAATAAATGAATGGCTCAGTGGTTCAGTTCATGGTGTTTTCTAACTTTGGCAAGTTATATTGCTAGTCAGTGTCTAAGAGCAACCAAACATTTAAATGCTAAATGCACAATCTGGAAGAAAAATTTATAGTTTGATTATCTTTTCTTGGGCCCAATATGTTTTACTTTAAGAACTTCACAGCATAGTGACATAAAAATGTCTTTTAATTATATTCAGTATTTCCTTGCCATTCTCCAATAAAATCACTATTTCTTTTATATCTGAGATATATTGGGCTTCATTGTAATAGGAAAAAATACTTACAAATGCTTTGTTTTATCAAATATAATCCAATATGGCTGACACTATGAAAATATAAAGCTCGATAAGCTTTTGTTATAATGCAAAGTAAAATGAAAAGTCAAAATTTTAGAGCTGAAAGGAAGTGATAGATTATAAAATCTCCCCCTCCTGAATTTTACAGAAAAAGAAATCTGAGGTCCATGGAAGTTAAATAGCTGCCCAAGGTCATATAGCCAGCTCCTGGTAGAGCCTGGGCTAGAACTTATTTATCCTATGCTTCCATATAGATTTCCTTTCAGTGTACTATTGTATCACTCATAAGTGATGGTGAAAAAAGCAGAAGAGATTATACTTAGTCCTTTTAATTTACCAGAACTTGGATCAGCAAGTAGCAAGTTCTTCCTAGTCCCCCATAAACTTCCTCATCCCTATGTTAAGATTTCAAAATTTCATAGATAATGAGAATCATCTTTAAACCTGACTTTAATGTCAATTAAGCTTTTCTAACATCATAAATGAGATAATATGTGAGAAAGCACTTTAAATGGAATAATGGGAAAAGTACTTTATAAGGATTATTATTTTTAAGGTTTAAGTTGGTTATGATTTCTCATAATACCAGACACAAAATATTTGTCACTTCATCCTCTTATTCCAAGTAATTTAAGTGGGAATCAAAGAGTTCACTTTGCACTCCTGTAGTTAAAAGGAAACCCATTATTATGATTGAAATAGTCCTTACTTGTTGCCTTTGCTTTCAACTTCTAGTCGTGGAGAGTCTTCAGTGGACACATAATCTTTGGACCACATGAACTCGGACTTTGGAGACATCTGATCACATTCGAAATTCAATGAAACGACTCCATCATCATCCACATGTACAACAACTTCTTTGGTTCCTAGAAGATCAAAAAGAAGGCACTTTGTGGTAAAAATCAGCCAAGTAAGAATTTGTTACCTTGAGATCCTTCATTTTAGCCTTAAAGCAGGGCCTAAGCCTGGGCAAGGGAAAAACCCCAGACGCTCAGTGTAGACAGACAGTCCTGCTCTACAATTCAACTTTTATACTATAATATGGAATTAAATGAATATGCCACATTTTAACACCACGGATGGTATTGCTTTTCCAGGGCTGAAGAAAAATTGGTTGATGTGACTGATGGTACAGTTATGGGAACAGATTGATTATAACAGGGGACAAGTCAACCTTGAAAAAAAGGAAAGTCAAATGATCCTTATCAGGCCATAATTCATGACTTTTCCTTCAATGACAGCCACAGTTAATGAGTCATCAGGAAAGGATAGAAAGAGATACAGAAACCAAAGGATATTAAAGGGGAGAAAGTAGAGAGACTAAGAATTGCCTATATTCATATGCTCAAAGTTTGTAAGTCACTTAACAATGGAGAAATATATGGAAACTTGCTCTGCTGATCACACAACCACAAATCAACTTGAAGATGCCCCTCTAGATTAGAATGATAGCAACTTAGAAATGACTATCTTTGAACAAATTTAAATGGAAATGAGTTTCAAGAATTCAGCTGTTTCAAAAATATTGACTTTTGGATTTTAAAAGAAAACAATTGAGTTATGGTTTTGGGTTATTTTTGAGTTATAATAAATTGCACCTGCAACTAATATAGCAATTCAAAGAGAGTTTGGACAGCATATTAAACATTCATATCTATGCCTAAATCCAGTTGAAATGCTTTACTAGAATTTATACTCATTCATTTGCCAGTCTAAACTTGGTTTGTTTCAGTACATTAGGAAAAATATATTATTTTTAATCTCAGAAAGGTACAGTTTTGTTTTTAAAAAATCGTAAAAAAAATCTTCCAGTAGATATTTCCCAAGGGATTGAATGTTTTCTCTCTCAATTGTGTCATAAGAGGCCAACATTCTGACATACCGTCCAATAAAAACTTATCAGTGGAAAAAAAATTGCAAAAGTCCTCCCAGGGGAAGGCCAAGAGGAAACCAGTGACCAAACAGTTACTGACAGAAGGATCTTGGTTCCTGAGCCTGACAGTTGATCTGACTTGTGTCCTTACTGATGGCAGTGTGTGCTTCAACTATAAACCTCCAGAAAGTTATTGCCAGTACATGTAAAGCTTAGAGAAGACTGGTTCCAGGAGATTTTTAAAAATTCTTTTTTTTTTGGCCAGGTGCGGTGGCTCATGCCTGTAATCCTAGCATTCTGGGAGGCCAAGGCAGGAGGATTGCTTGAGCTCAGAAGTGTAAGACCAGCCTGAGCAAGAGTGAGACCCCGTCTCCACTAAAAATATAAAAATTAACCAGGTGTGGTGGCAAGTACCTGTAGTCCCAGCTACTTCAGAGGCTGAGGCAGGAGGATTGCCTGAGCCCAAGAGTTTGAGGTTGCAGTGAGCTGTGATGATGCCACTGCACTCTACCCAGGGTGACAGAACCAAACTCTGTCTTAAAAAAAAAAATTAGTTTTTTAAACAAACAAATATAGGGTATTTTTATATTTGCCTACATAGATAAACTGAAATAATGATCAATTAAAGGCTTAATTGTTCCTTAAATGAAATGTCCACCATGTGTTACTTTTAAAGGGCTATGTCTTCTCCATTGGAAGTTGCAGAGCATGTTTTATTTCTGTTCCTGATACCATATGACTAATCTTTACACTCCATTGTAGTATGATAAATATTGAACAAATGCTCTTATTAAAACTTAAGAAAAGACTAACCCTGAAGAGTGTTGAGGTTTGGGCAATGTTACAATACACAGTTTGCAGGGCCAAGTCACAGAGAGAATGGATGGAGTGATGGAATCTTACTTTTTGCATAATATCTATTTTGGAAGCATGACAGATTGCTTTATTAATCATTCATTATCTTATCTGTAATCCTTTTTTAAAAGGAAGTGAATTATCCACATGCTTGCTATTTGTTATATTAGAGGTAGGGCTTAAGGCTACAACAGAAAAATATTGCTTGGGTTAAGAATCTTGCTTTTACTAAAGTGAAAGATTTCACTTTTCTGTGAACAAAAGAGCCACGAAATGGAAAGAATATGGACGATTTAATTAGTTTCATCTTTCTCTCAATTCTGTAGCTAACCTTTGTACTGTAACACCTCACCCATTTGGAACCTTGCACCAAACCAAGAAGTAAGGAAAATAATCCCTAAGAGCCAGTACGGATATGACAAAGCGCACACACTGGTATCCTGCACACTCACTGGAGAATTCCATAGACCACCACTTGGAATCTATTTATACTTCGCTTGAGACAAGCCTACTTGGTTGGTTTCCCTCAGTAGATTCAACTAAAAAAAGAGATACAAGAAGCTACTATCAGCAGACACACTGAGAATAAGGAAAATGACAGCAAGAGAAGAGGCAGAAAAACTAAAAAGTAGGCTGAAAGACATTATTTAGTATAGGGATAAATAGCTCCTCACCCCATAATGCTATTGCTATATCGTGCAACACTAATAAATAAGGTTTATACTTATGGCTCTGAGGCACAGAAAAAGGTAAATAAGATTCAGTATACTGCATCCAAGAAGATTGAAAAGCACTTACTTAACTGTGTAATCTATTTTAAAAGAATTTTTAGCAAAGAATCTTAAAATGAAATTTTAAAGTATTGATGCTTTAGCAGTAAACTCTCAGGTCAATGGAACAATTGGGTATCTAAAGCAATAATTTGTTCAGGTTTTCGAACGGCCAAATTTGATCCCAAACCCATGCGACTTGGAGAATAGGAAAATCCTGCTTAGTTTCTGTCTCAATTGCCTCAGTTACTGAAAGAAGAATATAGAGCTGAATCCTTGAAGTGCTGCTGACTCTCTGTATTTGCAGGTTCCACATCCATGGATTCAACTAATCCCGAAAATATTTAAAAAAAATAAAAATAAAAAATAAAAATACAACAATAAAAAATAATACAAATAAAAACCCAATACAGTATAACAATTATTTACATAGCATTGACAACATATTAGGTATTGTAAGTAATCTAGAGATGATTTACAGTATACAGGAGGGGCTGGTGCGGTGGCTCATGCCTGTAACCCTAGCATTCTGGGAGGCCCAGCCGGGAGGATCACTTCAGGTCAGGAGTTCAAGACCAGTCTGCTCTGAGCAAGAGCAAGACCCTGTCTCTACAAAAAATAGAGAAATTAGCCAGGTGTGGTAGTGTGCACTTGTAGTCCCAGCTACCTGGAGGCTGAGGCATGAGGATTGCTTGAGCCCAGGAGTTTGAGGTTGCTGTGAGCTAGGCTGACACCACTCTAGCCTGGGTGACAGAGCAAGACTCTGTCTCAAGGTAAAAAAAAAAAGAGTACAGGAGGATGTAGACTATGTAAATACTATACCATATATAAGGGACTTGAGCATCCATGGATTTTGGTACCTGCAGGGAGTTCTGAAACCAATTCCCTGAGGACAATGAGGGGACTGTATTCTGGAAAATTAATTTGTGTAGAGCACTTGGAGATCTTTAGTGAAAATATAGAGTAAAACAAAAGATGTTGTTTTCCTTTTTTTTGTAAAAGATGTTATTTTTAGGTTCCAAGCAATATATATATTTCTACCTCAACCTATGAGTCATACATCATTACCTTACAGCTGACTTGTAACATAAGAAATGAGATAATTTATACTTTTAGAAAAGAATGTGGTAATTTTTTCCAAGTCTTGGATTAGAATTTATAATTTAAAATTAAGTAATTGCTCAGGGAGACAAAGTAAGAGGTAAGGATTATTTGTAATGTCATCTAGTATCTAAGAGAGTGCGACTCATCTGTGAAGCTTTCCTTGATTAATCACGTCAGATCAGCATATTTGTAACATTTGTAGTGGGTAGAAAAGAGGCATGAATATTTCTTCAACTTATGCACACATAATTGTGGCTATGATGAGTGCTACTGGTTGATTTATTTAAATAATGAACAGTAAAAGGGACGAATAAAGAACAGTTGAAACTACCTTTGGCACTTAAGGTTTAAAAATCAAAACTCATTAAGATGAGTATTTGACTGGATTTTAATTTTTCAAAATGTTACACTGGTTGTTTAGTTTATTGAGAACAGGGTTAAATTCTACAAACACAGGGATGTGTCTTTCATATTTTCCATATGTATTTACATGTGCCAGGGACTGGATTGAAAAAACAGCTTTAAAAGAAAAATGGCAGTTTAAAATTGCAACATTTATTTTATTGGAACTTGTCTTATTAAAGCTAAAGTTTAACAACAATGCTTTGATAAACAGGTGAGAGAAATTAAAAGTACCAAAAAAGAAAATATTCTAGGGGCACTGGGTTTCCTACTTAATTTTATACTCAGAATTTGAAGGTTAATCTCCTCCCTGACAAATCAGTGATGCTGTCAACTAATTGAAAGTATCATTCTAAAAGTAATCATAATCTCACACTTCTGAAATACAAAATTCACTGAAAATATTTCAAATACCAGTTATTTAAGCATATTTCTGGAGTTCCATCACAATTCTCATTAGAAAATGTTTAGTCAAATAACTTAATATTGCAAAGAAAGAATGCACTTGAAACCATATCATTGTGTAAACGTAAGACAAGGTTATTGTCTTAAAATGATGAATGCAACAAGTTATAGTTCCTTTCCTATTTGTCACATGAATTACAATGCTGATGTTATAACCTTTCAATATGGCTTTTCAAGTTCAAAGCCTTCTTTTACTGTTTGGTTTTAACTAATTTGTTAACATAGTTCTTTGAATAAAGGCATTTTTAAAAGAGTGACTTAGTAGACCAAGTTATCTGTAATGAGAAATTAAATTGACATTGACTTTGGAAAAACCATAGATTTTATCCTGGGTTTATGAATAGGGAAAAAGGATGTTTTGGGGAAATATTTTAAAGAAATTACTTGGGACAACAAGAAATAAATGTGAGGAAGTAGAAATTTAAAACAAAAAGATATCTCTTAGAAAATTTAAGAGTAGGAAAAGCAAGTAAAAATGAGCTCAGAGTTGTTTTTGCATCTGAAAAGGAAGAAAATGTAGGATTGTAGATTTCTATTTATATAATAAGAGGAGGTAGACATGCTAATCTGGAGAGCCATTTTTTCACATATTAAAATCTAAAAGGAGGTGGCTCCGTGGCACAATGGATAGCGCACTGGACTTCTAAAATCTAAAAGGAATGAATAGTGGAATTCTTTAAATAAGGTGTCCTGGATATATGGTAGGCAAAAAATTCTATTGCAATTTTACAAAAGATACATGATATTCAAATGGATGATTCTTTTTAGAGATGCTCTAGCAAAACCAAGACCAATGTATTAACCGATAAATCAATGACAGCATTTCTAACATTCCCCAGGCTAACCTACCGGACAGTGCCGTGGGTACAGTGTCACAGAGAAAGCCTGAGAGGAAGGTCTAGCTACAACAGCCTCAAATTTTCTTTTTAGAATGTCCCACAACTTAACTAAGTGTTAGGTTTGTTCCAGGTGGGAACTTGAAAAGTACGTATGGGACGGAATGCGGTTAATAGAAAACCAAGGTAGCTGGGCGTGGTGGCTCATGCCCGTAATCCTAGCACTCTGGGAGGCCGAGGCGGGAGGATCCTCTGAGCTCAGGAGTTCGAGACCAGCCTGAGCAAAAGCGAGATCTCGTCTCTACTAAAAACATAGAAAGAAATTAGCTGGACATCTAAAAATATACATAGAAAAAATTAGCTGGGCATGGCCCAGCTACTCGGGAGGCTGAGGCAGAAGGATTGCTTGAGCCTGAGAGTTTGAAGTTGCTGTGAGCTAGGCTGATGCCACGGGACTCTAGCCTGAGCAACAGAGTGAGACTCTATCTCAAAAAAAAAAAACACAAAACAAAACTGAGGTTTGTGAATCAATAGCCGCAGAAGAAGTCTGGAGAGTCCCCGGAGGTTGTAACTTAACCTAACAGACAGCCACAGCCAGCATTCCTATCCCCCCTGATAAGAATGGAACTACCCCCCTCCCTTACCTCTACAGGATGAGACTGACCCAGGGGTCCCAGAAATTGGTTGTTTAAAAAACATTTTTTTTATTGCAGTGGCTGTTCCGGCCTAGGTACTCACTTCCCATTAAGAAACCCTCTATAAAATGCAAGGCTTTTCTCTCCCTCCATCGGGGTGGGCACTTTTTTGCCTCTACCCATCTGCACCCAGATGCCCAAAATAAACAGTATTTTGCTACGCATGAGGCTTCACGTGTCTCTCTCTCTCTCTTGGCTCCGGACCTAACACTAAGCTTTTGCCAAGGGCTGAGCTACTGTCAATTAATTCATGATTGATCTCTGATAAATGCCTAAAAAACACATTCTCTAAAGTTGATTAATGCATGATGAAAATGGCCCAGATAATTATGGGCAGGAAACAAGTTTGAAGTTCTGCTATCAAAGTATTAATAAAAGAATTCTTATGGCTATTCTCATCCAGACGAAAGGCCATCTCATTTTCCCACAAAGTTGGGCTGGAAAAGTGGACCAAAATTTGGCATGACTTAGATTTTTCTCAAAAACTACCTTTGAGTCTGTTCAAAAACATGAAGATTTCAGTTAAGATTTCAGGAGATTTGTGCATAGCAAATGAAAGAGTTGTTTTTTGTTTTTACCTGAAAAGGATTTAAGAAGAATGTCTCTAGTCAGCTCCTCAACCCTAAACGAATCTTTAATATGGACACACAGATATCTGATTGCATAGATGACATTTTAATGGTGCCCCCAGACTACAAGGAACCTACCCTATGTAAATGGGTTGTGGGTAGTCCAGGGCTAAAATGAGCTATTTGGAAATTAACTCACTCCATCCCACTCTTCTCTCCCTTCCAAAAAGATGATGAAAAAAATAGATAAAATTTAAAAGCTGAAATAAAATCACAGTAAACTGTTCACTTTCCGATACATTTAATAATCTGATATGAGAATTCTTTCTCACATAGTTTAAGGTCTTTTGAATCATCATGAATATATCACTTTTATAGGCTTTAGATATTTGTCCTTCTCCATGGTGTGTGTGTGTGTGTGTGTGTGTGTTGATGTTTTAAAACCTGGAGAGTGGAACAGAACAGAAACAAACAGAAGTGAATCAATGCAGTCGGTCACATGTAATACTGAGCCTCCCCATGCTTCAGATGAGGACTGTTGGCTGACCTGGTGCCACCCTGGTGTCCACACTGGACCCTGCACTGGACAATTCTTTCCTACCTCGCCCTTTATAACCAGGGCATGCATTTTTAGATGCCCAGGGTTAAGTGCACAAGCTGAAGCTACAAAACAGAGTCACACTCACTGGCCAAAACATGGTAGTCATTCATTATTTTTTCACTTACTAGATAAACTACTATATACAAGGTACTTTGCTAGGCTCTCAGCATATATACAGAGAAGACAAAGTTCCTATTCTGAAGGAGCCCACAGTCTAATGCACTGTTCTCAAGCCTGCTTTCACACTGGAATTACCCAAGGAGCTAAACAAACAAACAACAGTAAACCCATGCCCAGGAGCTCAGCCCTAGAGATTCCTTTTTTTTTTTTAAAGAATGCCTTATTTACCATCATCAGCCCATCAGCCCTAGAGATTGTGGTTTAATTGATCTGGAGTAGAGTCTGGATATCAGCATTTTACTATTAATATTTTTGAAAAGTTCCTGGCATGATTCTAATGTACAGCCAAGGTTGAGAACTACTGTCTTAGGGGGTGAAAGAGATCAGTTAGTAAGCAAATATAAGTGCAGTTTTCTAAATCAGCCCATTGAACTTATTTTTAAAAGTCAGCCTGGTGGGGAACCTGCAGCCTTAAGGCCACATGTGGCCCTCCAGATCCCCAAGTGAAGCCCCTCGACCCAATCCAAACTTCACAGGACAAATCCCTTTATTAAAAGATTTGTTCTGTAACATTTGGATTCAGTCAAAAGGTGGCACTCAAGGATCCAGAAGGCCACATGTGGCCCCAAGGCCGCAGGTTCCCCACCCTCTTGGTTAGGAGGTTGCCCACTCATTCCTGACTCATTGTTCCTCCTAGCACTGCATTCTCCTAACCTGCCTGCTACTCATGAGCAAGTCCTAACTTCCTGTAACCCACTTCCTGCTTGGGACTCTGACAGGTGTTGGGGTTCTGCAGCTCATCAACTGGGAAGAATACCTGCAGCCTGTGCCGCCAGCTATTTCTTGCCCTCCAGATCACCTGCCACGCCTTGGCAGGCCTCTCTCTTGTCTTCCATCTGATCTCACCTGGCCTCCACCTTCCACCCCAGGTCTGATACAATCAACCACAGATACTGTTTTTAAAATACCAAATACCAAGAAGAGAACATCCTTTTATGTACCAACAAATCTATATTAAATACTTTCAGCCTATTCTTTTCATAGGCTTCTTTAGCTAACGAATTTCTTGGTAAAGCACAACACATTTAGACAATTATCTAGATCCTCATTAGCAGCACACTTAGACTTTGTAGCAGTGGCTGGGCTCTATCTAATTGCATATTGTTTGACTTCAAAGGGACACCAGTGATCCTAGCAACCCCAGTGGATTAGGTTAACTTTTAACTAGAATTCAAATTACACTTAAGGTATCGTGTTAGATGTATTTGTGGTTTTCAGTTACATGATAAGCTTTATTTTCTATCAGAAATTTTAATAATGCATCCCCAAAGAAGTTGTTCTTCTGAAACAAGTTTCACAACCCAAATCTTGAACTTGATAACATCTCCCCTCTGCCCTACCTATTCTAACATAAAATAAATACATGGGTAAAAGTAACATATTGATATTTTACAAAATGAATAAATACAATTTTAGACTACATAGAAGTTTTTACAGGGACTTATACAATCTCAAAACCTAGTTTGTAGCCTTTGAGCTATAGGGAATATTTTATGAACATCTATCCTAGCTCTTATCATCCCATGCTGCAAACTCTGGCTTTTCAACTAGATTGTAAGCCCAGCATGCAGGGACCAAATGGCACCCGGCACCCTGAGCTCAAGAAATACATGTGGCAAGAATAAATGTGCCTGTTGCATGGAACACAAGTCCAGATGTCACTGGGATCTTGGTCCTTCATAGGGAAGCATTTTGACCTCCCAGGATTCCTTCCTAGGCCCTGAGTGAGTGGTTCACGGATGGGTTAATAAGATGCTCCCCAGTGTGTCAATGTCTGCTGCTGTGTGGTTTATAGTTATATCCTGGGAATGGAATGGCCACAAAAATGACTTGTGGTGCCTTATTCCAAGTCTGTTAAACAAAACTCTCACCCAGGAGGTTACCAGCAGATCCTTTTCTGGTGGCAAAATTTCCCTAGTGATGGTTCTGTTATTGTCAAGCCTGGCCATCTGCCATTCTGAGGCTATAGATGAGAAAATAAGAAATTGATTTAAGCTTTCTTCAGTCAATCAGATTTAGACTCCATGCCTTAAAGGGTGATTTTGATTTACTTGCCTAGATTAAGAGTTTGCTTGTATAGCAATCTAAATGTTGTTCTTGGGAGGATATTATAGATTCTGCACCTGGGTCCTTTGGGATGCCCTTTTGGAGCGTTTAATATCCACACAGTTGTCAGCTGAAGAGTCTGATTTCTATAGGAATGTGCGTCCTGGTGTCTTTGTGTGTTACTTTTTGCCTCTGTATACATTCCTAGCATTTTGTTATTTTCTCATCAACTTTTGCAAAGGTTCCCTATATGAAGTGCAGTACTCTCTCCAAACACCTACCACACTTTTGCTTAAGAAGATCACTTCAGTTGGACCCATGTCTAGAGAGTAGTTATAAGAATAGCTGAAAACAGTTTATAAAGAAATAGAATGGGCCAGGTGCGGTGGCTCACGCCTGTGATCCTAGCACTCTGGGAAGCTGAGGCGGGAGGACTGCTTGAAGTCAGGAGTTTGAGAACAGCCTGAGCAAGAGTGAGACCCCATCTCTACTAAAAATAGAAAAAATTAGCCGAGTGTGATGGCAACGTGCCTGTAGTGTCAGCTACTCAGGAGGCTGAGGCAGGAGGATGGCTTGAGCCCAGGAGTTTGAGATTGCTGTGAGCTAGGCTGATGCCATGGCACTCTAGCCCGAGCGACAGAGTGAGATTCTGTCTCAAAAAATAAATAAATAAATAAATAAAATAGAAATAGAATGAAAGGAGCTGATATTTCCCCAAAGGGTACATTTTATATACTTTTCAAGGAACTAATAGTGAAAGCAGAATTTTCTATGTTTACGTTTCTTTCCCATCAGGAAAAAAATATTATATTAGGAAAAAAATATTACATTATGTATCTGCTCTTTGTTTACTTCAGTCTGAAAACAGGGACAGATGAAAGCAAAAGAGCTTGGACTAGAATGAATATAAACTTGAGATAATTGGGTGATGTTTTTTATCGTCTTTCATTTCCACTGTTTTATGTAACTTTAGTGAACTGAAATATATGATAACTTTGAAAAATGATACAGGTTAAATGATAAAAGAAATTATTATGTAATGATGTGAAACTATTTGGGCAATAAGCACTATAAACTTTGTTCTCATAATAAAGGAAAAGATTGTCTTCTCTGGTCCAGTCGTGGCATCTCTTGCAGTTGGGAAGTGAGGGCTGCCTCAATTGTATGGACTATTCAGTTGGGAGCTGTTGGTTTAACCCAGGGGTCAGCAAACTATGGTCTGTGGGCTAAAGTTGGCCCATTGCCTCTTATTGTATGGCCCGCAGGCTAAGAATGGTTTTCACATTTTTAAACAGTTGAAAAAAATCAAAAGAAGACTAATATTTCAAGACTTGGGGCAATTATACAAGACTGAGCTTTTATAATGTGTATAATGCCTCATATTACAGAATGCATATAACATACATGATAAAGTTTTATTAGAACACAACCATGCTCATTAGTTTATGTGTCCTTTATGGCTTCTTTCATGCCATAGCAGAGTTGAGAAGTTGTGACAGAGGCCATATGGCCATAGAGTCGAAAATATTTACTATCTGGCCCTTCACAGAAAATGTTTGCTGACCTCTGGCTTGAGGTAATAGCTATAATTACATAAATCTTACTTTCGTTTAAGGACTGTGCCTGCAAACTGGGCTGTTTCAGCTCTGCCTATGATTGGGAAAATATTCTCGTGACATTTAATTAATGGCTAAGGCATAACAGAAACGATGTCCCAGGAATGTGGCCAGGCGCAGTGGCTCATGCCTGTAATCCTAGCACTCTGGGAGGCCGAGGCAGGAGGATTGCTTGAGCTCAGGAGTTCAAGACCAGCCTGAGCAAGAGCAAGACCCCGTGTCTATGGAAAACAGAAAAATTAGCTGGACGTTGTGGTGAGTTCCTTCCAGTCCCAGCTGGAAGGAGGCTGAGGTAAGAGGATTGTGTGAGCCCAGGAGTTTGATGTTGCAGTGGGCTATGATGATGCCACTGCACTCTACCCAGGCAACAGAGCAAGTCTCTGTCTCAAAAAAATAATAAAATAAAATAAAATTGTAAAAGAAAAGAAACAATGTCCCAGGAATGTATGCTTGAAACAGTTGGGCCAGGAAGCATAACTTGATCAAGAACTTCCCTGTTTTTAGGTAGGGATCAGAATAGCCCCCGGACCACTTCAAACCTGGCCCATCCCTGTCCTGTGATGGGATCAATGATTGTCATGTCCTAAGGTCATTACTTACCAATTATATTCGGATAGCACATATTGACGATTTTGAAAATTAGGAAAACTAAAAGTTAGGTTGAACATTACTTCGGTATCTTACACAGACGAGATTAATTTTAACAAAAAAGTAAAAGCCCACCTGGATGGGTCTCTGCCACAACAGGGCCAGCGAGGTCAGATGGCTTCCCGACTCCTGCCTGGTTTATGGCTCGGACGCGGAACACGTAGCTGGCACCCTCCTTCAGACCTCGCACCTGGAAGAAGCAGGTGTAGAAGCAATGGGTAATTTATGTCATTTAAACAGATGTGCTCTTCCTCTGTAACAACGATTTAGTCACCTAGCACCAAGGGTGCAGGACTTGTGTTCTAGACCTGATTTTGTCAAAGACTCAGAGGTGACTTTAGTTTTAGACTTTCGTCTCTCTGGACCACTGTAAGTAGACAAGGAGTTTCCAAGATCCATTTCAACTCTGATGTTCTCTCCTTTTCATATAATTTAATGGTTACCAACGTCAGAAACAGAGACTAATGTATGTATGCTTTAAACGAGTTAGCCACCTTATTCTTTGGTCAAAAAGACAAAATAGGCTGGGTGCAGTGGCTCACACCTGTAATCCTAGCACTCTGAGAGGCCGAAAGGGGAGGATGGCTTGAGGTCAGGAGTTTGAAACAAGCCTGACCAACAGTGAGACTCGTCTCTATAAAAAATAGAAAAATTAGCCTGGTGTGGTGGCATGTGCTTGTAGTCCCAGCTACTCGGGAGGCTGAGGCAGGAGGATTGCTTGAGCCCAGAAGTTTGAGGTTGATGTGAGTTATGATGATGCCACTGCACTCTAGGCGGGGGGACAGAGCAAAGACACTGTCTTGAAAACAAAAGAAAAAATACAAAGTGCTCACTATAGCATATATGTTGCCTTTCCTCCCAGCCCCTGATCATTTTCAGACATTCCATGAATAATTTCAGATGAAATTCTTGGCAAGAGAGAATTAAAAGCATGGATCAAGAACATTTTCCATTTGCTTAAAAGCATTTAAAGCACTAGGAAAAAAAAGTTATCCCTGTAAATTTAATAAAGGTATTTCTCACTAAACAGACATGAAATTAAAATAATTGTGAATTTAAATAACTGATGAGTAATCCAAGTGTCTTAAAATTCTAAATACTCAAGTTGTTAATAATCTAAATGTTTGCTGTGAACCCAACACATGTGTGCCACTAAGTTAGCATTACAAACAGTTGTTAAAAAAAAACATTTATAATCTATTTTTGTATAACAGTCCCACTCATAATTTTTGTAACTTTCTTTGGGCTCTGCATACTCTCATCTTATCAATACTGTTAATATTTTTATTGAAAATTATCTTTTTATTTTTAAAACATGTGACTTTTAAAACCCATATTCTATTTTAAGAAGGAATTTGTTGGCTGGGCTCGGTGGCTCATGCCTGTAATCCTCACATTCTGGGAGGCCAAGGCAGGAGGATTGCTTGAGCCCAGAAGTTTAAGATTGTAGTGAGCTATGATAATGCAAACTGCACTCTAGCCAGGGTGACAGAGCAAGACTCTGTCTCAAAAAAAAAGAAAAAAAAAGAAGGAATTTGTTACATACAGAGGGCATAATTTTTTATGCCTAAAATGTATGATGGAAATCAATATCAAAAATGTGATTTAAATCAAAGAATGCTAGAATAAATTTATTTAAGTGAAGTGTTTGTGACCATGTATTTAAATGAGCTACGCATTACATTGTTATGTTTTTAATCTAATTATTTAATTGTATTGTGTTTATAACAATAGAATGTCACTATTTTTATAGTGATAGCGTTCCCTGGAGCTAGTGGATTTTTGAAATGTTCCCTGTAGCTTGTGGATTTTTGAAATGGATTTTAATCTGTAAATGAACTTGAATTTAGGCAGAAGCTAAATGCATAGAGTTTGATATATTTAAATTCTATGTTTAGAAATAATGCCAGGAAACTGTGGCTTTCCAGAAAGAAACAGAAATATTTCCTTATTGTGATAAAAATAGACCAATAGCCAGGTGCCTGACACATCTGCACTTGCCACTTAAGTAACATGTGGCTGTGAGTCAGACTGCAACACGTGCAGGAAGTGTATTCTTATTCCAGAGTCCAGTCACCGGGATGACAAGAGCACCACTCCACTCTTCCATCACCATGGGGGCAATGACCACTGGTCGCAACAGCATCACAAATACGTAATCTAGATAACTGATGCACATCTGTTTTCTTTTTCTTGGATTTTTTTCCTTCCCTATAATTTCTGAAGGAACTGCATTCCTTTGCCTCCTCCACCCAGGTCCCCAATCCCTTCCAATTACTCCCTTCTCACCACCTTGTCTCACTGGGTTGTAATTACCAATAAAAAAAGGAAAATTAGGAAGTGTGAACTATGTTTGGTTAAATCCTTTTGGTTGAAAGTAATGCATCTTTCACTCTTTCTGGGAACGCCTAGTCACCAGATGCTGGAATGAATGTGGGTGCTTCCAGCAGAAACCAGTTAGCCCATTAAGTTCCAGCTGCAACTGTGGTAAAGGCCATTTGTGGAGCTCTATCTCCTGTCCTCACTGAAGTTTATCATACTATATTTCCTAATATGTAAATTTTTTCCTATTATACGCTTGAACATTTTTTGGATAAAAAACATCTGGAAGAATGAATGCATGCCAAAATGGGTATGGGAATTGGAGGACATTTTTACTGTCCTCTTTATGCTTTTATTGTTTGAACTTTTCATCAGAGCATGTGTTAGTTTTATAATCAGAAAAAATCAAAAATTCTATTCTTACTTTAAAAGCTGTTGATAAACAAGAAGACCATTTCCTTATGGAAGTTCACTTTCAGGTTTGTTGGGTGTACACAACCTCAGTGTCTCTCTCTCTCTCCTCCCTAAATTTGCCTTTCTTCTTTTTCTTTTCCTACATGAGTGACATTAGCCACTCTTCGATGTGTTTAAACTCTGTTATTTTTTCTGGGTTGTTGGTCTCCTTTGCTTGGCTTCTCAGCCTTGTTTGTGTCACCTAAGTCAGGTCCAACCTCAGGCCCTTGGCATCCTGTGTGGTGGCAGATTGAGGACTTGGAAATCTTCGTCCCACATACACCCAACACCACCATCCAGGATGTTTCCGACCTTTATTTTATACTGTTCTTTGGGGGTTTCTTTGAATCTAGAGGCCTCTGAACTCATCTGGACAATCAAATGGCATCCTAGGCTCCAATCCTTCCCTGACTTCTTCTCCTCCTCATAGAAAAGATGACCTTTCTTATTTCTTCAGAATTTTGTAAGGGTCTGGAGGTCTGATTGGCGTATGCTAAGTTGAGCTAATGGCATGTGCTGTGTAATGATCTGTGGATCATCTCTCCTGGAGGATATATTTAAATTTTTTATAGTGGCTATAAATGCCTTAACCTCAGAGAGTGGCTCACAGATGTCATGGAGCCAGGTATATTTTGAATATCTTCCAAGGCCCACCCTATTCTGCCATCACACAGGGCTGTGGGAATGCAGTGTGCAACTTTCTGAATGACTGTGGTGAAATCACACTTCATTCTAAGTAAGAAGTAATGGGATCATATTCCCCACGGTTTCTGAGGCCTTAGTGTGGATTCGGGGTCTCCAGGTGCCATTGCTAACAATAGGGGAAAACATTCTTTTGAAATCTCCATTTGGTACAAGTGAGAGATTCAGTGGCTATAGCAGAACCGTCTTTGGTAGACAGAGTTGGGAACCGGGTCAGTTAGCACACCCTAGAGGAATCTGGAAGGCAATGACACAGATAAGGATGAGGACAAAGGCCGACAGTTGAGCCAACCCATTCTACTAATGCAAGCACAAGCTGGAGCAGGTGAAGTGACACAGGGCATGACTTGACAGAATCAGCAGTTACAGGATTACTGGTGTGAACGCTATAAAAAGAGCACCCTCAAAAACAATCAGAGATATGAATAAAAAAGTCACGTTTTGAGGGTGGTAAGCAGTAATGTTTTAAGACTGAATAACAAAAATGTGAGGTAGGTAAGTTGCGGCAAGGAGGGAAGAGCTGCGGGGTGTTTTTCAAAGCCAGGCTAAGGAATTCAGGTTAAATATAAGCAAACTGTTTCAAGCCTCAGGAACTCAGAGACTTTCTCCAATCCCAACCACTATGAAATGGAATCTTACTGGAAGCCCAAATATGAAAGAGATGAAAGCAGAGATACTATGTTTTTATCTTGCTAACTTTAAAGTTAATATGATTGATAGAGGATTTTTCCCTTTTAAAGGAAAAAAGGGTATTGCAAAACCACGAGCACCCTCTTACCTTCAGGTATATGTTTTTAATAGCTGCCTTGTTGAGTCCTCGCCACTGGTCATCTTTGGCACTGGCCTCCTTCATGTCCACGAAGTAACCAGTGACTGGAGTTCGCCCAGAGTGGACTGGAGGTTTCCAGTGGAGAACCAGGGAGTCTTTCCTGACTTCACTGTACTTGAGACTCTGTGGTGGTCCTGAGACAGGGAGAACCCAGTGAATTACGAAAAAATAGAAATCATAATGTAGATTAGAAAACTCAAGTACGTATAATTTAGAATCACATTTAAAGTTTGAAGGCTGAATCTGATACTGGTGTCCTTTTTTTTTTTTTTCAAATCTAGCATTCCCATGTAAATAAGTATTCTGTGGTCTTTTCATATCAAGTTTCCACACTGCTCTGCATCAGCCTAAGTCCCTTCATGGGCATAGGTGGGTAAGGCCACCTCAAGGTGCCTCTCTGAGGCTGGATCAAAGTTTGCCTTATGTTATCCTCAGGCTTGTGTTAGTTGTAAGGACCTTTTATCAGAACAGTTTGAGTTAGTTGCAGATTCAGTTTAGACTATTTTTGAGTGATAATCTAAAAATTTCCCTCAATCTCAAACAGTGTGAAGAAAGCAACTCTATTTGATGCCATAAGACTATAGATAGTATTTAGTAACAGTTCTTTCGAAGGAAAAAGAAATAACTCCTAATTGGAGGGAAATCTTTCCCCTAAAGTGCATATCCCACCAATGGGTAAAAACAAATGACAGATAATGGTTTACAAAAACTTTTACCAAAATAAACATAATCAACCCCACGGACCCTGAATCAGTGCTAAATACTTCAAGTATTTTTATATTCATTTATCTCATTCATCCTTAAGACAATTAACAGAAAGCTCAGAGAAGCCAAGTAATTTGACAACCCTCTGAAGAGAGAAAGCCAGAATGTGCCCCGTGTGAATATCTTCGCATTATTAGAAGAGTCCACACTACTAAGCGAGTGCCCATATCTTGGCATGACCACCAGCTGCTATGCAGGTAATATATTTATTTATTTTCTTTTTCTCCTTCCCTTTCTTTTTTTTTTAATAACAACTGACTTCTAAACAAGCAGTCAAAAATTGCCAGAGTGACTCACAGTGGCCTAAAAGCCAACTTGCATAAGCACAGACTCTATCATGCCATGCTTTGGTGTTTTGCAATTGATAGTTCAATATTTGTTTGGCCCTTTACCTTGGATTATCAGTTACAAATATGTGTCATCCTTGTCTTCCGACATCTGGGATGAAAACATATTTAAATATTAACACCAAATACCTCATACTAGTGTGGCATGTTCTGTTTTGCAAAGGCCCTTTATGACCTAGATCTTGTGTCATCCTTAGAACCCGGTGAGGCATCCAAACAGGACACTACCCCTACTTTACAGAGGAGGGACTGTATCTGCTGTTGCCTACCACCTCTAGTCTAGGGGGAAAAAAGTCTAATTTCTCATCTTAATTCTGCTACTTGCTACTTCTGTAACCTTACATATATTATTTAACCTAAGTCTCAGTGTTTTCATCTGTCAAATGAAAGGATGGCAAAACATTCTTACTGCTCTCTTCTTTAAGAGCTTTCTTGATGTAAGACTTGCCCGACTCCACTCAGTGAGCCAAGGATGGGTCTGAGAAGCCAGGCTGTTGGGAGGGTGGAGGACTGCCCCCCTTCGTTTCTTCTACAAGTCAAGAGTCCTCACCCGGCAACATTTTTGGTCAACTCCATCACTTTCTATTGAAACATTTTCTACAGGCCTGCTCAGAATTTCTTAGTCTCTGGTCACTCACATTTTACCTTATTCAGGAATTGCAAGAATTTGAAAACAGATCCACTTTGTGCCAGTGGCAGAAAGAACTTAGGAAATATCCACTGGCTTCAAGGAGGTGCAAGGAAAGGCAGTGTGTTTGCCTTTTCATATTTGCTGAAGTTGAATGAGCACTTGAACTTCTCTTGAGTTTCATTTATAATCTTTTTTATTCACACTGGACCGAGAAGTGCTGCCGATGGGAGCTCACTTAGTAAAGGCAGCATGCTCACTCTTAAGGGCACGGGGTTTCAAACAGAGGAAGGGGGGAACTGGGGCAGGGCTGCTGTCCACCTAGGGGTCCCCAGTGTGGCCTGGGGCTCTAACGTGGTCAATGGTGGTGTGATACCAGTTGTTAAATATGTTGAACCTCAAACCCCGATGGGAGAATTTAGTTATCCTGTGGCACTCAAAGTACTTGGATCTCTGAAGTCAGTACCACTGGAAGCAAAATAAAATAATCCACCAAATACATTAACATTGATAGTTTAAATATTAATGGCTTAGTAAATTTGTTTATATTCCGTTTTTAAATGTGTTTGGTTTTATAGCTCTATAAGAGTTCTAAGCATAGGTTGGTTTTTCTACGTACTTCCCATTTTCTTCCCTGCCTACCCAACCACGCCCATGACAAACTCCGAAGGAAATTATTTGCTCGGTTCCGTGATCTTTCTTGTGATTCAGAGTTTGGGAAATGTATATATAGAGAGAGAAAGGATTGGAGAAGTGGAGAGAGGCGAGCAAGGGAAGCCAGCCTTAAGTCCTATGCAGGCATGTGAAATTCATATACAAAGTATGGTAAAGAGCTGGGAGAGAGGATGGAGGAGAGAGATGCCAAGGAGGCTGGGTTTTGAGAGAGATTTTGGGGAGTTGATAAACGAGAGGCTTCCGAGCAGTGAGAGAATGCATGAGAACTAGGGAATGCAGGAAATTTTTGAGAAATTTTGCTGTGGCATATGAATTGGATGCCCTTTAAAAAGCAAAAGCAAAGATCAGAATTCCTTTTAAATGCTCATTTGCACTCAAATTGTGTGCTTTTGCCAATCCTACTCTGTGCAAATGCTGAGCATGGGGGCTCTAGGATTTATTTGGAACACAAGCATAAGGAATTTATACTTGGTTTTACATTGCTACCTATTATTTAATGTTATCATAAAAATATTTTAAGTAAACATGAGGCACCAAAAGAATTCTTTTTCCTTAAATGTTAACTGTATAATACTTTAATTTAGTTCCAAGTTAGAGGTGCTGTTGGAAGAAACTCCAAGCTGCAGCGATGGGACATGATGTCCCCATTTACCTGGGACAGCAATGGTCCACTCTTCACACTTGAAGCACTCGCTTACTGCTGAGGGCACACCCAACCCAGCGATGTTCATGGCTGCCACTTGGAACTGATACACCATGTTTTCCTTCAGGTCGCTAATCTGCAACATTGACAACATCACAGACAGTGAATGTTTCAGGTTTGTTTTTTTCTAGTTGTTCAACATTTTATTTGCCTTCTGTGTCAGACACACCCACAGGTGACCCTCAAGGAGTCACACCCTTTTGTAATTTCCTCCTGGGTGTGGGTGAAACCATGATCTGCTTGTAGCCAATAGAATACGGCAAAGGTATTGGAATATCAGTCTTGTGATTTTTTTTTTGTTGTTGTTTCTTTGTTTGTTTTTTTGGTGCTGTGACTCAGATTGGAACCCAGTTGCTGCAGACACATCAGTCCTGTGATTGTATCACATCATAAGGCAAAGGAGAAGGAACATTACAGATATAATTAAGGTCTCCAATCAGCTGGTTTGGGGTTAATTAAAAGGGAAACTACCCAGGATAGGCCTGACTTAATCAGGTTAAGAACTCTTAAAATGGGGTTTGGACCCTTCCTGAGAGAAACATTGCCCCGATGGCCTTGAAGAAGCAAATGCCATTGCTTCTAAACTGCCTAGCCACTCCCATTTGGAGAAGGGTGGCATCTAGAAGTTGAGGCCTCTGCCCTACAGCTATAAGGAACCAAATTCTGTCAACAACCTGAATGAGCTTGGAGGAGGAACTCAAACTCCAGGTGAGAATGCGGCCCAGCCGACACCTAGATTGTGAGCAGAGGACCCAGCTATGTCATGCCCAGGCTCCTGACTCATGGACACTATGACATAACAAATGCGAGTCGTTTTAAGCCACAGAATTTGGAGTAATTTGTTATGCAGCAATAAAAAGCTAATGCATGTACAGATGAACATCAAATGAGTTCTAAGCTAGGAATCAAAATATTCAAATTCTTGTAATGTTTCTGTTTTTACTGAGTGGCCTGAGTGATATCTCATAATATCACTTCAAAATATATAAAGCGACATTTTAAATGAGTGAATTTTATGATATATGAATCATATCTTAATAAAGTGTGATTATCCTGCAATTTTCTTTTCCTGTACTGGCCTTGTGAGCTATTGGTACCAAATCAATTTTAATCTCAGGATAATCTTACTCATGAACATAGAAGCAGAAATCCTACTTGATAGCTAGAAAAAAAAATCCAGGAATATGTAAACAGAGTGTACATAATGTCCAAGTTGAGTTTATCCCAGGAATGCAAGGTTGTCTTAACATTAGACAATTACCAGAATATACCAAATTAAAATTAAAGGGAAAAATCATATGATTATCTGAATAGACTCAGGAAAAAAATTGATAATTTATAAAAACTCTTGACAAACTGGGAATAGAAGGAAACTTCCTTTAACTGATGATAGGTGTCTATAAAACACCTATAACAAACATAATACAGTACTTAATGGTGAAATGTTGAAAGTTTTTTCTTTAAGATAAGAATCAAGTTTAGAATAACCAACATTACTGCTCTTATTCAACATTATACTAAAGACTCTAGGCAGAAAATAATGTAAGAAAATGAAATAAAAGATATAAAATTTGGAAATGAAGAAGTAAACTATCATTGCACATAATATGACTATATAGAGAGAGACAATCTAAAAAAACTTATAGGTAACATTAAAATTATAAGAAAATTAAGTAAAAAATGATACATAATAATTATATGCCAAATCAATATATAAAAATTAGTTATATTTCTCTTTACTAGCAACAAAAAACTGATATAAAAATATAATTACAACACTGAAAATATATAGTGTCTACAAATAAATAACAAATGATATGCAAATCTCTATAGAGAATTATAAAACTTTGATGATAGACTTTAAAGAAGACCAAAATCAATGGAGAGAAATATCATGTTCTTGGGTTAGAAGATTCACTATTTTAAAATATCAATTATTCCTCATTTATTTATAGATTGAATGTAATCCCAATCAGAATTCTAATGGTTTTTTGATTTAATTTTTTTATCGTGTTTTCTTTGGATTGTCTTGTTTTTTGGTAGAACTTGATAAACTAATTCTACAATGTATATCAAAATGCAAAGGACTATGAATAGCCCTGAAAAAAGAATAATAAACTGGGAGAACTTGATCTACCAGTTATCAAATTTACTATAAAACTATCATATTTAAATCAGCGGTAGACAGACCAGTGGAACAGCATAGAGGGCACAGAAACAGACTCAAGCATATTCAGAAACTTGATATACGATATAGCTAGCCTGGCAGAACAGTACACAGAGGACAAACTTTTCAATAGATGATGCTGGGACAACTATGTCTCCATTGGGGAGGGGAATGAATTTTGACCCTTACCTTACAGCACATACAAAATATAAAGGTGAGTTCAATACTGAAATATAAGTGACAAAACTGTAAAGCTTTTAGAATATAATCTACTCAGTATCTCCATGATCTTGAAATAGAGAAGGCATTTCTTCAAAAAGGCACAAAAATCACTAATGACAAGGCAGATGTCGGTAAATCTGACTACAATAAATTTGACGTTAAAATGAACATGGTCACCATAAAGAGAGGAATAACAAGCTGCTAAGCGGGAGAAGATATTAACAATTTACAGAGCCACAAAGGATTTATATTCCTAACACAGAAAGAATTTTGCAAGTCGATAAGAAAAACATTTGAAGAATGGGCAAAAACCTTGAACAGGCACGTTATGAAAGAGGATCTCAAAATGGACTATATAAACAGGAAAAGGTTCAAACTCATTTGACACCCAGATTGTCAAAACTGGAAATGTGTGAATATCCTAAGGGTTGGAAAGGATGTGGAGCAATGGGAATTCTCTTACTCTTCACAAAATAGTATAGAGTTTTCTAGTAAAGTGGAAGATAAACAGACCCTCTGACCCAGCAATTATGTTTTTAGGCAAAAACCTAGAGAAACTTGTTTGCTTATGTACCAGCAGATGTGTACAAAAATGTTCATAGCTACATTGTTTGATGTAGCTAAAAATGCAAAAATACCCAAATAGCAATCAATAATTTGTGATATGGCTACATAATGGAATACCACACAGTAATGAGAAGGGACTCTGGGAGTGTTGGGAAGTGGGACCTTGGGCCTAGCTGGTGATGCTCTAAAGAAGGAAGTCATCAACTAAGGCTACAGGGAGACCCCTCAGGTGCCCTGACGTGGCCAAGCAGTGGAGGCCCCTGTGTAGAAGGGAACACATGAAAAGCACCTCTTTGCGGCCATCAGAGTCACTATCACAGGAGGCACTTTGCACATGGAGAGATGTTCCTGGCTATCAAGGCTATGCCCCTATATCTTCTGTAATTTGAGCATTGCCTGTTAAAAATCCAGAGTCATTGGATCCTGGGACTCTTGAAACTAGTAGCATATTGGTTACAGATACTTTGAAAGACATTAGTTTTCACAGTAAGTACACATTTTATAGTAAATATTCTAAGAAATTACTATGCTTTTGTATATGAATCAGAAAACATTATTATTATTATTTTTTGAGATAGTCTCGCTCTGTCACCTGGGCTAGAGCACTGTGGCATCAGCCTAGCTCACAGCAACCTCAAATTCCTGGGATCAAGAGGCTCAAGAGATCCTCCTGCCTCAGCCTCCCAAGTAGCCGGGACTACAGGCACACCCCACCACACACAGCTAATTTTTTTCTATTTTTAGTAGAGACAGGGTCTCACTGTTGCTCAGGCTGGTCTGAAACTCCTGAGCTAAAGCGATCCTCCCACCTCGGCCTCCAAGAGTGCTAGGATTATAGGCGTGAGCCACCGTGCCTGACCAAAATACATAAATTTTGCCTTGTTAGCCAAACTACTTGTATTTAGCACAAAAATCATGCCATTGCAAACAATGGACGCTGGAGAGACAACATGAATCCTTTACAAGGTGTGGGTGTGCACATGCGTGAGCAGCAAGCGTATCCTTGTGCACAGGACATGCCATACTACAGAAAGTCACACTCTCACCTTGTATGCCTCATCGCTGACAGCCTTGATGTTGGCTTCTCTCCATTTTCCTGGCACCCCACCAATTACCTCTCGATAGTTCACATAATAGCCAGTAATTTCTGCCCCTCCGGTGTTATCTGGTTGCTTCCATCCAAGAACCATTGAGTCACGACAACTTTCAAGACAAGTGATACCGTAGGGTGGAGACGGTGCCGCTGTTGCAATAGGAATAGCTCGTGAGTAGACAGAAATGCATTTATGACTCTATATGTAAATTTGTTTACTGGTGCCACATATGAGGGCAACGAGCTCTTGCAGTATAAAACTAAAATGTCAGGCTGATCAGTTAGCATCCGACTTGGTGCATGAGGAAAAGAATGGACACACAATAAAAAGTGCACTTCAGTTGTTATTCCAAAGATAAAAAGAACCTGTCCCAGCACAATGGTACAATATCCTGAAAAAAAGATTCCTTTTCCCATAAGAATAAGTATTTTTTGAAGTACGTATTTTTGCTTCTTTACGTGGTTTTGTTTTTATTTGTTCCCTGAAGAAAATGGAATGTGTATATCAATTCCTGACTCAATTTGCTCAGTTAGAATTTCCATATATTTCCAAATGGCTAGCATGTCACCATTTAGGCACACTTACTCTTGTGAAAATTTACAGCTATACAGGTTCTGTCTACACACAGGAAAAATCTTATTCTGGAGCTCACCTAAATGCTACCTTCAAAAAACATTTTTAAAAAACAGGCACAATATGCCATGTGACTTTCTCTTAGTACATACTTTTTGTTGCATTATTTTTAACCTGATGTTGGAAAATTATTCATGTAGCACAAAATACTATACAGCTGTCACTGTGTTTATTAGTGCTTACCCAGAAAAATATTGGGAAAATATTTTAAAAGTTGTCCTTCATTTATGTGGCTTTGCTGATCAACTTTTCACTCAACTACTGAAATTATAGTTTTCAATGAAGAGAAGGTGGATTGATGGAAAGAAATCCATTTAGATATGCAATAACATCAAAAATAATTTTCTGGATTATTTGGATTATAGGAGATAAAGGGAACTATCTCATTCTTATTCAAAAAGATTCTCAGAACAATGAAGACTTTTAAAATAAAATACATTTGTTTCTCTCTTCCCCACTCACCAACCTCCTTTATGCTTTACATTTTAAAAAGCTTTCTCTCTCTCCCTCCCATCTCAATTTCAGAGCACTGTTGAATATAAAGTTTCAAATAAATATCCCCTCTCATTTAGGTTGAAGGGACAAATAAAGGTGTCAAAAAATAGTTTACAAAAGTTGGGGTGGGGTAGAGATAAGGAATGAATGAGAGGCATTTGAAAACTTATCAGCATATGCTCATCATTTCCTTTTTATTTGGTAAGAAAAACCGTTGTGTCCTAGAATATATAAGCCACAGATACCTGAAATCTTAATCAGAGCATTCTTGGCTTACTGGTAAATAGTCTTAAATAAATCACTGCTGAGAATGTTGATCGTGCATCATAGGATATCTGTGATTATAACACCAGGTTAAACTCTTCATAGCTATCACTATCACTATCAAAGAGAGTTATTTTTAACTATTTACATTAAATGCAAACAATCACTTGAAAAACCTGAGGATAAACAATAGAAATTAAAAACTATGACACTGGTAATACATCACTTCTTTGTGAAATCTTTTTCCTCTCCATGTACTGAACTTGAATATTTCAATGGACCTCATACAGGCTAGGATAACCAATTCCTTCCTGCTCTTTTGTCTAATCCTCTTGGCAAAATGAGCCCAGAGGTGTGTGTGCCTAATAGACCAAGAAAGGCTTTATAACCAAATTAAGGATTCTATGATTTTTAAGCCCAAAAAATAATGTGTAAAAGCCAAACCCATATACAGTTACTTTTACAATTCATTAGATGAAAGTTATTTCAAATAACTAGCTGAAAACAAATAAAATTAAGAATGACACCGATGAAAGTGAACACAGATGAAGAATGTGACGCAGACGATGGGAGGTGAGGACACTGATGGAGACGGATGGAACAGTTTCACTTTTTCAACTCTCACCTATGTCCTTCTTCTTTTTCAGGGGGTCAGACTTACTTTTCCCCTTAGGAGCTGCTTTCTGTGGTGGTGGGGTAAGCTCTTCCTGAACTGTTTCACTTACTTTACTCACTTCTGTCTGGCCCAGGTTTGGGGAGCTACTGGGTAGTGAAGGTTTGTTAGGTTTGCTACCCCCGAGTAAAGCATCTTTCTGGAAGGTTGGTGGAGAGGCTTCATGCACGCCCCCCCTGGAGGCTGTTAGTCCACCAGGTGCATCGCTCAGTGCAGGCCACACGTCTGGAGACACTCCTCCCCCTACAATTGCCAGACAACAACAGAAACGTGTTGAGCCCTGGACATGGTACCAATTGCTCTTATGTGACAGAACAAAGAAAAACATTAGGACCACAAGCAGAACAAAACAATCTTGGTTTAACGGAAATCACTTGGACTTGCAAGAAATATGAAAAGCATACACGTCACACAGTGTCCACCAACAAACATTTCAACTTCTCCACATTCTGGAAAAAGGAGAAATGAGAGCAAAAAAAAAAAAAAAAAAACAAAAACACAGATACCACAGATAGAACAGGAACCATTTCAATTTGCAGAACCCAAAGCGTTTTTAGTATATACAAGAAAAAGCAAATCTGAGACATTTCTTAAAAGATAAAGCCCTACTATTCAACAGAATGAAAAAAAAAAGGACCATAAAGTGCATAAGAACATAATATTAAAGATCCTTAAATATAACAGTTAGAATTATGTATATTACTGCAATAGTAATGGTCTGTACCTCTCAACCTCAAAGAAACATGTCCATATGATAAAGAGTGTTAAAAAGTAATATGAATAAGAATTAAAAAAAGTAATATGAGTTGCTAACTGAAGACAATCAATGTTAAATAATTTTTCTTTTAAAATGTTACCATACCACAAATTTTATTTTTACTTCTCTGAGCTACCTGGGTCCCTTTTCTACTTTATCCAAGATTGGGAGGTACATCACATACATACATATAATTACTTTATTACTGGTTTTATTTTGTTGGTTACTTTGCGAGCAGAGATGAAACATATGGTTAAGCCTTGCATGAACTTGACAGGAGTTTATAGGGAGCATGTTAATGAGCTGTTAGTGAAAACAAGCCAGGCTCCGGCCTAGATGAAATGCCTATAAGTACAAGATGATCTGTGTTAGGGGTGATGTACCACTTCATGGGGTCGGAGTGGCCCTTCACAGTCCCAGGATGAGCACGAAGTTAGAATGGAGTTTCACACAGTGGGAAATATCTGAGGAAACTTGGGCTTGTGAAGATGAAAAGGCTACAGATGCACAGAATCTGGATAAGTGATGAAGAGCTGTAAAATGACAGCTATGGAGGGTTAGATATCACCTAGAGTCAGAAAAATGATCATCTAAGGATGGAATCATTGAGCAATATTGGAAGCTTTAAAAAATTTCTGAAAAAGATGATATCTTCCTTTATAATTTAGAAAAAGTCATTTTCCCCTACAAAGTTATGCATTAGGAACTTACCAATAGCAGCTTTGACTTCAATAGCTTCTGAATCCTGGGAATATTCACTAAGTCCAGCTGCATTGACTGCTCTGACCCGGAAAATATAACTCTGACCAGTCACCAATCCATGACAAGTAAATCTTAAAGGAAAAAAGTTTTAAAAAGCTTTCTTAGGAGGAAAATTAGGGAAGATGATTGTCAGCTTAACTGAGTGACCTGGCTTTATGAAAACAATTCATTTTTTAAAAAGAATGCTGGGTGCAGTGGCTCACACCTGTAATCCCAGCACTTTGGGAAGCTGATGTGGGAGGATCACTTGAGGCCAGGAATCTGAGACCAGCCTGGAAAACATAGCAAGAGCCCATCCTCTACAAAAAAATCAAAGAAAAAAATAGCCAGACATGGTGGCATGCACCTGTAGTCCTCACTAATTGGGAGGCTGAGGCAGGAGGATCACTTGAACCAGGGAGTTTGAGGTTGAAGTGAGCTATGATCATGCCACTGCACTCCAACCTCGGTGACAGAGTGAGACCTTGTCCCTTTAAAAAAAAAAAAAAAAAAAAGGAAGAAAAAGGATTCAGGTAACATATGTGCTTTAGACAAGATGGCAACTAAGGCAATTTTCTAACCTCACTCTGCCAAAAAATGAGAAGTCCTGGTTTTTCCCTGAATATTCATCAAATACTCATAAAATAGGGATAGTAACCCCTACATAATAATTTTCATTTAAAGAGTAGCTATAAATTATATAAAGTACCTGTGACAGGGCCTGACATATATGAGGTATTTATATATGAGGTATTTATATTAATAAATAATACATCATCTTAATATTATTAATGGCTATTTCAGGTATATGCTGGTGGCTGTATTGCTCCTTGTCGCAAGATTCCTGTCACGTTGGTTCCTCCTAGTCTCTGTCTCCCTGCATGCCAGGGAAGGTACAATTACTTGAGAAATTATACTAGAATCTGAAAATAAGGTAAAAAATGGACTCCAGAATTACCATTTAGATATAAGGCTCCAATAATGAGGTGTGAATCCATGGGCAGTTTCACCCATAAAACCACCTCTCTCTTTAATAGCTATTGTGGCTATAAATAGCTGTTTCATGAATCACTGTGACATGTGAATCCATCCTAAGGACTGTAACCAGAGGTAATAACAAGTCTGCTAATGACTCTTACTATTAGCATGTTCAAATATTTAATAAAGGCAGCCATAATCCAGGCCAGTCCTTCAGTCCTTAGGGTCTGCTCAGTTCAGGGAATATTTCTTGATCTCTCAGTGTTCCAGACACTGAGCTAGGTATTACGGGCACAAAAATGAGTAAAAAATGGTGCCTGCCCTCCAGCAGCTCCTGTCTGTTTGTAGAAAGGGAGAGAGACTCTGCCTACACTTCACCACTGTTTCTAAACAGTCCAGGAAAATGCTGGAGAAGTCAGAGTCAAAATGAAATGCACCAACATGCTATATATAGCATGTTTTGCAATCTGTCTCTTGAAAAACATATTGCCTTCTCCCATCAATTATTTTGTCTCTACTCTCTCATGCTCTGCAAAGGAACCAATTCATCCTATGGGTGTCCTGGGACTTAGAAGTGGCCCAAGCCAGAGGCTGCCTAACAAGCCTGTTTGAGAATTTCTTGGAGGAAGATCCCCTTCTCAGATTGGTCCTAAATCAAAGGAGGCTCAGAGTTTGGGTGCACGCCAGAACTCGCCATCAGTTTGCTAAGCTAGTTGATAAAATAGTTGAAAGCAAGAAAAAAAATAACTCTCCTCACATTAGAAACAGGTACAAAGAGGTGACAAAGTATTCTGAATGTCTTTTATTTATTTATTTTTTTAAGATAGGGTTTCGCTCTGTTGCTGGGGCTAGGGTGCAGTGGTGTCACCAGAGCTCACTGCAACCTCAAACTCCTGGGCTTAAGCGATCCTCCTGCCTCAGCCTCCAGAATAGCTGGACTATAAGCCTATGCTACCACACCCAGCTAATTTTTCTATTTTTAGTAGAGACAGGGTCTCACTGTTTCTCAGGCTGGTCTCGAATGCCTCAGCTCAAGTGATCCTCCTGCCTCGGCCTCCCAGAGTGCAAGGATTATAGGCGTGAGCCACCATGCCTGGTCCAAATTTTTGTATTTTTTTGTAGAAGCGGTGTCTCGCTCTTGCTCAGTTCTGAATGTCTTTGTTTTAGTGTTATTTATGTCTTCTTAGCACTAGGTTTAATCATGTTGATGTCCAGAATTTGTAAAATGTTGATATTTTTTCCTGTATCATTTAAAATGCCTGGGTAATTTACATTAAGCAGGACCTATTAGATCCTTGGAATCTATTATCATATTGCATATTAAAGACCAGAACAGAGGGGTTAAAAAAAAAGAAATAGCATAAGGGAAAAGAATCAGAAAAGAGCTATAAAATGAACTCTCACAGTAGCTGACATTATGTGCTTTTAAGTGTTTGATATCACAAGTAAACCTTTTTTGTCAAATGTATTGCATTAGAAAGGTTTAATTTGAAATTCATTTGGAATGTAGCGTCTTTTAAAAATCCCCCTGCACTGGATATCTTTGCAGGCTTCAGGCCAGCCCGCCACACCCTGTTCAGTTACCGTGAGCCCTTTACGGGGTTGTTGTTGCAGGGCTCCCACTTGCCAGAGCCCACGACGCTCGACTCTATGTAGTACCCGACCAGCTCTTTAGCATCTTTGGACTCCTCCCACGTAACCACCACGGAGGTGTCTGTATTTCTGCTTGGGATGATCTTGCCAGGGGCCTTTGGGATATCTGAGAAAGAGGAAATTAGGGATCAAACTCAGGGTGGTTTTAAAAAATTCATTCTTATCACACATGCACAAACACACATGCATAGAAATGTTACACACATCATCATGTCAAACGTACAGTTGCTTTATTTCACAATGTATTTGTTAAAGCAGAAAATTTTTTTTTAAGTTAATTTGGGAGCATAACGACAAACTGAATATTCATGAACTCTGGAAAAACCCATTAGCAATATTGTTGAAACCTCCAGAAAAATTTATTTTTCAGAAGCAAAAACAATGAGTTTTTGCCTAATGCATAGGCCAAGTACAGCCCTCAGTTAACACATTAACTGCCATGTGAGTTGTATTTAACTCATATCAGTTTTGAGCTCAGGGACTCATGAAGCAAAACCTGGGCAAATCCCTGCAGTTTGTTTGTGAAAATGTTACTTGATGTTCTTATTGTTACAATTAATATTGACTAACTAATTCTAAAAATGTGCATTAAATGAATAGAAGTCAATAAATTTTGTTTTTCATTACATTTTTCATTATATTAGAAAGGATCATTTTGTTTTTGAAGTTTTTATTCTATTTTCTTAATAAAACACCATGGCCCCAAGGGAAAAAAATTTTTTTTCTACTGTTGCAGTCAATGTGTTACATGTATAAAATGTAAGAAGAATGTCACCATTTTTACTTCTGATAATATGTATGCATATGACTATACAAAGATGCATACTATATATGTCTACTAATTAGATTCTTGCTCTGAAATTTTCTCTTGAAGTAAGATAGGTTTACAGTTGCTTAACCTAACTCTACACTTACCAAGCTTGTCCCCTACCACGGTCACCTCTGTTGCCTCTGAGGGTTCCCCAACTCCTGCGGAATTAGAACAGCGGACGCGGAAACAGTAGGATTTCCCCTCAGCCAAGTCGAACAGAGCAAAGCGGGGAGACTTCACCGGGAGCTCCGTGTTCACCCGCTGCCAATTTTCTGTTCCTGCCTCACACTGCAGCAAGAACAGGGAAACCCAGTGAAAGCACGGCAAGCACACAGGAACTCTAGGCTGGGCATCTCCTGCCAACACGCTACTCCCTTTACACAAGCTGGACTAGAGAATAGATTTGGAGCAAACGAGGAACCAGGCATCCAGAGTCTATAGGATTCTCTAATCAAGTATGGCTTTGTATTGTTTGACAAATATGCTACTTTAATACCTCACTTCCTTTGTTAACTAAGTAAGATCATTGATATACTTAGAGAAGTCTTTATTTTGAGGATAGTTTGGGGTTCGGTATTTTTCTAATTCTTAGGGTAGGTAATTAAATTTAATGTGCTGTGTTTGATACTTACATTTCCATTACATTGTCATAAACTGTATTATTTTAATAGAGTGTTATTGAATGACTCATAACATCGTTCAGGTCTGTGCTAAATACCCTCTCCTCAGAAAGGCCCTCTTGACCACCTCCTCCCCATCACCAATGTAAAAGAATCCTTTGCTCTTTTCTTATCACTCTTTATCCCTTAGCCTGCCTTATTTTTCTTCAAAATGCTTATTACTATTTGAAATTAAATTATTTATTTGTTGTCTCCTTCACCGAAGAGCAAATTCTATGACTTCAGGGAACTGTGTTGTTTACCACTTTACCCCAGAGCCTAGAATTGTGTCTGGCACATAGTAGATAATCAACTTCTCTTTTTTTCTGAATGAATGAATGAACGAATGAAAGATAAAGAAGATGTTCTTCTATCGTATGATCCAGTCATCACACTGTTGGATACACACCCAAAAGAAAGGAAATCAGTATGTCGAAGAGATATCTGCATTCCCATGTTTATCTTAGCATTATTCATAATAGCCGAGATATAGAATCAACCTAAGTGTCCATCAATGAAGAAATGGATAAAGAAAATGGGGTACATATACACAATGGAATATTATTAAGCCATGAGCAAAATCTTTGTTATTTGCAGCAACACAGATATAACTAGAGATCATAATATTAAGTGAAATAAACCAGTAGCAGAAAGACAAATATCACGTGTTCTCACTCATATGTGGGGGCTAAAAAAGTTGATCTCATGGAGGTAGAGAGGAGAATCATGGTTACCAGAAGCTAAGAAGGGGGCAGGAGGACGAAGAAAGGTTGGATAATGGGTACAAACAGTTAGATAGAAGGAATAAGTTCTAGTGTTTGATAGCACAGTAGGGTGACTATGGTTATCAATAATTTATTGTATATTTTGAAATAGCTAGAAAAGAAGATTTGGAATGTTCTCATCACAAAGAAATGATAAATGTTTGAAGTGATGGATATCCCAGTTACCCTAATTTGATCATTACACATTGTATGCATGTGTGAAAATATTGCATGTACTCCAAAATAGGTATACTTACTATGCATCAATAAAAAACCAGATTTTAAAAACAGGTCTTTTTTGCCCCAAATTTTGGAATAATTAATGGGAAAACTAATTTTAAAAGGTTCTATTCTTACAATTAAAATGATGTAGAGTGACTTGGAAATCCTTGACTATAAGGATGTGGTATATATTTGACCTTTGGCAGGGGATATAGTAAGAAAACTGTCAGAAAATGTCTTCAGCCATCCTTTGTCCTTCTATTCTAACTTCCAATTCTGCCCAAGGTTGGTGGAAGCAGAAATTTAGATACTCTTGCCTGATTTTGCTACCAAACTTTTTAACCATTTTGAAAGACTTTTACAGGAATCCAAATTTTGTGACAGACTGCCAGCTGTCAGGATAACACATTTTCGGGACTGAAGTTTACTAGTACATCACTCAGCATACACTCCATTGACTTGAAGTGGGAGGCGACATGTCATGGAGGTGAGGACATGGTCCCAGCTGTGTTAATAACAAGCTGCATAACTCTGGGAAGTCACATGAATACTCCTGGTCTCAGTTTCATCATCTGCAAAATGAGCAAATTCAACAAGGTAACCTCTAAACTTCCTCGCAATGTCTTTTAGGATAAAGGGTCACTTGTGTGTGAGTGGGGAGAAGTAGCACAATCTGCTGCCCACTGAGGGACCTTTAATCCTTTCATTTATGGCTTTGATTCATTTTGACATATTACTCCCCTCACCCCCGGGGAATACTTAAACAATTATCAGTCATTTATACTTTCATAATAAAAATAACAGCTGCCTTTCACTGTGCTAAGAACTCTGTAAGCATTACAACTTTTTAATCTGCTCAACTATGCTATGAAGTAGGTATTATGGAGGTGGTATTGTGTGATTATCAAAGTTCTCCAGAGAAGACTTAGGCTTGGGAAGACTGAAAGGCAGCCCAGCGTAACAGCTGGATTTATGGACCTGTACCAGACTGCCTGGGTTCAAATCCCAGCTCTGCCTCAGCTGGGTGACCTTGGATAAATTATATATCCCACTGATGGCTCAGTTTCCTCATTTACAAAATAGGCATGATGAAAATAAAAGTCTTTATCTCATAAGGTTACTGTAAGAATTAAGTGGGTTAACACGAGTGGACTGCTTACAACAGTGCTATTTACATTCCTGCTGTTAGCATGTGATACGGTCATTGTCCCTGACATGACCACATTTTTGGTAGGGGAGTGAGAAAAAGAGCTTAAGACATAGACACCTCAGGAAAAATTTGGGGCTGAAAAGAACACAGTAGGATAGGGAGGCTGGGAGTGCCAAAGTCTGATTTGTCTGATTCCCTTGCTCATAAACCCTCAGTTCCACCCGTTTCGGGGCTCACAGACATGCTGTGAGGAGGAACAATCACAGGGGTAGCCCAAGAGGCAGCACTGCAGGGCGCATGGACATCCTGGGGACAGAAACACACCACGGGACAAGAGCAGGTGAACCATTTCCATTCAGAAAGATCAACGTATCAGAAGTGGTTCATCAGAAATAATGTTAGACTCAGCTCAGAGTAGTTTGACATTTGGGTAGTTCTGTAAACGTAGCCCAGGTCTCTGCATGTGTTCTGCATCCCCAATACCTCAACATCCTGGGTGTTCTGTGCTCTGTACAGGCCTCTCTACTCAATGCTTGTAAATGTCCCCTCCTATTCCATACAAACAAGTGTGCAGGTAGAAGAATATTTAAGTTTTTATTCACAGACTCATACGTAGTTAGGTCTAGAGAGGTTATAGACTTTCATGGAGAAATCAGAGTTTATGCAATCAGTGGAAATGTTCAACAGAAGCCAAAGTTGACTCATCTAAAGAAAATGTCTCAGAAGTAGGTTGTTACATGTCACTATTATAGGAAAGATGGTAATTACTATCACAAAAGTTATTCAGAACCTCTTCCTGTGGAGTGTTTCAGAGATTCAGTGGGGGGTAGATATTAAACACACCGGGAAGGGAACATTTATCTATCACTGTAGTCTTGCCCTCTATTTTTTTTTTTTAAAAAGCTTAGAATGCTACTCATTATATTTTATTTGAGGCTAATATCTAGAAAATATGACAATAAAAATGTAAATTTTTAGTATTATTTTCATACATCCAGACTCTCTTGGAAGATGTCCATATTGCATGTTGAAGAGATGATGGATTTATCATTACCAGTTTTCAAGGGATAAGAAGGAAATGAGGAATGCAGCTCAAAGAGTTTTGCATATTGTCTTTGTGTTGTTACCTAATTTGCAGATGGTTGCATACACCTATATACCTATGAAATCTATTCTCTTGCAATAATTGTCAGGGAAGATAACTTAATAGGTGTTTTACAATTGAATGAATGATCAGAATAGTATTAAGAATAAAAGAGAGAGACTTTTAGGAAAATTAATTGAGCTCCATAGTTTTGTAAAAAACAATCCTTGCTATGATTTTGCTATGAAAGTAAAATGTAAAGTAAATGATACTTTTTCATGCTATCCCACTATTTCATAAAGATAAAATTTAAAAGTATGAACACTTGTTTCATTTATTGTTCTAAAAAAATGGTGCATTGCTATCAATAAAAATGTAAGTGTTCTTACATCTTATATATAGGATAAAATAAACTTGTTTCATTTTCTCAATTATATCCTAATAAAAACTTTCTTTCTTTTTTTTTTTTTGAGACAGAGTCTCACTCTGTTGCCCAGGCTAGAGTGCTGTGGCATCAGCCTAGCTCACAGCAACCTCAAATTCCTGGGCTCAAGCAATCCTCCTGCCTCAGCCTCCCAAGTACCTAGGATTATAGGCATGCACCACCATGCCCAGCTAATTTTTTCTATATATTTTCAGTTGTCCAGCTAATTTCTTTCTATTTTTAGTAGAGACGGGGTCTCACTCTTGCTCAGGCTGGTCTCGAACTCCTGAGCTCAAATAATCCACCCGCCTTGGCCTCCCAGAGTGCTAGGATTACAGGCGTGAACCACCACGCCCGGCCATAAAAACTTTCCTAACAAATGGATTTTGAACCTCATTTTAAGCAAATTCTCTTTGAACATGCTTTTTCCAGTAGCCAGGATCCTGTTAGCCAAGGACTTCTAGTGCCCCTTAGACCTGTGCCTTGCCTGGCAGGCTCTTCTGTTTCTGCACTTGTGGCTGGGTCAGTCCCCCCAAATAATGTCCTGTCCAGGTCTTCTCCATTTCCTGGGTATTAATGCTTATCATGACTCCCCTATGGGTATATGATTAAGGCACACATCATTCTCATCCATTCCACCCATTCTAGGCCTTCATTGTATGCTGTCCTCTCTAATGTTCTCTAATGTATCCCCAACATAATTGTAAGATATTTGGGGGAAGCACGGAGGCCTAGGGCTTGCTGTCCTTGACTCCTTTCCTCTCTCCCATCTAGCCTCATTGATGTTCATGCCTTCCTACAGAAGGACAAGTGGCAGAGAGATGAAAAACCATTACCACAGCAAGGGAGACAAGAAAGTCTCTAGAAAATATTGCCGTAAGGGTAGTCTACCGTTTCAGAAACATTGCTCTTCTTATAGGGGTTATGATTCTGGGTCTGTGGACCTCTTAGGAGTCTATGGGTGAGTCTTGGCGATCCATAAACCCCCTAACTTTAAGGCAGAATTCTGTGTGATATACGTTTTTCTGTGGAGGGAGTTCACAGTTTATACGGACTTAAAAGAGTTCAGGACATCCTCCCTCCTCCTCCCTCACTCCACTTGTCTCTGGAAATTTAATTCTACTTCTTTAAAGAAATCTTTATAGAAAGTGGCATGAGGTAGCATTGATTCTGGAGTCTTACCTTTTCAACAAAGTACATAATGCCCTCATGGCCACGCTGGCCAGGGGGCTTCCAGCTGAGCACGACATAGCTGCGGGTAGCCTCGGTGACAGAGAGGTCTCTGGGGGGCCCAGGAACAATACCCTCTGAAAAACAACAAAGAAATTGAGGAGCACACATTTCAGGTAGCCCATCATACTCAGAGAGCCATGAGATGCTTCTCTCCTCCTGGAGGAAGAGTTAATTATTGCTCCACAGTATAAAGAAATGTGTTATCGCTAAAAATCTTCCTAAACATCATTCATTCATCACTCATTCAATCATTCAAATGGCATTAAGCATTTAGAATACAGAGCTAAGGAACCTGGATACTGTTCTTATCTTTGACTAGTTTACAACCGAGTTGGTAAAACAAGAAGTTGACTAAGTAGCACAGGCAGTGTGTGCTCATGTGCTAAAGGACATGAGGAAGAGCACAATGAGGTCAAGAATGTGTCATGAGGTGATAGGGTTTGATTTCTGTGTCAAAGTCTACCAGATGTGGTGAAATAATATGATACTGTCTGGCTCTATCTCATGATTTATTCCCAGTTTTAGTAGAAAAACATATGAAAAGCTTCCTAGATGAAGCAAATATTTGTCATTCCTTTATTGGTACTGGTATTTCCAGTGTATTCTCCTGACTCCCTTGGTGTGTCCTTTAGTTTTCAGTAGAGTTTATATTTCTGTTCTACCCTCTGGCCTTGAGCCACTTACTTTTACCTTGACCTCTGGCATCTATGTACTCCAAGTTCCTCACTCCCTGCTTGCTAAGAGCAGCATTACTATAACTATAATTGTATGTCCAACTCCACTAGGACCTTGGCTCCTGCCTATATGCTCATAGGAATCTGTGCGTCACCTTGTTTTCATCTCTGAGCCAGGTTAAAAACCCTGCTTTCAGAGGGTTCATTTGGCCCTAAACTCTAGATGCTCTGGGACTTCTAGGGTCTGGGTGCTTCTGGAAGTCTATCCTTGCTTTTGCCCTAATACTTCTGACCTGGCCTCAGAACTTTAATTTTATACCCAGTTAAGGTTGTCAGATAGGATAGAGGGTGTGCCTATATTTTTATTTGATAAATGTGTGTCATAAATTTGCTTAACATAGTTGCTGCCTCAGTATTTATTTTTAGGTTTGACATAAGTTGTTTGGAACCCAGTTGTACCTGGTCACCTTTGACCTACTTAAAACTCCCCCTTTCCATGTGGTTGTATGCGATATAGCCTGCTTCTTCCTCATCCCACTGACCCAAAAACCAACATACCTCAGGTGCTAAACATGCTAAAACCTGATGGTCAACACCAGAATCATGTAAACAAGTTCCTCCTTTCTGTGTGTTTTCTTTAAATTAGTCAATCCACAAACCCTGTGGGAAAGCCTAAGCAATAACACCTGTGGACCTTAATAAAAGCCCAGTCTCACAGGTCCACCGCCCCCCCCCCAGCTCCCCATCCACTGGTTGCACTCCCTGCAGCCTAACAAAAGCAAGTCTTGAAAGGATCAAATTGTTCTCCCAGAACAAAAGTCAAGAGTGTTCTAGAAATACAAAAATATCTAGCACCAAACAATGTCTGGCATCTAATAACAGCTACCAAGTATGTAAAGCAGCAGGAAAATACAATCCATTATGAGGAGAAAAATCAATCAATAGAAACAAAACCTGAAATGCTACAGATGGTAGTAGTATCATCTATGAATTACTGAATAACAATTAGTAGACAAAAACATAAAAACAGTTATAAATATGTTCCATATGTTCAAGAGGATAAAGATTGAATATGTTAAAGACATGGAAAATATAAAAATGATCCAAACTGAACTTCTAGAGATGAAAATTACAAAATCTAAGATGAAAAATACATTGGCTAGGCTGGGTGTGATGGCTCACACCTGTAATTCCAACACTTTGGGAGGCTGAGGCAGGAGGATCACTTGAGGACAGGAGTTCAAGTCTGCAGTGTACTATGATGGTGCCACTGCACTCTAGCCTAGGGCAATGGAATGAGACCCTGTCTCAAAACAAACAAACAAAGAACTTTAGCTGGAATTCACAGCAGGTGAGACACTGAAGAGGAAAAAGGTTAGTAAACTTAGTGACACAGCAATAGAAACAACCCAAAATGAAATGGTGAAAGAAAAAAGACTGAAAGGAAAAATGAACACAAACATCAGAGAGTTTGGGCTGATTTCAAATGGTTTCAAGTGGCCTGTGGTTGAAGTTCCTAAAGTAGAGAAGAGAGGGAGCTATAGGATTATGTAAAATATAGATTTCCTGAGGAGAGAGGGGGAGTGAGGGAGGTACAGGAAAAAATATTTAAAGAAATAATGATAAAAATTTTGCAAATCTGTAGGAAAACTGCAAACCCACAGATCAGAGAAACTTGCAAACCCTAAGCTCAAGATATATGAAAAAAAAACTACACAAATGCAAATGGGAATCAAATTTTTAAAACCAGTGAGTAAGAGAATATCTTAAAAGCAGATACAGAAAAAAAGACACATTACACATAAATAAGAGTAAAAATAAGAATAACAAGAATAAAGATAAGAATGACAAGCAGTTATTCTCATAGTGCAGGTCTGAATTATGATGGACCAAGTTCTTAAAGCACCGAAAGAAAAAACTGTCAACCTAGAATTCTATACTCAGTGAAGATATATTTAAAAAATGAGGGTGAAATAGAAACTTTTTCAGATATACAAAAGATAAAATAAGTCCTAATCAGCAGAACTTCCCTACAAGAAATGTTAAAGAAAGTACTTCAGGTGGAAAGAAAGTCATATCAGATGGAAATATGGATCTACACAAAGAAATGAAAAGCAACACAAATGGTAAAAATGTGAGTAAATATTACAAACTTTTTTCTTTTTAAATTTCTAAGATACATGACTACAGTCAAAATAATAATATTGTATTTTGTAGTTTATTTTATATATATGAATAAAATGTATAACAATAACAGCACCAAGGCTAAGAGGGGGAAATGGAATAATACTGTTGTCAGTTCTTATATTACGCATGAAGTAACATAACATTACTTGAAGGTAGCCTGTGAAAAGATGCATATTACAAATTCTAAATGACTAAAAAGCAAAACAGAGAATTATAACCAATGGGATAATATATATAAAATGGTAAAACTAAAAATGCTCAATCCAATAGAAAGTTAAAAAAAAAAAAAGGAAACAAATGGATGGGATACATAGAAAACAAACAGCAAGATTATAGATTTAAATACAACCATACCAATAATCACATGAAATGTAATGTAAATGGTTAAAACACCCAGTTAAAAGGCAAAGATTATCAAATTGGATAAAAAAGCAAGACCCAATAATATGCTGCCTATAAGAAACACAGTTTAAATATAAAGACATACCTAGGATAACAGTAAAAGGATGGAAATAATATGCCATGCTAACACTAATCAAAAGAAAGCTGGAATAGTTATATATATATATATATTTTTTTTTAAATTTTTTTTTTTTGAAGACAGTTTCCTCACTCTTTTGCCCTGGCTAGAGTGCCGTGGCATCAGCCTAGCTCACAGCAACCTCAGACTCCTGGGCTCAAGCAATCCTTCTGCCTCAGCCTCCCAAGTCGCTGGGACTACAGGCATGTGCCACCATGCCTGACTAATCTTTTCTATATATTTTTAGTTCTCCAGATAATTTCTTTCTGTTTTTTAGTACAGATGGGGTCTCGCTCTTGCTTGGGCTGGTCTCGAACTCCTGACCTCAAGCGATCCTCCTGCCTCGGCCTCCCAGAGTGCTAGGATTACAGGCGTGACCCACTGCGCCCGGCCTGGAATAGTTATATTAAAATCAAAGTAGATTTCCAAGCAAAACATTATCATGGATAAAAGGAGTCATTTTCCAAAATAAAGCAGTCAATTCCTAAGAGGGTATGACAATAAAAATGTTAATGCATCTAATGACAGGTCTCAAAATACATGAAGCAAAATTTGGTAGAACTGCAAGAAATAGATAAATCCACCATTAATTATATATTTCATCACTACTCTCTCAATTCATAGAACAAGTAGATAGAAAATCATTAAGGATGCAAAAGACTTGAACAATGCTGTCAACTAACTTGACCTAATTAACATTTATAGAACTTAACAATAGCAGAATACAGTTCTTTTCAAGTGCACACTGAATATTTACCAAGATAGACATTTTCTCTGGGCCATTAGTTTTATGTAACTCTAAAAGGATTTCAGTCATACAAAATGTTAATATGTTCTATTTAATTCCTATAGTAGAATTAAATTAGAAATCAATAAGAGAAAGATATCTGGGAAATCTCCAAATATTTAATAACTAAATAACACACTTCAAATAACCCATGTATCAAGGAAGATATCAAAAGAAACTAGAAAGTATTTTAAACATAATAAAAATGAAATAAAATAGATCACAATGTGTGAGATATAGCTAACAAACTAATTAGAAGAAAATTTATAGCATTGCATGCCAACATTACAAAAGAAGAAAGATCTTACAATAATGGCCTCAGCTTCTACCTTCAGAAACTAGAAAAAGATCAGCAAATTAAACTCAAATAAGCAGAAGAAATGAAATAATAAAGATAAGAACAGAAACGAATAAAATTTGAAACAGAAAAACAATACAGAAAATCAATGGAAGCAAAAGCTCTGTCTTTGAGAATATCAATAAAATTGACAAAAAGAGGTGAGACACAAATATCAGGAATGAGAACAGGGACATCACTACAAATTCTGCAGCTATTAAAAGGATAATAAGAAAATATGAACTTTATGAATAAATGAATTCCTTGAAAGACAAAAATTATCAAAGCTTACTCAAGAAAAAGGAAATAAACTGAATAGCCCTAAATTTATTAAATAAATTGAATTTGTAGCATGAAACCTTCCCACAAAAAAACTCTAAGCATAGATGGCTCTGCTGGTAAATTCAACAAAACATTTAAGAGAAAAATAAAAGTTCACACAAGCTCTTTTAAACAATTGAAATAGAAAACCAAACATGTAAACTGACCGTACCAAGTATTAGTGACAATATGGAGTAACTGGTACTCTCATATAATGCTGATGGGAATGTAAAATGGTATAATCATTTTGGAAAACACTTGGCAATTCCTTTAAAAATTAAATATACACCTACTATGTAATCCATCCATTCAACTCTTTTGTATTTATCAAAGAGATATGAAAACATATGTCTATAAGCAAACATTTAATGTTCATAGAAGCTTTCAAGGGTGCATGTATAAATAAATTGGAATTAATTGATACATACATCAATCAACATGGATAAATCTCAAAATAATTATGCTGAGTAAAGGAAATTAGACAAAAATGAGTATGATCCATTTATCTAAAATTCTGGACAGTCCAAACTATAGTGACAGTAAGCAGATGAGTGATAGTTTCATAGATGCATACACATGTAAAATTTATCAAATTGCACAGTTTACATATGTGCAGTTTACTGTACAATTACATCTGAATATAGCTTTAAAAATAAAATATGATTCTCCAACAACATAAGTTACTTATGATCTAAAAATATTTTAGAATGTTCTTTCCCAAACATCTTAAATAGTATACACTGTACCCTCTACAAGAAAAGCTAAACTGCACAGCAAAGTATCGGCAGTAGTATCTGGGGAAACCAGAGTTTTTACCTGAAGGTTCCTCTTCAGTGACAATGATCTGTCCAGTCCAGGGTGCTGAAGGGCGACCTGAACAAAGACAAATACAAAAATCATAAACATTCACAAACGCAGTTTCAATTGCACTGATAAATTGACAAGCTGGCCAGATTACTCACAAATGGGTTTGTTACTAGGTGACTTATGTATTTTTCTAATCCATTTTATCAAGCATGTATAGAGTATTGTGGGGACACAGCCCCTCTCCTTGAGGGACTCACGATGTGCTAGAAGCTGAACTAAACCTCAAGTCAGATCAATCAGGATGAAAAGAGGGAAGACACAAGTATCAGGACTGACTGAGGTGACATTTCTGAAATTGTACTTACACAAGCAAGGTGAGTAACCTATGCTCATTTGACTGTTCTATAAGGATCTCCTGAAACATGCAGTCTCTCTCATCCCTTCTTAAGAGATAGCATGTGTTTGGAAGAAATATTTCTAGACCAATTGTAAGCCCAGCCATTATTTATCTGTCACAATGAGGATGAAAGAGGAGCAGAGGTGCTAATCCTGCCTCAAAGTTCGGTGAAAGCAGTTTTCCCCCATTCCACTTTGAAAAGCGTTATTTACAAAGGAAATCAGTTGAGACCCTGAGCAAGGGAAATAAATGAGACTGGTATAAAGTTAAAGAGGAAATTCATTTCTGTGATTGCAGAAACATCAGAAAGAGAGATTATTCAACTCCTGCTTTAATCAGGAGACTTTTTGTCTGAGTTTGTGTAAAAACAGAAAGGTGATAAAGAAGACAGCTTATTTTCAATTGCAAGAAATCTTATTTTGATTGGAATTTATAACAGAGGTGTAAATGACTATATGAGATGGAATTTGCAAATTTAGGAATTTAGGAAAGAGGGAGGGAAGTTGGATGGTTGGTGAAAAGTGACTGGAGAGCAATCAGAGAGTCTGATTAGTAACAGTCACAGGAAAAAGGTGACATTATTTTACTTAAATTTTTATGATGCCATTACATGTGCTTAAGGTAAGGAATAACACTGTGAATATGGCATAGACCAGTAGTCCTCAGTCAGGGGACTCCTCGGGGGACATTTGGCAGTGTCTTCATGACACTACTGGCACCTAGTGGGTAGAGGCAACAGGAGCTGCTAAGCACGCTGCAATGCAGGATACACTCCTCCAACCCCCTCCACCCACACATAACAAAGAATTACTGTCCTAAAATGTCAATAGGGCCAAGGCTGAAAAGTCTGGAATAGACTGAAATGTTACTATCTGACAATTTGTTTTTTATTAATTTTTTCTTTTGGAGACAGAGTCTTGTTCTGTCGCCTGGGCTAGAGTTCAGTGGCGCAATCACAGCTCACTGCAGCCTTCAACTCCTGGACTCAAGCGATCCTCCTCAGCCTTCTGAGTAGCTGGGACTACAGGCACAGGCCACTGTGCCGGGCCCAGCAATTCTTATTATATAATGTCATTTTACGGTCCCTATTATTGGAGATGCCGTACAGGTTCCCACAAAACAAATGCAGAGCATAATTCATGTACCATTTTTTGACATTAAGACTTGGAGGTAGGCCCAGCGCGGTGGCTCACGCCTATAATCCTAGCACTCTAGGAGGCCGAGGCAGGCGGATCATTTGAACTCAGGAGTTCGAGACCAGCCCAAGCAAGAGTGAGACCCCATCTCTACTAAAAATAGAAAGAAATTATATGGACAGCTAAAAATATATACAGAAAAAATTAGCTGGGCATGGTGGTGCATGCCTGTAATCCCAGGTACTCGGGAGACTGAGGCAGAAGAATTGCTTGAGCCCAGGAGTTTGAGGTTGCTGTGGGCTAGGCTGGCACCGCGGCACTGTAGCCTGGGCAACAAAGTGAGACTCTATCTCAAAAAAAAAACAAAACAAAACAAAAAAAAAAACTTGGAGGCCAAATATATGAAAAAATTATTTTTGACTGTCTAATAGGAAAACTCAGATATAGATTAGTTATAATGTTGTAAATCTGTATTTCCTTTGATATAGAGAATCTTACTGTGTTGAGACATTAATGCTGTAAGGGTGGACTTCAAGGTTAAGAAATTGACCTTGAGCCAGAAAGAAAACTGTATTTGGTATACATTAATAACATGAATAAAAATGCTCTTCAGGCTCTTTGTATCCATATTTCATTCCACACACAATGCCTGGAACTCAGTTAAACAAGACAAACGTTTTTGAATAAAATAAAATAAAGCCCTTTAGAGAATGGATAAATCAGTGTTTTCTGGAGTGCCCTCCAGCCCCGCTTGGATTGTCTGATCAGAAAAGGATTTCTCATTCTCATCTCCCTCTAGTGGAAGGGAGAGGAATAACCTTGCAATGAAGCCTATTCTTAACAGTTACTTTAAAAAGGTTTACGGAAGATCCTGAAAAATAAAAAGTGCTTACTTTTAAGTCTAGCTTTCTCAGCTGGGTCCAGAGCAGCCACAGGCTCGGAGACTCGAGAGGGTAGGCTTATTCCAGTTTTATTCACAGCTCGGACTCGGAATATATAGGAACGACCTTCTATCAGTCCAGTGACTGGGAAACGGGCAAACTTCACAGGTGTGTCATTGCACTGAGACCAGCTGTCTGTGCCCACCTCACATCTAAGAAAAACAGAGTGATTGACAAAGACGTTAAAAGAAGTGTGGCTAAATTAATAGCTCCAGAGCTGCAAACCCACCCAGATGTTTCCGATCTCTCTGTAAAATATCCATCTCAGCGTAGCTGGTTATTAAACTGTAGGCACTCGTCCCGCTCCAATGCAGTGTGTCTTCTTTAACAGGAGGAGAGAAGCCTCAGATCCTTCCTGAACCCATAGAAGGAGGCATCAAGGAGCCTCACGTGCTAAGCAGAAGAGTTTAGGGGGTTGAGGGAAAGCACCAGGTAGGTATTTGCAATCTTTACACTGGAGAAGCTTAGGTAGAGGATCCCCCAAACATCTCCCTGGCTGATGCCTTTAAAATTCTATCCTTAGTGACTTCTTTGTCTTTCTTAGGTATTTTCTTTTAAATACAGAAGAACTGTTGAGAAAATTGGCACCTTAAAGGATGCCTATTTACACTGTAGTTTGGAAAACAGCTCACCATATTTTCTCACTGGATGGTCACTGCACCCTGTGTGGGTGGGAGGCGAGGCAAGGAGGTTACTGTAATACATTTGTTTCTTTACTAGAGGAGACTGATGAGAGGCAGGGAGATTCCCAGGCCTGGCAGGGGAAGCTTGAATATGTGCTTGGAAATGCTGATTTTTAATTGAGTGCTCTTACAGCAATTGGTACCTGGGGATGGAGTGGGTCACTCCTTGGGAGACAAAGATGACAGCTCATACCACGTTATTGGCCTGATCCACCGAGCTTAAGGGGCTCAGTGTGTGATTGAATTATACAGCATTAGGATGAAGTAACTCACACCTAAGCACTGCACTTTTAGTTCATATTATTTCCTCAACATGGCTCTATGTCCAAAATGTATGATTTCCAAATAATTCTGATGGGGGCGCGGGTTGCCGGTGGCAGTACAAAGGTGGTTGAGGTGGGGGGTTTATCTTGCCTTCCTCACTATCATCTTCCATTCTTTGATTTAGACAATAGACATTTTCCTTAGAGAAATGTAAACTGCTATTAAACATAGCTTGAATCCCTGCCTTCAATCCCATGCCTTCATCCATTTCTCCTAAATCTTTCCCTTATAAAAATTCTGTAGCTGCTATGGTGGGGAAGGTGGAAGCCGAGAGAGCTAGGACAATTCTTCAAACCACCCCCATCTCCAGAGATCCTCCAGGACTTGCCCTCTTCCCTGAGAAGACACTGTTGTGGTGACCCTGTGGTATTAGAGAATGCTTCCTCTCACATGGGCAGAAAAAACGGTGGAGAGCTGCTGCTCCTGACACTTCTACAGCATATTGGAGTAGAAAGAGCACAAACCTACAGCCAGGCTAGCATCTGAATTCTAGTTCTGCTGCTTACTACCAGTGTGACTTTAGTGACTTTAGTGTTTCCTCACTGGCATGTGGTCTTGGGCCAGCTACTTATAATAATAGGTTCTACCTCAAAGGGCGGTTATGGGTTAGTGGTTAATTAATGCAAAGTGTCCAGAACAGTGCCATGCTGCCATGCACGTAGTAAATGCTTAATAAATACTAGCCACAATGTGGATATTTTTATTATGACTAAGGCAAAAGGGGAACAAAATGTTCTGATTGTCCCTAGTCTTTCACTGATCAAAGTTTGCAAATCCCTTGGAAATCTGCCAAAGACAATAAAGCATGAAAAAGAATCTATCTAAAGCTTCACAATTCATGATTACTAAATGAAATAATGTGGAAGCATTGTTTCATGTGTATAGTTAAACAGTACATAATTCAGTACAGATATTTTTCTGGATAGTTTTGAGACTAATAGGTGTATATTTACTTGTTGTTATAAATATGTGGTTAAATACACCTTGGTACAAACCCATTGTACTATGGTGATACAGATTATCTGTCCTTAGTGGTTTCTACAATCATATTTCATCATTCAAAAATGAAAAGAGAATTGGAGCAACTATTTGAATAGAAACAAAAGTCATAGGCCGGGAGCGGTGGCTCACGCCTGTAATCCTAGCACTCTGGGAGGCCGAGGTGGGTGGATTGCTCGAGGTCAGGAGTTCGAGACCAGCCTGAGCAAGAGTGAGACCCCGTCTCTACTAAAAATAGAAAGGAATTATCTAGCCAACTAAAAATATATATATAAAAAAAAAAATTAGCCGGGCATGGTGGCATATGCCTGTAGTCCCAGCTACTCCGGAGGCTGAGGCAGTAGGATTGCTTAAGCCCAGGAGTTTGAGGTTGCTGTGAGCTAGACTGACGCCATGGCACTCACTCTAGCCCAGGTAACAGAGCGAGACTCTGTCTCAAAAAAAAAAAAAGAAACAAAAGTCATAGAACAATGCATTTAGGCCAATAATCTAAATTTGCTGCCTATGTTGTCCAAACCCACTTCATAATTAATGTGTAAAACCAAGTTACTATAAATATCAGAGCTTATGTTTTGTACAATGTAAATAACAAGGACTTAGAGTATAATTTAATACTATTGATTTTTGTTGTTATTTCTTTGCATAAGTTAAAACTACATCTCATGGTATAAATAAGATTCTGTTAGTATTCCTAAAGTCAATATTCTTAAATTACCAACATATTAAGAATATTGACATTAAATATATTGAATATCAGCTATTTCATTTCCAAAGTGGCCTCTATTAGGCATACAAATTCATAGCAAATGAATTGATGGTATTTTCCAAATTAGTGACTTGAGCTAGTAGTCAAATTCAAAGAATTCATCTGGAATTTATGCAAATTGGTAGGTAAATAGATATAAACATATAGATATAGATATAAAGAGTGGGTGTGTATATATATGTATATATATAGAGAGAGATAGATAGATAGATAGATACAGACAGACTCAGATAAAGAGAGAGATGAAGAGAGAAACAGAGACAAAGAGAAAGAGAGAAGGGGAAGGCCAGAAAAGAAAAAATTTCGCCTAGAAATGACGGGAGAAATCAAGCATGCATCTCTATGGCCAAATAACTCTAACTGAAGTTAGACTAAGCATTAACTTATCAATAAAGTATCCCAGAATAGGACTGCCTCCATCTACAGCTGGCTGTTTCCAAGAGATGATGATATAATCTTTGTTGGCCTCCAGACACACCACATCCAAGGGAGCGGCTGGTGCTCCTTCAATCTCTGCATCAGCATCTGTGGAGATACAGAAAGATCCCGTTAACCTTCTCAGACATTCTCTGTCGGCTTGGCGGGCTGAGGTCTCGGCGCACACATTCCCTATCACCTACCACAGTGGCTATATCTTGGTCCCAGTAGAGCAAGCCTCAGATCGTATAATTTGTATACCAATATAACCATGTGTGTTTTTTACCGTCAGTAGGAAGAACATCCTATTAGAAAATAGAAAGGGCTCAAAAAAGAACCCATGACCTTTGCCTCATGACCTTTGCTGCCCAAAATGTTCCAAAAGAAAATTAATATGGAGATGTGGGAGATTGCTATTCAACAGGTCAATTCTACCAGAAAATCTGTTCTTACGACATTGATTGTGCAATGTAAACTAGGAAAGGTTCCAAAGAGGGACAAACAGCCCCTTCTGGGTACAACGGTAAGAAAATAAGAACTATGCCCTTTGCCCATCCCTATGCTAGACACCACCATTTTGCAAGGGAAAGAAATACACTCGTTTTAATCAAATGATTGTTCCCGAACTAAAGATCCTCTGAGGCAATACTCACATCTGAGCTTTGTTTATCTGAGTTTAGTAAAAGTCCAGGATAATGCAAGGAACAGAGGACAGTGACTATTTATGAAACATGATCCCCTGACCGTGTGGTCCCCTTGGGCACAGCTAAATTAGTGAATCAGGGATGTTTTTAGGAGAGGAAGGGGAATGAGAATATGCAAGTTAGTAACCTTTTAAGTGAGAATAATTAAGACAAGAGGGAAGGTCCCAGGGGCAGGGAGTCCACAGTTGCCAATTCGCCTGGCATTTGACCAAAGCTTTCATAGACAGAGTTAGAAGAGGCTGAGACATGCAGGAGCCACTCACCCAAGGGAAAGCACCCATGTTGACTGAACAAACACTTTCTTTTCCTACGCTCTATATACACTTCTGTAACTCTTGTGAGTTACTAAGACATCTCATGACATGGCAGAAATATTTGTACACTTCTGGATATAATAGGTATGCATTAAGTCACTTGCATTTTGAACATTCTGTTTCTTGCCCCACCAACCAGTAGGAAAGTGTCTCTAGGCAAATAGCTCCTGCAGAAGTGCTACAGGAGAATGTAACTAAATTATTGTGCCTGAAACTTTATGCAGAATCCCTGCATGGCAAACAAAGGAAAATGAGCATTTTGGTGCAGAGAAACTTCTTTCCTTCCAGGATTTGAGAGCACTGGATGGGCGAGGGTGGTGCTGCTGATAAAGGCAGAGCAGATCGGGAGTGGAGGGGGCTGTGCTGAGGCTGATGTGCTTCAATAGCACAGGAGGTGCTGCTGGAAAGCTACTCCGCCCCCAGGGGGATAGCTGGTGACCTCTAGCCATGTCCTTTTGCAAAAAGCCTATATAGCACAACCACCAGCAACTCCTGCATTGATAGAGCAGAGTTTAGTTAGCCGAGCATCCATTGCACAGATGCACTCTAGCAGGAAGGAATACACTGTAAAGGAGCCGGGCAGATGGTAGGCATTCAGGGAGCCATTTTTCAACATTTTTATAGCATTGCTTGGAATATACCATTCACTGGGGTGGGCTTAACAACCTTTCAAATTACTCAGGCATTCAATTCGTTCACTTGTTCATTCACTCATTCAGTATTTTTCTAGGTGCTAAACGCAAAAGTTAAAAAATAAGGATCATTCTTTCTCTTATGGAGTTATAATATAAGGGGGGGGGAATATACTTGGAATGACAAAAGCATAACTGCAAAGCACCAGAACATAGTATTTGCCTTCCAGCAGCTGCTGCACAATGTCCGGCCCACAGTACCCATTCAGGCATCATGAATTTCTAACGCTCCAAACAGCCAAACTTTTTGTAGGTTTGATTAATTGGGTCAAAGACTAGCCTGCTACTCTTTATATTTTGACCTCTGACACAGACTACTGACAACTTTTTTGAAAATATAATTCTATTTTTTGTCTTCATTGTAAAAGTAGCACGTTTATAAAAATATGATAATCAAAAATATGTTAAAATCCCTTTTCATTCCATAATTCAGAGATAGCTACCACTAACATATGGGCCTAAATCTTTCCAGATATTTTTTCTTTATTTATAAACTCAGAAATGATTATTTTTTAAATAAAATGGGATTGTACTATACAGTTTCAGGTAAACTTTTCTCTTGATATATTTCCATATCAATCTATGTAGGTATATAGCATTAGTTTTCATTGCTGTGTGATGCTGCATTGTTCACATGGAGCATCTATTCTACTTTATTTTATAGCCCCCATATTGGTGGATATCTAGATTTCTTCCAGTTTTCTCCAATACAAACATTTTTTCACCTCTGTCCACTTATATCCTAGAACTAGAATTGTTGGCAATGTGTGCTCTCGATATGCAATGGCAAACAACCCGAGAAAAGTTGAACCAATTTACACTCACCAGCTATGTATAGGAGTGCCTGTTTCTCCGTGCCTCTACCACAGTGGGTTTTTAAAAGTCTTTTAATTTTTCAATAGATAGATAAAAACATTATCTCATTTCAATTTTCATTGTTTTGATTACTAGTGAAAATTTTTCATATACTTATTTGCCATTTTCAATTCTTTCATGACATTTCTATACCATCCTTCATCACTTTATTATTTCTCTATTTCTGTATGTGTGTGTGTGTGTGAGAGAGAGAGGGGGGACAGAGAGAGAGAGAGAGAGAGGAAGAGAAGGAAAGAATATATAAAAACCTAGAAGAATATGCAACAAAATGACAACACTGAATATCTCTAGAGGGTGGTCTTATAGATGGCTTTTCTTTTTCCTTTATTTCTTTTTAAATTTACATTATCTATTTTCCCCAATGAATACATATATTATCTAAATAATAAAATCCTGGCTAAATATGTATAGCTCTTTGCCATGTGTTTCTACAGACATATGGTGCTTTGTACACTGATCGTTGTCTTGTGGAAGCTATTTTCTAAGCAGCACAAATATCTAAAACAATGCATTGAAACAGCCTCATATAACTCAATGGATACAAAGTATTTTAAAAACACATGAGATATTTAAAACTTTGGCAGTTACTTAAAAATTTAAACATAAATTTATCATATGATAAATATCTGCCTGTGCCTCTCCACTCTGGCTGGAAGGGAACATGGGACAGCACCACAAGGCACTGTGGAATAACAACGTAGATGGGACCTGGGATGCTGAATGACCGTGTGGAGTAAAGCCATCTGGACCATCCTCTACCTCTGGATTGACATCAAGGAGAGAAATAAACTTTTTGTTGTTGTTTCATTTTAGCAACTTAGCACATACCCTAATTAAAAGCCTTGGTTAGGCATCAGAAGACCTGTAACCTATTCCACATCTGCTTCTAATTAACTGAAGCTTTTGGTAAATCACCATACTTTTTTTGAGTCTCAGTTTCTGCCTCTTAAAATTAGGGGGTTAGATGGAATAGGAATCCTAACAGTTTTGGTGCCATTGACCCCTTTCACAAATAGGTAAAGCCTAGAGGCCCATCTGAGAATAATGCTTCTAAATACACAAAATAAAATACATAAGATTATAAAAAAACCAATTACATTGAAATATATTAATAGTTCTAATCATAGACCCTTTGGGAGTCTGTGGATCCCAGTTAAGTACATCTGGATGACCTTTAAGGTTCCATCTTGGTCAAAATGTCTATGAATTTATGATTCTATTTAGTGCATGAGAGATAAAAATTAGTAAGGTCACCTGTATTGCTTATATCCTTAATTTTCTGAATACTAGGGTGCTTTTACATCTTGAAAACCTTTCTGGCCAAGAAGAGACAGCAGACTGCCCCTCCAGAGGACAGCCAATTCTTAGAGGTAGCAAAGGGCCCAGTGGGGAGCATGCCTTTGATGTGCAAACTAAGTAATCCAAGCCATACCCCCTCGTCTGGCCCATATAATCCAGGTAACCCAGGAGGGAATGTCCCTCTGTCTTAATCATCCCCTGGCCAGGTACCAGGCAACTAGGGACGACACCTATAGCTTAGAGCCCACCAAAATTATTCGAACTAGCCAATCTTAAACTGTTCACTTGCCCTGCCTTGACTTTCCCAAGAAACTCCAATAAAGGGCATGGTCTAAGCTCTCCCCTTGCTCCTGCCCCTTCTGCCTCCTGACTGACACAGGTGCTCTCCCGTGTGGCCTGCTGTGCCTTCTGTTTCTAGGACCTGTGTGTACCATAAACTTTGTTTTCTTGAGCCTCTTCTGTGTCTTTTCTTCTGGCTGCACCTGACTGACCATCATGTAGTAGAACACAGAACACTACCTGGTATCCTGAAAGTGTTAAGGGTCTTCCAAAGTGGGATCCCATGGAGAAATGACATTCTACTTGTATATAGCCAATCTATTTAAGACACCACTGAGAAAAAGAAAGACTCCTAAAATCAACAATTATGGTTTGTCTCAGGAATTAAGTTGTAGCCCGTTGCTTCCTATCAAAACTGAAGCTATAAAGAAGGGGCCTGGAATGAAATAATAAATTTGCTCCCTAAATACATACATATTAAAGGGTAAGCCCCCAAATAATACATGCCTCTTTTGTGGCAGCTTCTGTGAACTGAGATGGCTTTCTGTATTATTAGGATTTAGCTTCTCCACTTAAACACCTGCAGGGAACTATATTAGTGGCTTACTAAAGATGAGGAAAGTCCTGACAGTAGTGACAGTAAGATGGTCTAGAAACCATGGGTTGGTGCCTTCAGGGTTCACCTTTTACACTAGGTCTAGTTTTACTAGAAACTAAAATTCTTAGCCCAGGTAACCTGGAAGAAGTTTGAAATGGCTCTTTCATCATTACAAAAACATGTTCGGATAAATTGACTTCGGCTCAATGTGGTAAATATTGTTGGGTGCTCTATTTTTTGCTAGGACTTACCTCGGACAAAGACGTAAGCACTATATTGTTCATAATAATCTCCCATTCGTACACGAATTGTATAGAGGCCTTCATCTTCCTTGTTGAGATGGGAAAATGTCAGCGTTGCCCGTTCTCCACTCCAGTTTGTTTGCACCCATTTTGATGGAGAAACAGGTTCTCCTAAAAATTAAAAAAAAAGCAAATTAACTTATTTTGCCTGCATTATTTCCTTCTTCTTCCCACCCTCCATTCCTTTCCCTTAAACTTTTCTATATTGAAAGCTATTTAATTACTAGAGGAAGTCTCTAGGACTTTGAGTCATTGTGCTATGTTTATAGTAGTAAAAATACTAGACCAAAAGTTTGGGAACCAGGGCCAGATATATAATTTAGAGGGGCCTGGTGCAAAATTAATTTGCAAAGCCCCTTGTTCAAAAGGCAGAGAAAAAGTTAAGTTAAAGGTGCTAAAATATTCCTGCAGATTATTGTGCAGAAGGAAAACAAAAGTAGAAAGGTATTTTTAAAAAGACCAAAAAAAGAGTAATAAGAAAAATGAAAAAAACAAAAAAATTTTTAAAGAAAAAATAATTTTTACAAAGAGAAAAAAAAGTGCTAAAATGTAAAGCTTTTTCCTTTAAGAATATTTTATGACTTATAATGTATAATAGGATAATAAAAATTGCAACATATATTTTGGTGCTATAACTTTACAGCTTAATTACAAAATAGTGAATACTATTACAATAAGTAATATTACTTTACTATTTTTTTTTGCTTTACTAATGTGATGACTTGATTGATAATAACATTTGTGGCCTGCTTTTCTACAAATTCATTTAAATTTATACTTTTAGCAACTTTGTTTTATAGAATTTATAAAGTCACTCTTTATAAACACAAGCTCACAAATGAGCTTCCATAACTTATTTTGAGAAGGACTTTTCTGCTGATGCAACTATTACTTGAGCTGTTAAGGTTACATAGGCTATTACAACATTAGCTTAACTTTCTGATAAACTATTTCAAAGTATAAATTTTAGTACTCTAGAACTGATCATACTTGAGGAACAAGTTTTCTAAAATGATTTAACTCTTCATACAGTTTTGTGTAAGTCCAAATTTAATTTTAAATGTAAATTTATACAATTGCATGTTAATGCTTTGTCTAACTTGTGGAAATGATACTAAAACCAAAAATGACTTGTGATTTGTATATAATTTAGAACACCCGCTGTGCATTCTATTATTGTATCTTCAATTACAAGCTTTAATTTAAAAACTGTCTTCTTTGTTAATAATTGGCTCATCCAAAGTTTCACATAAAAATCATGTTTTTTCCATCAAATGCTAAAAATCTTTCAATTTAATTTCTATTTCCAAGCCTCAAGATCAGAGGTTCCAAAGTCTTTGAGAATTCTAATAACTGCCTTATGTGCTTTATTACAATGCCTACATGTACACTTTTATTTCATAATATTTTGCTGACAAAGTTTACTGCTCAGGCCAGGGAGTTAATATTTGTGCAGAGCCCACAGAGATGAGTTCTGGGGATGGATGGGGAAGCTGACCTCCCACTGTGTGTCCCCAAGCTACCTCCACGTGGAGCCCCTCCTCTCCTCTGGGGCTGCAGCCACCATCACCTCTGCTGCTGCTGGTGCCACCACCATTGCTAATTCCAATCTGGGCCCAGGTCCTGGTCCCAGCCATCACCTTGGAACCTCACAGTGCCACAGACTGCCCCAGGTGCTCTCGTGCCCACCAGGCCTGCTGCTTGGTGAGCATGCTGTCTGTCACCCAGTTCCCACCATGCTGGGGGGCCTACGTCTACCTGATCGCTGGCCTATCTCCTCTGATCATGTGCATGCTCCATAGTCCCATTGGACTTCACGTACAAAACACAAGTTCAAAGATAAAATGATTATGAATTTCAAGATTGTGACAGAAGAGAACTAAACCAAGCCCAGGTTCCCTTCCTGTGGGACTGCACAGTTCACATGCCCAAAGGGTCAACCCTAGAAGGGACCTACGTTTTAGCCCTATCTCTTTCATTAACTATACAACTTTGGGCAAATCACTTAACTCTCCTGGGCCTTAGTTTTTTCTCATGAACAAAATGGAGTTTGAACCATCATAAAGTACCTTAAAGGAAATACCACAAAGGATCACCATTAACTATTTTTTCTTTCATTTTTATATATTGCTCCAAGTTTATTTTATAAAACAGTTACACAAAAAATTATATGATGACATTACTAATACACAGAGTAGCTAAGTGTGTCTGGAATTTTAAAGTTTTTAAAGGCTTTAAAATATAATTCTTTCTAGAAATAAATCTGGTGAAGACTTTAGGATGAATTAAAAGGGACGATGAGAGTCTCTGGGTTTATTCATTGCTCTCTCCACAACACATCTTTTATCAGCTAGGAGCTAGCTTCACAGATAAATATGCACCTAGGGGCAAATTCGATTTCATAAATTTCAATGCTTTTTTTCACTACCTAGGCATAAAGGGATGCAGAGGTCAGAGAAAGTACAAATTTTCCCGTGCGGTTTTCTTTTCCTTCATTAGACCTCATGGTTCAGTGATATAAGAGGAGGTGCAGGGTAGTAAAAAGAGCTCTAGGCTTAGAATGAAAACCATCAGCTCTGAAGGTCTCATGTGGCCAGAATTTGGCTGTGGGATTTGGGGCAACCCCTTATTCTCCTCAGATAGTTTCATCTTAGTCTATTGAATGAGACAATCTGGTATAGAAACTCAGTATATTTGGATCTAAGATTTGTCGTTATTTTAGAAGTAACATTATTTCTTAAATTCAATGCTTCAGCTAATCAACTTGTTTTGATAGCTTTTTTGTTTTGTTTAGGTTTGATCTGGAGTGTTAGCTAGGCTTTAAATAGACTTTGACCCAAATTGGATTTAAAAGGGAAAATTAAATACTTGTTTCTTTCTTACACCAAAGTATTGTGGCTCTAGGCTCTTTTGACGCAAAGTAAGGCTGAATTGTGATTTAAAGCCAGATTCAGAGGAACTGACAATAGAAGGATTTTCTTTCTGTTCGACCAGCTTCAGTTATAATACGATGTAAGACAAAAGAGTGATTTTATCTACTTTTGTGTTCTTAAGGGACATCAGTATAACCTGCATATTTTGTATGCAGAATATACTTATCAGAGGTTTCAAAATTATAAGGAGCCTTTAAAACATTAGAACAAAAGTGCCAAGGTCTAAATTTCATCTTCATTTACTATGCTGGTTAATGAAGAATATCAGGATTTTATTGTTTTATAAGGTGATGATTTTTAAAGTTTCATACAATTTCAGTGGTCTCTATGAAGGAGGGTATTTTACCAAATAAAATTAACTTATGAAATGAATATAATTTCTTGTAATTCTTCCACATATTATTTATAAGAAAATATCATCTCTACAAATATATTATGAAAGTGTTGCTACTTTGCTGTCTATGTAAAAACTTTTTAAACATGCAGTAGGCAATCCCCTCTAACTTCCTGATTCTGCCAGCTCTGATAAACAGATCTGCAATCTGGTCTGCAACCTTCTGTGAATAAGAACCTAAACAAGAATTCTTTATAAAGACTCACCATTTCTGTACCACTGGATCTCTGGTTGGAAATGTTTAATTTCAGGAGTGATGACTACACGACAGCCTAGACTCATTGTCTCTCCCTCTCTCCCAAAAGACACATCAAACTTGTCATCAAAGTGGATCTCAAACTTGGATGCATAACCATAAGGGGTCACAGCAACTGGGTACAACAAAAACAAATATCAGTAATTTATTTTTTTTCTCATCAAAGAGACACAAGCATTTTAATAAGTACAGGCAGAAAGCAGTCACAATAAAGACTAATCAACTGACTTATCTGGGCAAAAATGAAGTTCTATGTAAGAAGTATATAGAACATATGCATATATTAGGTCATTAAATATGAAATGTCTGATTTCAAATCAAAAGTTTAGCTTACTGTATTTCAAACAAGCAGCAGCACAATTAATCAAAGTATGTGCCTAAACTATCGACACAATTTTGCCATCTTCACGGTAGCTTGTTTATGCCAGCAGCGAGGAAGCCTGGGGAGTGAGTGGCCGTGAAATCGCAAAAGGTGTTTTCCACAGCTTGTTGAAAATTGAATACTTTTCCTTGCAAGAAGTCGTCCACATCCTGGAAGAAATGGTCACCAGTTGGTACAAAGTCTGGTGAACACAGTGGATAGCAGAGAGTTTCCAAGTCCAGCCTCTGTAGTTTAAGCAGGGTTGTTTGTGTGACATGTGGTTGAGTGTTGTCTTGCAAGAGGATTGGCCTGTCTCTATTGACCAATCTCGGTTGCTTAATCGAAAGCATCCTCATCATTTCATCTAATTGATTGTACTAGACATCTGCTGTAATCCACTGACCAAGTATCATGAAGCTGTAGTGGATAATTCCAGTGCTGGACCACCAAACAGACACCAGCAGCCCTTCATGTTTATCCAACTATTGTGCCAAACATGATTGTCAAAAAGAATCCATTTTTCATCACACATAACAATACAGCGTAGAAATGGTTCACCTTTATGTCATGACGGCAAAGAAAGGCAAGCTTTGCGACGATTTCTCTTCTGACATTTGTTTAATTCATGCAGTGCCCATCTATACAGCTTCTTTACCTTGCCAATTTGTTTCAAATGGTCCAATACTGTTGGAATAGTAACATCAAACCTTGCTGCTAACTCACACATAGATTGAGATGGATTTGCTTCCATTAGTCTCTAGAGCTTTCATTATTATCTACCTTGGTCTCAGGTCACCCATGTGGCTCATTTTCAAGATTAAAATTACCAAAATGGAACTTCTCAAACCATCTACGTACTGTGCATTCATCAGCCACATCCTTCCCAAACACATCATGGATATTTCAAGCTGTCTGCGCTGCACTAGTTCCACAATTGAACTCATATTTGAAAATAACATGAATTTTCAACTGATCCATGGCTTCACAAAAATTGCTTCAAAAAAATGTGAAAGACAATCACAAGCCAAACTATGCGTTTGAAAGAATGAAGATGTACCTACACAATAAAAATAAAACAAGAAGTATCAAAGTGAAATGTTAGAGATACCAACTGTCAAACTTAGTACTTAAGGAAATCAGACATTTCATACTTAATAACCTAGTAACATTTGTATGGAAATTCTTCATTGGTCATATAAGCTAAATGCTTATTTTTATTATTATTATAATGAATAGAATTTAAAGGGTCAGGTTTAATGTCTTAAATGCAAATTAATACCACATTTAGCCTAGACTTAAATCGATGGCTGCAATATGTGTACTTTTTAATTTTAGATTTTGAGTTAATTTAAACTCTACTGCTTTTACTCTTGGGACAAAGTAGCCCTATCAATTACTCATAAAAATAAAGTTTTTCATCTGACAAGGGATGAATAACCAGAATACAAAAGGAGCTCAAACAACTCAATAGCAAAAAAACCAAATAACCTGATTTAAAAATGGGCAAAAGATCTGAACAGACATTTCTCAAAAGAAGACATACAACCAATTTGAAAAAAGAAAAACACATTTTTTAAAAAGAAGACACACAAATGGCCAAAAATTATATGAAAAAATACTCAACATCATTAATCATCAGAGAAATGTAAATCAAAACTACAAAAAAAAAAAGCCAGTTAAAATGGCTGTTATCAAAAAGACAGGCAATAATGAATGCTGACAAGGATGTGGAGAAGGGGAACCCTTATACACTGTTGTGGAAATGTCAATTATTATAGCCACTATGGAGAGCAGTATGGAGGCACCTTAAAAAACTAAAAATAGAACTACTATGTGATTCAGAAATCCCACTATTGGGTATATATCTAAAAGAAAAGAAATCAGTATATTGAAGAGGTATCTGTGATTGCGTGTTTATTACAGGACTCTTCACAGTACCCAAGATATGAAATCAACCTAAGCGTAAGTCAATGGATTAACAGATAAGGAAAATGTGATACGTATACACAATGGAATATTATTCAGCCATAAAAAGAATGAAATCTAGTCATTTGCAACAACATGGGTGGAACTAGAGGGCATTATGTTCAGTGAAAGAAGCCAGGCACAGAAAGACAAATATTGCATGTTCTCACTTATATGTGGGAGCTGAAAAATAATTGATCTCACAGAGACAGAGGGTAGAATGACGGTTAGTTATCAGAGGCTGGAAAGGGTAGTGGAGAGGGGGATAAAGTGGGGCTGGTTAATAGTTACAAAAAGACAGATAAAAGGAATAAGATCTAGTGCTCGGTAGCACAATAGGATGACTTTAGTTAACGATAATTTATTGTGTACTTTAAAACAACTAGAAGAGTGGAACTGGAATGTTCCTAACACAGAAATGATAAATGTTTGGGGTGATGGGTATCCCAATTACCCTGATTTGATCATTAAACATTGTATGCTTTTATCAAAATATCACATGTACCCACAAATAGGTGCAATTATTACATATCCATAATAATGAAAAAATTTTAATTCAAAATTTTTTTTAAAAATGGAATTTTTCAGTAAGTTGCTTCAGTTTCTTTAATGATATGAGTACAAAATGTAAGAAATATCAATGGGAGAAAATGGAAAAGTTTAAAATATTTAAATTTTTAAAAAGATTATTTTCAGAAATATCTTATTTATAGATTGAATAAATACCTGCAGCATCAATTCTCCTAGGTTTTATTTTCTCTTTTCACAGAAGACAGCACTTAGGAAAGAAATAACTATTTATTGATGGGTTATTACATGCCAGGCTCTTCACATTTGACATGTCATCTATGCCTTACAACAACTCCTTGGCATAGATATTACTTTTTCCTTTTATTAAGATGGGGATATGGAAGCTCACAGAGGTAATATACAGCTAATGCTAAAAATTCACAGCTGGTAAGTGTGAAATTGAAATTCAAACCCATAACTTCCCAAATCCAAAACTTAGGCTCTTTTTCACATACTTCGTCTCTCCTTCTAACACCTCTTAGTATTAACTTGAAAATGCAAACTAACATTTATCAAGTTCACCTTTTGCTATGTATTATTCCAAGTATTTAAAAGTTATTAACTCAAACCCCACAATAGCCCCATTAGGTAAGTACCATTATTATCTCTATTTTACAGAAGAGGAAACTGATGGATAAGGGGGCTAAATAACTGCCCACATTCACCCGCAGAACCAGATTTGCATTAGCAGGCTGTTTCCAGAACCCGTGCCCTCGATCAATACATTGTCCTGCCTTGAATTTGTGTGTTCTCAGGCAACCACAAACCAACAGAGAAATAAGTTCTCTTTGAAGGCATATCTCCCAGCTGCCTCACTTCTATGTGAGGATGTTCCACTGAGACCAGAGAGAGAAACTTGATCAGATCTTGCACAGCACTGGGAGGCTGGACTCTTCCAAAGCTGCCTTAGGCAGTGGAGGTGAGGATTACCAGGCAGGCTTGTAGTGACCAGGATGTTCCAGACCCAACTGGAAATGCAAATAGGCCCCCGGGAAGCAGACTGTAAATCCTAGGTTCTCTATATATCTGAGATTGGGGTTCAGAAGGGAGCTACTTCAGCTTTGACAACCAGAAAACAAAACATCATTCGTCACTTCCTCACCTTTTATCACACACATACTTTCCATCCCAGCGAAAAAGGGTTTAGGGCAGGAGTTGGTAAGCCTGTGGGCCAAATCTGGACTGCTTCCTGTTTAGTACCATCAAGAATGGCTTTTAAATGTTTTAATGGTTAAAAAAAATCAAAAGAAGAATATTTTGTGATGTGAAAAGTCATAGGAAATTCAAATTTCAATGTTCATAAATAAGTTTTTCTTGGAACACAGCCATGCTCATTCATTCACCTACTGTTTATGGGTACTTTTGTGTTATAGTGGTAGAGTTGAGTGGTTGTGACAAACACCATATGCTCTGTAAAGCCTAAAATATTTACAATCTAGTCTTTTACAGAGAATGTCTGCTGACCATTTGTTTAAAATATGGCTTAGAATGAAAAAGACCAAGTTACAAGTCCCTATTCCACTACTCTGTGGGTCTTGCCCTGCCATTTAACTTCTCTAAATTGTTTCCTCATCTGCACAGAACAGATAAAAATGCACCTACTTTATAAGCTTTGGGGGAACATTAAATGAATCAATGCATACAAAAAATGTCTTAGTACTGTGTCTGGCACAACTGACCAATAAATAACTATCAGAACAGAACGAAGAGCAGGGAGCTATGTCTGTGATATTTGCCAGCATATTCAAAGCATCTAAACCAGTGTCTAGCACATAGTAGGTGCTCAATAAATATTAGTTGAATGCATGGCTATGAGCCCTCTATTTTCTGTCAGGAACAACTGCACTGAGTTCAGGCGTTGGCCATAGGAGGTGCTGTAAGGTTGAGCAGTAAGAGAAGTGGGGCCACACCAGGCTTTCAGAACCCGCTTAACAGAGAGAAGGGGAAAGGGAGAAACATGGGTGAGGATACGGCCAGCCGTGGGAATGAGCAGGATACATTCAGAGGACTGACTGTGACCAACAGGCCAGTCCCGGGGACATTGGGAGGTAAGTCATAGCTCCAGAATTTCCAACTATTCTATCTCAATCAAGTTGTGGAAGGAGGACATGACATGGGATGTCCTCCTCTGTTGTTGCACCCTCATCCCCTCCTGCCCATAGGATTGGGACCAATGATTATGACTTGCAATATTAAAGTTAGGAGCCATCCCATGAAGTCAGTGGAATAGGTCATCTATAGACACCAAACTAACCAGTTAGGTGAAAAACTGACCCATGAAAAAGAATCTTCAGTCATTTTCAAAACTACCATTTATTCTTTAATGTTTGAAAAATAAGTTAGTGCTTGACTACCTTTTTCAGTCTGTCCATTGTAAACATATAATTATTTCAACAACCATAAAGATTTTACTATTGCTTCTCATGAACAGAAGTTCTGATGTAGATGAAATGATTGAAGTTCACAAAATTCACAAGTTACCACTGACCACAATATTTTATTATTTAACCACATTTAGACTTCATTTTAGACTGCACTTTATAAATTAAGGTATTTATTCATTCATTGTTGAATATCTGCTGTGTCAGGCCCTGGAGTTTAGCGATAAAAGGTCCAGCCTTGCCTCCAAGTGGCTTGTGGACCAGTGGGAGAGACTGACACATAACACGCAACAGTGTCCAGTGTCACAGATCCTCTGATGAGGTGCTGAGGCCTCACCTGGACACCTAACCCTGACTGGGTGGGGCATGGGAGTGGCGGTGGGGGTCAGACATGATTTTTTAAAAAATTTTGCCATGTACTCTGATAATTTTTATTCTATTTTACTTTTTTACATAAAAGGCTAATTTAACCCCTTAAATTGATTTAATTATCCACACCAATGGATGTTGAACACTTTAGGCACTGTTTTCTGAAACAGGTAGTAGTGGGAGACAAAACCAATCATGTGCTTTGGAAAGATAAAATTAAGCAGAAGCAAAAATGATCTGGAAAAAGACTATGAGAGAATGCAAGAATGATAGAGGAGAGAGAGGTCATTTCAGAAGCTTTTCAAAAAGACAGAATATTCTGAACTGACTGACCAGATACACAGGGGAAGGAAGAAGGCAGACCCGGAGATAACACTGTGATTCTCAGCCCAGGTTTCTGGGCAGACAAAGTGCCTTTAAAAGGAATGGGGGTGGGGTTGGGGTGGGGTGTAGATTTAAAAATGTAAATAAAAGGAATGGGGAAGTTGGGAGAGGGAGATAAGTACATGATAATACAAGATTATCAATTCTATTTTAGACAAAGAGTTTGGTGGGATTTGGAGGAAACTGTTACTAAGAAAGCTGACTATAGCACCGAAGTTGGTTGTCCCTCTAAAAAGAAGTTGGGATTAGAACCAAACAGAAATATAGGGTTTAACCCCCAGAGAGGGTAGTTCAAATTATGACAGAAGATGAGATGCTCTAGAAAAAATAAAGAGAGAAGAAAAAGAAGGATGAGGGTAGTAGACCTTTATGGTAAGAAAAAGGACCCAAGAGGGAGAGAGTTTCCACATGAGGGTGAATAAAGACTAGCAGCTGCTACTGAGGCAGAAAGATGAGGACTGAGAAAATAGCACTCGGTCTGTCAGTGTTTTTTTGCACCAGATTTGGTAAATAAGAGTAAGAGGTACCTTGAGTGAGTGGTGGGACCGAAGCCAAACTCAAGAGGGTTAAGCAGTGAGTGATAGTAAGAAAGTGAAATAAATTTAAGTTCCAGACATGATTTCTGAAGGAGGTGATGCCGACCTGGATAATTAGGGATGAGTAAGAGTGTTTTGACATAGTCCAGACTCATGTGTGTGTGTGCATGTGTGTATTTGGTTAAATCATTCTGCCCAGGTTTGTATAATGATCTGTCTCAATTTAACACAGAAATACTCAAAAGCATTTGCCATTTTTAGCCCATCACATCTGGGCTTTCATAAAATCAGAACAAAGCAATTAGATTCAGAAAGAGTAACCAAAGAATCTAAATAAATAAATAAAATAAATAAAATAAAACTAACCACAGATACCTAGTATATCCATCCTAGCATATACTATGTTATATATAGCATGCATTTATTTCAGCACCATAGAATAGCTTATTATTATGTATTTTACACAAAGATGATATTTAGCAAATATATTTTGAAACTTACAGCTGAGTGGCATGGTAGAAGCCCCAGCACGGAAGCGAGTCTCATCAAACTCTCCCTTATATCCTAGGAAAGACAAAGTGAAGTGCTTTGTGACGGATTCCTATTCTTTGCAATGGGAAGAAATTTTAAAAAAACACTTTGAATAAAGTAAATCGGGCAAACCTACTCTTTACCACAACTGAAGCATATGCTGAAAGCTCTCCTTTAACATTCATGGCCGAGGCCCGGTACTGAGCTGTATCTTCAAAATCACATCTGAAAGAACATATGGAAATGAATATCCATTGTAGTGACCATCCTTGGAATTACTAGCTGTTGTATCAGGGAACTCTTTGCCAACATGGCACACTGCAAATCAGTGGCTGACACACGGCTCTTTGGGGCTTCTGATGAAGCTGCTGTCTGATGTTGCTACCGGCAGGATTTTGTATATAGCGCAAGGGATCTACTGCAGTTTCTCACCAGCAGCACAGAGTAGGGGGAGAACACCTGTAGTCCACTGTGACCCCAGCCTGGGTTCATTTAACACATTAAAAAAAGTCAACAAAGTGCTAAGCACATAAATTACAGAGGGACAACATTATGATATGCTTTCCTAAAGTTCTATTGGAAGGAGAAATGTCCAGCCATGTACCTTCGAAGCAGTAACTAGCCAGAGGCATACTTAAGAGCGTGGTCTCCCTGCTGTCCTGCCCTCATGGTGGGTTTCCGCTTGGGGGCCACAGGGAAGGGAAAGAAGCAGCCCCTCCTTGCAGAGCCCCACAGCCTCCCTGAGCCACACACCTGAGCCAGGTTGGTCTTGGTCTTATGTATGGTTCTGTGTTCTAGTTTCAAAACACAAGTTATTTACACCTCAATTCCACTAAGGTTCAGGCCACACTTGGGAGTTTCAGCTCACAGCACAACACAAGAAGTGCCACTTGGTTGTTCCTCTAAATTAGACTACACAAACTGGAATGTTTCATAAAAATGGAAATAGGGAGAGAATGATCTCACAGAGAGATGAACAGACTAAGATTTCAAAGCTTGTTGTTTTGTGTCTTATCACTACCAGTGCCCCACGTTCTTCATTGTTCCTTAGGGTTTAGTTTCATTTGTGTAAACTTATTTCATGCTGAAATTTTACGGACATCAATAGAACTCCAGGAAGGCAAATACAGTTGCCCTTCTCGTAACTATTTAATCCTGAAAGTAACAGTGTAGCTCACAGTTGCCTTAGTAGAACCACCCACTGACAGAACTGATGTGACTGTAGGTTGGGGTCAGTGCTCGGCAAACATCTCAGGGGCCCGGCATCACTTGGGCCAACTCCTCTGATCTGAGAAGAAGGCAATAAATCTCTTGAGAGTGAACAGTGTAAATTTCACTTTGACATTTCAGCGCGCTGTGGTTCTATCTGAACTGAAAATGGTGAGTTTGCCTAGCTTTTTCATCCCGATAACTAGGTTTGGATTTCAAAACCATCTTGGGACATATGATAAAGCTTTGAGAACTCAAAAATTTTGATGTGGGTTTTTTTAATCTTTATTTTTTTTTTTAATTTCCAAGTATTATGGGGGTACAAATGTTTCTGGTTACATGGATCGCTTTTGTAAAGCTCAAGTCAGGGTTAAAAGTATGCCTGTCACCCATACAGTTAATGTTCATTGTACTTGTTAGGTAGGTTTTCGCCCCCCCGTCCCCTCTTCCCCTCCTCCACCCTTGATGTGGGTTTTGTTTTCAAATTTTGCTTTGGATTTTACTTCACCCTAAAACATCTGAATGTCCAGCCTTGTCTCACATACACAGTTGACAGTGTATACATAATACTTTCCCATAGTTCCTGGTGAACTGAAGAAAAGAATAGTATTTCCAAATTCAGCCCACTTTCAATGGCACCCACCCCAACCTCCGTGGCCTTTATTTACTAAAAACAAAGGAGTACGATGATGATATTGATTTGGAACTCTGAAATGATTACTGAATATAAATACCTATTTATACAACTTATTTTCTTACTAGTATGTAAGAAAAACTCTCAAGTATATGACAGGTTAAATAAAAAGATACAAATTATGCTTATCACCTTTGACAAAATTCAAACATAAAATCCCTTTGGGAGGTAGTATAAGATTAATCATGCATATCACTTTTAGGTGTGCACCAAAAGAAACGTGTGGGAATGTCCCTCAGTGTGGTCACGCTGCACTGGGATGAAGCAGTGAGGCACCTCTCTGAGTGACTGTTGGGCAACACACACGGACATTGATGTTGTCTTACGCGTTAATCTCCAGAGAGTGCATTCCATATCGACTTTCAATAATATACTTTCCAGGGTTTGCATGGACATTTATTGGCACCTGGTTTTTATACCTGAAAGATAGTGGAAACAAAATGAAGTAAATTGAAGTGCAAATAACATCATGATTAAACACACACACACACACACACACACACACACACAGGGAGCACCTTCTGTAAACACGGCACTGAGGGTAGCAGCAGCATCTATTCAACAAATGTAAATTGTATTAACTTAAATAAAATACACTAACAATATAATAAAACATCTCGATGAAGTGCTTTCCCCTCCTCTGTAAACTTACATGGAAACAGTTGACCATTCACAACAATGTGGATGAATCTCATGTATGTAATGTTAGTGAAAAAAAGCCATTTACAAAAGAGTGCATAGTACAGTGATTGTTTTTATATAAAACACAAAAACAAAAAGACTAATTAATATTGCTAAAAGTCAGGATACTGATTTCCCAGGGTGGAGTGGAAGGACGTGAAGGAGGCTTCTTGGGTGCTGATAAAGTTGGATTTCTCCATTTGTGTGCTAGTTACATGGGTGTGTGCAATCTATAAACATTCACCAAAGCTATACATTTATATATCATAATATGCACTTTTGTGTGTGTATATTATACTACAATTAAGAAGCTTAAAACAAAGTTGAGCATTGTTGACATAATAGGGAGGCTTTGTGTTGGGGGTTTTATTGTTGGCTGTCTGTGTAGGATGAAAGTAAAACATTCTTCTTGCTAACATTCTTGCATGGTGTTAAAAAAAAGTCATTGTATTGAAAGATCATTATATTTAAGTTTTTTATTTTATGTCACAAGCAAACATGGCTCATTCCCTGGAAGAACTTATAAGTCATGAAAGGAAACTTCTGACAAATAAAAGCTACAAGCCTCCCTTTTTCTGACCATTCCATCTCTGGTTAGCCTCTCAGCGCTCAGTGGGTGGGCTCCTTGGAGGGGCCTTTCCCTGAGACACTGTCCTCCGGGTCTGTACGCAGCACCTGACTCTTCACCACATCCTCATGCTCTCAGTAGCCAGTGGCTATGGTGCCAGACCAGGCTTTTCTATTTAACCCGTTTTCTGCCCAAAAGAGGAACTGGGTTTCACTTGTTTCTCTTTCAGACACGCCACTTTGTGTGCACAGATAATGTAAATAACACTAATAGCCATAACTGATGTAGACAATTGCCTACGCGCCAGGCAATGCTCTAAGCGATTTTTGTATATACTGGTAAATTCGATCCTCAGGATAACCATATGATGTAGTGCTCTTTTTAACCTCCTTTTCCAGATGAAGAAACCAATGCATGGAGAGGTTAAGGAACTTGCCCAGGTCACACTGCCAGGAATAGCAGAGTGGGATTTGATCCCAGGCAGCCTGGCTCCTGGAGACTATGTGATGCTTCCATTTTCTAGTTGTTCTCTATGTAGCTGCATTTCATTTCTTCAGACTTTAGGAAATGACTACAAGGAGGTTTGGGAGCAGGGAAAGTGGTGGAAAGGGAGAGAAAGAAAGAATATCAGCTTCAGTCATCTCCTCCCTTTCTTCAGCTCTCTCTCTCTCTCTCACATACAGCCCTCATGTCCCTAAAGTACGTTATTCATTTTCAATAGCATTTTTAAAAAATGCATCACTCTCTTTCTAGTAAAACCCCAACTCATCCTTCATGATTCAGATCAATTGCTACTTCTTCAGTAAATTCCTCCCTAAAATACCACACAATATGAATCATTCCTACCTTTCCGCATCAGGGTTATTGGGTTCAAATTGCTAAATGTAACATTTATCAAAATTATGGTTGGATATGTGTCTCTCCTACTAAGTTGCTCTCCTACTAAGTTGCCAGTCCCTCAAAGATGAGGACTGTGTCTGATCCACATTGACTTCTATTAAATATTCCCACTCCTGAGGGAGGATAGTCATGGGTCAGTGTCAGGCCCTCAGTGTTGGTTAAATTGGATTGAACAGAATAACCCTGTAACACAATAGATTAATTGTGGCTTCATACTTTTTCAGCAGAAGGAATGGAGTTCTGACGGACATATACTTGATGATGGGAATGATTTTAAATAAGTGCACATGAAGAAAGTTAGCTGAGGCTCTTTGGTCTTGGTTCCCTAAAACGTGAAATGAAGAGAGTTGAACTAGCTCCAGAATCGCAGCTGCGTGGCAGGTGTGCGGCACGACCTCCTTCCGCACCCACAGGAGGCCACTGACTTCATGCTGCTTCCTGCCAGCCCAGAAACGGCCGCAGACGGGTGTCCGAGCGCAGGGCTGGAGGTAGCCAGGATGATCTGATCAGAGATGGCCTGTAAAAAGAAATCGACTGGCCACCCCTAATCTCCAGCATTCCCCGTTTGGGTGAATGACAGAGTAGACCATGTTCATTGCCACGTTCTTCTGATTTGATTGGTTTAGGTAATTTCATGCTTGACTCAGAAGCTTGCTCCCTTGTGCTGAGGTTTTTCATGTGCTGGAGGGTTTTCAGTAGTTCCTCTTCTCATAAGAAAAGCAATATGATGCTAAAGGCTGTGGCCTGTGCTGTGTGACCAAACAACTGAGTGACACTCCTTGGCTTCTGATCAAAATGTTCCTCATATCTCCATAAAGTTTGTGTTAAAGTATTTTGTGGCTCCGGTGGTTGCTTCAGCCTCGTTGCCTTCCAGTACTTCCCAACTTAGCACCTCAATGCCTTTCCCCAGCTAATGACATTTCTATTATGAGCACCTGGCAAAGGAAGTCGGTTTAAAAGACACACGCACACCACTTTCGGACCTTCTCATCTTTCCTCTGGAGACCAGGTGCCAGTGTGAGACATTCCTGTTTTAAAGCAGTGGACAAGGACTAAGTCAGGAAGTGATTTAATTCTATTCTCTGAGGAATTTTACCCAGCAAGGCATTCAAGTTTGGGGTCACCTGAGATTGGTTGTCTTTAGCATTAAGTCAGGAAAGAAGGATTTTTGGCCTGCTCTGTATATACTTCACAGCTTCTTAATTCTGGAAAGTGAAATTCCAAACTGGCCAGTCATTGGCTAATTTTGGAGATTAATCTACACCCTGGGATTATGTGTCAAAAGCTTTCTTAAATCCTTGTGAATATTCAGACTTGTACCATTTCCCTTATCATTTTCATGTAGAGTCTATGAGCTATTAATTAGCTTTCAGTATGCTTTAGTATTTCCAGAATAACACTCTGCTATTCAGTGACTTTAACTTATATGTGTAAAACATACACTTAATCCCCCCCAGGAAAATTGCAGTTGAGATGTTGGGCTGACTTTGGTAATACGAGGTTACAGTAAAATCTCTTCAGCAATGTATAGTCAAGCAAAAAAGCTTCATGATAATTTTTTTCTATCAACAAATTATACATACCAAAGTGATCTTTAATATGTTGAATCTCACCACAAGTGGCATTGCTGCTTAGAACTCAACCTCCTGTTTTGAATAAATAACTACACACCCACTTTAAAAACCAGTTATCTGAGAGAGATCTGTCTCATTAGGATCAATTTTGGAATTAAATAAATAAGAAGAATCTAAAATAAAACTCCAAATCCTTATGCTAGGAAACAATTATAAATTGTAAATAATTTTTGTTAACCATTTTCAGTGTAGGCTGTTTTTCTTATGATAATATGATAGTAATTGCTAAATTTAAATATGTGATGAATGACTCTAATCTTGTAAATAAACTCGATGCTTATGATTCTATTATGGAATTTACAAATTCTCATAATTTACAAAAATAGAAAAAGAGTTTTCCAAATCTCCAGACTCTTCCGAATATACATTTTTTATACTCTTTTATTCCCAGGTTTTGAATTATTATAATGCTTATCAACAAATTTCTTTAAGTATCTCTTTGACAATGACTTTAGGGCCAAACTGAAGAATTTTACGCACTTTTCTTCTTCTTCTTTTTTTTTTTTTGAGACAGAGTCTCGCTCTGTTGCCCTGGGTAGAGTGTAGTGTCGTCATCAGAGCTCACTGTAGCCTCAAAATCCTGGGCTCAGGTGATTCTCCTGCCTCAGTCTTCTGAATAGCTGAGACTACAAGCCCACACCACCACGCCTGGCTAATTTTTCTATTTTTAGTACAGATGGGGGTCTCGCTCTTGCCCAGGCTGGTCTCGAGCTCCTGACCTCAAGCGATCCTCCCACCTCAGCCTCCTAGAGTGCTAGGATTACAGGCGGGAGCCACCTCGCCCAGCCTATGCACGTATTTTAATGTCTTAATTGAGGATCTAGGCCAATATCCAACCTACAGATCTGAAAACATGTGTGCTGCGTGAGTGAGTGAATGACTGCTACGCACTAATACTAACACATTGCTGCAGTGAGTGTTCTCGCATTTCCCTGCAGGTTCCAATCAAGATTTCCATTGACAAATTTGATTTGGGCTTCCGGCCAGAAATCCAATTGAATCTGGCTCTTTTTAAAAGTATGAAATTAACACAATTCTCTCCTTTTAAAGAAAACTTTTTTCTTCTCCCCTATTTCATATAATTTAAAAAATCTGACTAGGCAATACACTTATATGGTCCAAGAACCAAAGCTATAAAGGGTGCTTAGTGAGTCCTGGCACCTTCCTGCTACTTGTCCCCTTCCTCAGAGTCAATTGCTCTTCTTAGGTTCTTACATATTCTTCCAGAATCTCATTATCCAAATAAAACAAGTACAAACATAAATTCTCTTTTCCTCCACTTTGAAACAAATAGACTATTATGTAAGTTATTATGTTAAAAAAGCCTATTATATTTTAAAACTTTGGTTTTTTCACTACATATATATTTTTCCTTCTATGTTGACAAAGCCTTCCTCCAGGACGGCCAGCTTCACTGTGGTGTCACTGCTGCCTCCCCGTTACTAACTTTTCCACTGAGCTCAAAGCATAGACAGGCTTCCTTCTGCCCTCAGGGTGAGCTGGAAACAGGATGGTGCTCTATAGCCATCTCTAACTACCCTTGATGAGTGACATGTGCTCCTGTCATTCAGTGCTCTCTGGGTAACCTCTAAGTTCCACTTAAATAGATTTGGTTGGTAACTCGGAGTTGGCCAGAGAACAGCTGTTGTGTGTTTGTATAATTTCTTGGCCTCAGCGACTCCCATGACATAAACATGCTCAATGGAAACTTGGAGCCAAACTCTCTTTGGAAAGGGCTCTGGCGGAGCCAGGGCCTGGGTACACACAACTTTGTAAGACATGGCTGAGGACTTAACTGCTACAAGTGAAGGCAGCATGATTGTACGAAGCATCATCACAACCTTATTCTTTTAATTTACCTCCTTCTCTTCAGGAAGGGCATTCTCAATATTTCTTTCACGTTTGTGCTCAGTGTCAGGCCCAGGAAGCTGCAGTTGGGTACCAAAAAGGCATAAATGCCAGCAAACTAACCACCCAACAACCTTGGTTCTTGCTTGGGTTGTGGGATCCCTGCTGTTTGAGGGGAGGGTGTTTACTGAAGATTGTCTACTCTGTACTAGCGTTGAAAGTAAACTACAGCTCCAGTTAATGAGTTTTTAAAAAGGTGGGATACTAATCCCATCCAGAAGTCAACTCCCAGAGAATGAAGCTTAAGTTTCAGGGTCCCTCACAAACATGAGTCCCTGCAAGGCCCTATGCCTAATGTGTACTACTAACTTTATATTCTTTCTTGTAAAGAGTGCCCCCCAAAACTGTATAAGCTTCATGCTCCACAAAACCTGGATCTGACTCTGTTTATTGCCATAGCTCGTTGTCAGTTATCTGCTAGCTGATTATACAAATTTCAGCTTTACCCAGGGTGCAGTGGCTCATGCCTATAATCCTAGCACTCTGGGAGGCCAATGTGGGAGAATTGCTTGAGAACAGCCATTCAAAACCAGCCTGAGCAAGAGTGAGACCTTGTCTCGACTAAAAATAAAAAAATTAGCTGGGTGTGGTGGTGCACACCGGTAGTCCCAGCTACCAGGGAGGCTGAGGCAGAAGGATCACCTATAGCCCCGGAGTTGGAGCTTGCAGTGAGCTACAATGACATCACTACACTCTACCCAGGGACACACAGTGAGACTATCTCAACAACAAGAAAAAAGGCAACTGAGCACAACAACAACAACAGTAAAAGCAAGACAAATCTTCCTTTCAGGAGTACAGTCAACTATTTTCTTAGTTGTCCCTGATTCTTTGTTTTAATACTTATTTTTCACTTAGCTCGCAAGGCAACAAGACTTTCTGCATAATGCTCTGGCCTGTCCCTCCTAGAGAATTTATGGTAGGGAATGAAGTCACTACGACTGGTGCTTTGCATCAGGCTAGAGTGAGTTGTCCTCTCCTAGCACTAAAGGGGGTGCAGGAACCAGAGGAGGCTCTTCCAGTGCTTCCTGTCACAAAGCTGTCTCTGTGCCTTCACTTTAGTTTGAAATGATCCCCTAGGACATAAAAATTCACATGTAAATGAAATAAATATTTTAAAACCACCTGTGAAAGATTTGGGGGTCAAATGTACTGCAACTCAGCTCTGTTAGTGAAGATAACCAAAACATATAGTATTTCTATTATTGAATTTAACTAGAATTTGGAGGGTTGACAGTCTGGTCATCTCATATTTTTCTGGAGAGTTTTTATCTTTTTTGTTTGTTTTTAAATTACTCCTTTTCCAGGCCAACAAAGCACAATGTGAGTTTAATCTCTGAGGTTAAGCTCTGCTTTTGTGAAATCACATCACTTTTGCTTAATGATACCATCAATGGTTTGTGGTTAGGTTTTTATTCCAGTTGCTGTGTACTTGAGAGAATAAATAAATGCTTAGGAAATTAATATAGATCTCCCAGAAATTATTTTGTATCCTTTTGAAAATCATCTTTAACTTTAATTTTTAAAAAGAGGAAAACAGAGATAGGAAACTGTGTAATAAATATATTTACTCAACTAAGATCTCCAGTTACTAATTTATTATTCACATATTTTAATTCATAAAAGAAGAGAACTTTTTACTGACTAAATAATATTTCTTGGAGCTGTAAATTTGTTATTCTTTATGGATTTCTATAGGAAAATTTGGAATTTTTTTGAGGTGAGAAGTAATCAGTTTTTTAAGAGGAAATGTCCCTTTAATAGGACAAATTGTGCAACTCTATAGTCACAGAAAGGTAGGCAAAGGCATATTGATTTGTAAACTAAAAATAAAACCCTCTCCCACCAATTGAACAGATCCCTTCTTGGGCAAAAGGACTCCAGAAAAATCTTAAAACTGAGTTCCCAGCCATGATGAGAAAGGAGGTTGGACACACTTCCCATATCCCTGTCCTTTTGGAGTTTAGACACAAAGCTGATTCAGCCATGGTATCATATGACAGGTAACAGACCCCCTTAACTTGAACATTCCTTTCTGCTAACTCAAAGTTTTTAGAGAAAGCTTTATTCCTTTAGCCAATTGCAAATTAAAGAATCTCTAAATCCACCTATGACTTGTGAGCCCCCACTTCAAGATGTCCCACCTTTTCTGGCAGAACCAATGTATACCTTCCATGTACTGATTTATGTCTTTGCCTGCAATTCTTATCTCCTTGAAATGTACAAAACCAAAATGTAATCCACCTTGGGACCTCTTACTCAACACCTCTTGAATTTGTGTTTTCCCCAGGCTGTGGTCACTCATATTTGGTTCAGAATAAACCTCTTTAAAATATTTTACAGTTTGGTTTTTCTGTTAACAGAAATTTACTTTTATATTGTAAAGCTTATAAGTTGATTTTTTTAAAACTTCATTGTCATTGAAATATGTTCCTACATTTCTCATCTTTGTTACTATAAATTATTTGCCCTGATAATTCATAGCCAGCTTTGATTTTTATTCTTTAGTTTTCAAACTCAAGAGCCCTGAAAAGAGTTTACATACATAGAAAAATTATAAGTCCAAAATTATCAAAGGCAGACTAATATCACAGGTGAATTTTTTAAAAACTCACCACCTGCTTCTTAAGAACAACCATAGACAGTTAAATGGGTTTATCTTGTCAGCTCCCTCCATTAGTCCAAGTCAGGCATCAACATTAGAAATAATGGAAAAGAAAGAAGTAGGCAGACACTCTGGGTGATGGTGACAACTGTGTAGTGTTTGTTTATATTACAACCTAAGGGGCATTTGCCACCACTTCTGAGGATAAAAAAGCAGCATGCAAAATACCTGTGTCAGAGAATAAAAAGGGAACGTCTTTTTTAAGTATCTAGATTATTTTCATATTACTGTTCTCTGTGGCAGATATGGCATATGACAGAAAGTTCTCAGTTTAGGGATCACAAAGGTACTGACAACTGCAATAGGATATATACCAGAAGGAGAAAAACAGTGCTTATTCTTTGTTAAAAGAAAATGTCTTAAGGCCCCATATTGTCTCCCACTCAGTTCTCTCTTTTGTTTGGTGTCAGAAAACACATTGAGGCCTCAGCTCACGTGAGGGGCAGAGATGGGAGCCCTGTGGGTCTTAGTTATTTTGTAAAAGATGGCATTTGTTCTGATCACATAATCATATTATTTTATAAAGTTCATTTATAGAAATAAATTTTTATAGACCATAGAAGTTATAGACATATTTTTGGTATATAAATATGTTGACTAAAATCTAATACTTTATATAAAATAAAGACCCATTTGTATGATAGGATTATAAAGTACTATAATGAATCACATATATGCAAGACTGTTTTTTCTTCTCATATACAAAAATTCATCCCAATATCCTTTCTTTACTCTTTTGAAAACCGATACAAACTTCTAGATGCCTTCATTGACTCTTGCATATTGATATATCCGTGTGTTTTCACTACAGGGAAATTTAACTTTGTGTAATGAATTCTGTTAGCTTTCATAAAGATAACATACCAAGTGACACGAGGTTCTGGCCAGCCTGCTACGGAACAGTGTAATTTTACATTCTCTTTCTCCCAAACCGTGTGGGAACGAGGTTTAATGATAAACTCAGGAGCATGCAGAAGATGGTCTTCATTCAACTTGGCATGAAATGCCTCAGTTTCTTCTAACTGAAAAAACAAACAAACAAACAAACATATTATCAAAATACTACTAGATCAAAGTGATCTCTGGTGTCAAAATAACAAGTGGAAACCAAAATTTGCATTTTTCCATTTGGAACCTTACTTTTTTGTTTAGATAAAATGCATTCCCTTTCCTCCTTTTAAAAACTGATGTAGTTATTTAATATTTTAAGCTTGAGCAATGTAGTTTACTTCCCTAAGGTGAATTTCTTAAGGTTCTTTAAAACCTTAATTTCTTCAGAACCTAAAATTCCATGAAGTTTAAAATTATTAAGTTTACCTTTCTTTGGACTTACACATTTTAATGTCTTTCACCTTGTTTTCTTTAGTTTTGTTTCTCCATAATTTCTTCATTTGAAACAAATCAATCTGTATCTACACACACACACACACACACACAACTTGTTACATGCATTTCCACTTTTGTAAGTTGCATTAATTGTCTGTTCTTACTGTTTTTCTCAGTGACAGGTGTTCTGCCTTTTCTCGAATTGCAACTTTCCTTGACTTCTTCTCAAAAGTTTCCTCCTGTTGAAAAGTGGATGTGGCCTGTTTGGATTCCACAGACCGTTTGGACGCTTGGGACTGTTTGGATGCTGTGGACTGTTTGGACGCTTTGGACTGTTTAGATGATATGATTCCTTCCTCACTAGCAAGAAGATTCCTCTGGGCTATGTAAGCAGCAGCTTCTTTAATTCTTTCTTCTTCTGTATCTGTAACTCCACTGACATGCACTTGACTAAAATACAATAATAGTAAAATGTGAATATCGTGGATGGCAGTGATAAGACTGCCTATTTTACTAAGTTCAAAGTATCCGCCTTCAGACATTGTGTCCTGCACCCAGAGAAAACCTGACACACAAAAACCTGGTAAATCAGAAGCTGACTCTTCATGTACGGAAGTGGTCATCCCCTTAACAAATAGTGATAACAATGATAACAGAAATAATAATATCTATATGGCCTGGGTGCTTTTCACATACATTATCTCATTTCATCCCCACAAAAACCCAATGAGGTAAACTATCATTTCTATTTTAGACATATGGTAACAAGGTTCAGAAAAGTTAGATAACTTGCTCAAGGTCATATCACTGGTTGTCTTAGTGTGTTTAAATATGATTTCATTTACAATAAAAGATTAAGTTATGGCTTCCTTTCCAGAAAAGACATATTGTAAAATGAGATATAGTTTGTGTGCTTGTGATCCTGATATATGACTATGAGTTTGATCTGGATTCTGTAGCTCAGCTGATGTAATGTATTACCCAGAGCTGTTGCATGTATAAATAAGTTCTAAATTTACATGAGATCCTTATGCCCACTAGGTTTCTTTCTAAGATAATAAAGGTTGTGTGTGTGTGTGTGTATATATATATATATATATACACACACACACACACACACACACACACACACACTATGTTTGTGAGTATCCAATATGAAGACTGTCATATTGGATACTCAACCTTGATGAAAAGAAATTATCAAACTTGTAATCAAAGTAGTGATATTTATAAATGTGACTTATTTATTACTCATAATTGATGATGATGGCAGGTCAGTGACAATATCCAAAAGTGCTGTGTCTAATGTGGTAGTTTATGATATAATTTGTGCTGTGATTTATTAATGTTGTTAAACATATTGGATTATTTTTAACCTCCTTCAATGCCTTTATTGTAAACCCCATTGGATGTTTTAGTAAAAGACTGTATTTATTACATTGAAGATTCTTTTGAAATTGAGTCTCCTTAAACCTCTTAAGTCAGAATTGTACATTTGGTTTTCTTATAAGAATGATTACTTAAAAAATTAAGCAAGTACTACCATTGTGTTTGCAAGTTCCAAGCACTTGAATCTACGCAGTTTGCTGAGGAACAGGACTCAGTATTTGCCAGAATTTGGAATTTCTCATGGAATGCTATGAAAACATCTGGCAGACAAGATAAGTCCACCTTATTTCTGACCAAACTTAGTGAGTAAATTTTAAGTTTTTTCTCTATCTCTATAAATATTAATAAGTTAGTCCTAACTGTGGAAGTGAGTGGCTATATTAATCCCCTATCATTTGGTGGGGGGAAGATGAAAGATTTCTATCTTAGTGTCATGACATAACTACCTCTAACATTTTTTGGAATAAGGTAGGAAGTGAATGAATTAATAAGTGAACACAACACAAACCATCAGGAGAATTAGCTAGGACTTCTCTATAGATGTCAATATATAATAGAGATATTTGAAATGAGCTTTGTAATATGTTTCAATACATAGAATAACAGATCACATTCAATGCTAGTCTTGTCCCAAGCTCTAAGTGAGAGAACTTTAAGCTTAAGCTCTCATTACCTCTAATACCAGACATGTTAACATAGCTCTAAAGGGCAGAATGAAGTTACAACCACCTTGCCTTTTCCATTTAAAAATAAACTTCAAAAATACTATAATTATTTCACATGAGAACTCAAGTACACTTAAAAAAATATGCTGGACCCAGGACAGCAGGGATATTCTCCTTTAAGTAAATACAAGGGGTTGTCAGTGGTAACCCTTCTACAATCTGGGCATAAGATCAAGATTGTGATGCTAACATATTGACAAAATACATTACAGTACTATTAAAAATAAATTAAAAACCTCCCAATACTCTGCGTATCTCTCACAGTTTCGACTCAAAACCTACTGCTGACACAAAGTGAACTTGCTGGAGTATAAGAAGGAATTCTCAGGTGGCATGTAGAGGAAATGGCATTTTCCAGAGACATACTCTACTTGTAGAGGGCATGTACATTGCATTGGCTAGGCTAGCTCTTTCACTGCCAGACATGTGACCTTCAGCAAGGCATGGAGCCCTGATTTCCTCATCCAAAAAAATTGATATACTGATCTCTTTCCAGGGCTGTATGGAGGATTTAGCAAGACAGTTTATATAAAGCACCTAGTATGATTCCCAGTGAACTGCAGGTATGCAACAAATGTTAATTTCTTTCCCATCCTCTTCTCGGATTGTTAATACTATCAACACTACTGTGAAATGTTATTTTCAACACAGTAATAGAATATAGGAGATGGATCCATATAAAATGTATAGAAGAACTAGAAATAGAACATAGAAGATCAGTTTTTATTATCCTTTTCTTTTATCACAGTTGATTATATAAATGATCATTTCTTGAGACTGGCCTGGAAGAGACAAAATGGTTTGGTGGGAACAGAGCGGGAAGAAGACATTAGGAGTGAGAAGTTTCATTTCATACCATCCAGGTGGAGAGGCATGTCATATAGGCTAATGCTAAGCTGACGTGGTTTTTAAATGATTTTTTGAAACAGAGTGGCAAAAAAAGCTGAACACAAAATACTCCTCTAGCCTAGCCATCTCCTGCAACGAATACAAGTGGGAATTAAAGGAGGCCAAATCTGGGCAAGCATACTTAACAATATACGGATGTTTCTCTGGAAAGTTAATTTTAAAAAATCATAGATATCAAAGATATCAGATAAAAAGCTAAAAATAGAATGTTGTTTATCCCCTTACCTTCCTAATTAGGTTCAGAGAACTTATGACATTAGCCTCTGACACAAGGCAGAAAGCAGCTGTCAGAGGGCAATGGAAAGACACAGGGAACAGACGTAGGTCACCAAAAAATCATGACCAAATTACTTCCTGACTTTCAATGAGGATCTACTTTTCCATGACATTTGCCCTGAGAGGATGGCCTCATTTAGAGTGTCACCTTAGCTATGAGAATAACTTTCCATTCAAAGGAAAGTAAACAGGGGACCAGCCAGAAAGTTCCTGTTAAACTTTAATCTTGGTGTCTCGGACCAATTTCCTTTCAAGATTCCTTTGAACATTATTATCACCAAAAAAAAAAAAAATGTTTAAAGATAGGAAATTGGCATTACATAGAGTTGTGACTTAGTGGTTATTTTGTTTGAAGTTTGCCTCAAAGCAAATGCAATCTATTTTCCATTGAACAAATATAAGCTAGGCATTCAAATTATGATTAAATTTTTTCCCTAACGAATAATAATTAAAACCACACTGACAACCAAGATGTTTTCCAGCTACCTAAACAAATCACCTGGGTTTTTTTTTTTTAGTTCACCCAATATTTTAGTTTTGAGCTTTTCTTTTTAGTGTTCAATCACTAGCATCCAAGGCTCCACTTCCCACTTAATGCCATTTAAGAAGCAATAAGATCTAATCTTTCTCTTTCATCATGTAGCCATCCTATGTGATGGCAAAGATTTCTGAAAAGGAAATCCCTTTTTACAAAGTTAACACATCTCTTTTAGCACAGGGCTCCAAACTTCCTCAGATCTTTCTCAACCAGTATATGGTAAGTGCTCAATAAATGTTAGCTGCTATTATTATTATTATGTAACATTTACTCCCCACTTTGTAATAAAGCCAGAAAGAAAAAGTACACTAACCGTCCTGAGAAAACAGGCACCATGTAGTCACTTGGTAGATTTTCTTTCTCTTCTCCAGATAGAAGGCTGTGCTTGGCTCTCTTTGTTTTGGTACTCAACTTGGATGAATAATCGTCTAACAGCAGACTGGAATCTGTAAGTCTGAAACAAACTCCCTAGTATTATTAAAGACAGTAACAAAAAATGCATTTAAAATATTCAGAATACTGATGGAAGAAAGTTTTAACCTGGGAGAATTTTTACAGAATCTTAGATCTCTAAGGTTATAATTATCTTTATCTTTAGAACTAAAGTGGAGTTAGAAAGAGCTCTCATAATCCACTCTGTACAGACACAAAAGAAAATAGTGAGAGTAATTTTACAGCTGCAGTAATTTCATGGCTTTTTTCCCCTTAAAGTTTCAAGGGAAAAGAATGATGCTTTTATAATAGTTCCAAATACCTTTTGCTGTTAATGTAATGTTTAAAATTTAGGCAGTCTGCATAAATGGTTTTGATACACTGTGCATCCAAATCCTTTCCACGGATTGTTAAAAATGCATACTTTTCTGGACAGGGAGCCTAGGCAATTCTGATGCAGGGCCCTAGGTTCACACTTTGAGATCTTTAAGTACTGTAGGTAGACTCCTGCATTTGAAGGGACACTGGGCTCATCAAACAATAAAGTTAATATATTTTATGTGAACATATGGTGTCAAATGACTCAGAGATGAATAGGGGTGTGGTAAAGTTCTGTCTGCCTATGCACAGTGGTGCAAATGTGCACTTGGAGGTAGTGTTCTAATAAACCAAAAAATTTACTGGGGAGGTGGAAAATACGAGAGCAGAGATTGCAGAGAAAAAGGATTGATAGAACGAAAAGTATAGTCTTAATCTATATAGTTCTTGATTGAAATCAAACGCATTTTCATATGAACATATAAAATTTGGCATAAACTTCAGGAGTTCATGGCCTGCTTAAAGTCAATTCCTGGACTCAGGGTAAAAAGACCCTGATCCACATGGTAATGAAAGATTTAACAATAGGGGCCTGTTTAGGAACTTTCTGCACTATCCTTGTAATTTTTCTGTAAATGTGAAACTATTCTAAAGGAAAAAGTTAATACAGAAAAAATCTGCTGATCTAGAGAATATTTGAGGAGAAGGTGAATGGCAATGGTGTGGTGTAGGAAAAACCCAGCTGCCCAGCGGAAGCAGAAAACCTTCAAACCATCCAAATCTTGACCACTCCTAATCTCTGAAAATCATCTGGAAAAGAAAAATGGATTGCCAAAATCAAAAGGCTTCAAGGAAGTGCAGAGCGAGCAGTGGCTGCAAACCTGGAGGTGCAGGGTGGACGACTGCCTTAACCCTCTGCGAGGTCCCATGGACGTGACAAACCTCTTCCTGCCCCATTATCCACCCCCTCCCCCCAGGGGGAGATATCTAGCTCCTTTTCTATGATCAGCATTAAAACTAAAGGTTAGAACTTGAATTCAAGCTTGTGGCTTGGTTACCAGTTGGAAGCCAGAATGAAATTTGTTCCTGGCTGGCTGTTCAGGCAGCAGCAAAATGACAGCATTCTATACCCCAGCAGGTCACAAAGAACAGGCTGTGCTTCTACAGGTCCAAGTTTAAAGTGGTATTTTCCTTCACCCCTTTATTCCATTACTGTAAAAAATAAAATTAACTGTGGGGCTTAAAAGTTTCATTTTTTCCCCATTTCTATAACAGTTGGATTTTCTAATTTCTCTCTTTTTTTTATGTTTTTGCTCTTTTTTCTTTACTTTCATTCTACTTTCTACAGTCTTAGTCTCATAAGCTCATATTTTTCAACATTGATTTACATCAAAATAGGAAATATGATTTGTCATTCTTTTCATTGTGTTGTTCCTTTTTCTGTCATTTATCTTTTAAGACAAATTTTTAAAATGATGCATTTACTACCTAGAACATGCCAGAATGTGATTATTCCATTTTCACAGGTAAATCACAGCAGCTGATTTTTAACAGATTGACTGCCACACTAGAAAAAAATGTTTTTCCTTGGGGCCATGGTGTTTTATTACGAAAATAGAATAAAAACTTCGAAAACAAAATGATCCTTTCTAGTTTAATGAAAAATTTGTTATTTTTTATTGTTTTCTGTGCGTGAGTTATATGCAACTTGAAAAATAGTCCTTGCAGCTCCCAAGGTGAAGAGAGGTGTGAGTTACATATGCTTCACAAGGCCCTGGGCTCAAAACTAGTGTGAGTTAAATACAACTCACATGGCAGTTAGTGTGTTAATAGTTTAACTTTATGCTAAAGAATCATGGCACTTTCATTAGCTTCCATTTCATATTTCATCTGGAACAAAAAACTTCATAAAAAGCATTATGATGTTATGTGTTACATAGTATTATTTAGAAAAGACAAGACCTCCACCTTTGTTATGTTCTCTAGAGTTTCTTCTAGCTTTTGATTTCTAATAAAAAAGAGTGTGTGAAGGATTAGATGTTGAAATACTATGAAAACAGATGACTTAGTAATGCTGTCATTTATTGAAGCTAGCAAACAAAACTAAATCAGAGAAACATGAAGTTTTAAAGAAGTGACTATGTAATAAACGGTGTAATTATTTGAAGAAAACCCATCAATAGTCTATTTTGTCATGATCCATGAACACTGAAGGCCAACATCTTACTCTATCTAATTTTAAAGTTGAATAATGTTTTTAGAGAAGTTAAATAAAATATGTAGATTTTAAATTTCCTTTAACCTAAATCAAATAGCTAAATACGGGCTTACTAACCTCTTGGGCTTTTAGTTGTATCTCAATTTTAAAAATAATCCCCTAACAACTCAATTTCTGAGTAGATACCAAACTTGATATATATGGATATTTATAGGTTTTTTACCTATTAAAAGTACACATACTATTCTTTATGTACTAGCTTAAATCAGGAAACTTTCAGAATGTTGATTTATGAAGGCAATAGGTGAGAGTTGACTGTGTGCATACATGCATCCATGGATCTGTAACTGTGCCTAGGTACATCTTTTTGTACTCTGCTACTAATTTTGCTATGCCCTTGTTCATATGTCTACTGTTAACAGATTTTAAATAAATATCCTGGTGTATATGACATTATCACATCTATGGCCAGCAGAACCACAGAGAAGAGCTCTGGCCAAGGTACAGAAGGAACTGTCTGTAAATATTCCAGGAACCCAGAAATAGGCTCACACCTGCATCTAATCCAAATACTGAACAGAAAATATTATAACCCTCTGCTCATGCAACTTCACAATAATGGTGAACAGGAAAAGCAAGAACAAACCATTTATAGAATTCCAGAGCTAGAAGAGATCTCAGAGATATTTACACCAGGCCCCCGATTTTACTGATGCGGAGACTAAAGCTAAAGGGTCTTTGTAACTCACCCATGCTCACATGGTGAGTTGGTAGCTGAACTAGGACTAACACCCATTTCTCCTTGATTTTCTGGTTCTTGTTCTTTTCACTATACCAGTGTTTTCCAACTTTTGTGATTGAGTACTCTTGATAAAAAAATATTGGGGTCATGTCACCTATATATATTTGTTTATTTATAAGTTCTATCCATATATTGCTGTATAAATATTCTCACTATGAAACATTCAATAGAAAAAATGTAAAGACCAAATGCTATTTTTTAAAAAACATAGAAACATTAATATTTTTTCCTACACTCCTATGGCTTGCCTTTGTGGACTCCCCACTTCAGAGACCATAACATCATGTCACTCTGCCCATAAAGACTCTAATATCTATTCCTGAATTTATTCACATAAATTGAGGTTATGAAATCATCACAGTCCAGCTATAAATTAAGCATGAAAAACTCATTAAAGTTTACATAAAGTAAAATGCTGGTCCCTCAAAGTTATGTTTATAATCACCATATAATATTAGGAACTGTTCCAAGTTCCCTATGATTAATAAATTTATTCATACTTAAGATGAGATCTACTTAATGGCTATATTATTTTCTGAAAATACTCAGAGCCTATTAGCATGTTTCAGAGAAATGATGCACGGTGGGCACTGCCTTTGCTGACTGTGCTCCCAAAGTCAGTGTTGCCCATTTCTCCGTGCTCAAAGTTACACTGCACAATCAGTTTCTCTGTCTTTCCCCCTGCCTGTGACTACTCAAGGAAAGAGATGGTCTCAGTCATCTTTGTATCCTCAGCATTGCATCTGGTGCCTGACACCGCTCGATAAGTGTTTATTGAATGAAGTGAAATCAAGATTTATTTTTATATAATCATATACTAGCTCAGTAATTCTCAACCCTGGTTTCACATCAGAATCAATGGAGAAGCTAGAAAAAATGACTGCTACAGAGGCAGGATTTCTAGCATGGTGGAATGAATAGTTCATCAGTTCCTCTCCCCAAAATGCAATGGTAAAACAGGACACATTGTCAGAAACAACCAAACCAAGGCTCTGAAAATCAATCAAAGCCATACGCTACACTGAAAAGTGGTATTTATTAAAAACAATACAAAACAAAAAACCTACTGAACTTCACATATAAGCAGTGAGAGTCTGTGTGGCGTTCCTGGCTAGGATTCTCCTAACTCCCACTTCAGTCCATATGGTAGTTCTACCAAGGTGGGAAAATGCCTGAGAAGGAGAGTTCACTGCTAGAGGGGGCTGATTTGATTCAGACCAGAGCATAAAACCCCACATCCAGCACATCCCCACGTCCACTGTGAGTTACAGTAGCAATCTAGGTGACAAACAAACAAGGGAAGACCAGCAGCTCAGCTAATCTAAGGTTGCAATCGTGGTTGGGGCAAGCAGCAGATTGGCAGATCAGCCAGAAATTTACCAGGAAGATCTGGAAAATAAGATAGTCATAGGGGGCCTATGTAAGCTCTCCATAATATCTGTGTAGGAAAAACTGGAGAAGACCAAGTTGTCCACACATCACTGGCTTATTGTAAGCCTGTTCACAAGTGCAGGGGAGAGGCAAGAAAGCCTAGAGTTAAGCAAAGCCAGGACTTACTTAAAACCACCTGCACTTTAACTGTGTTCCCAACTTAGACACAGATCTATCGCCAGAGGGTGGAAGCTTTACTGCCTTGAGAATTTTGGGCACAATATCTGACCATTCATTGACTGGCCTGTTATCTACGCAAACACAGTGTGATCCCTAGCAATTCAGGCTTAAAAATGAAAACAGGAAATTTAAAAAACAAACAAAACTGAACAGAGACACCAGCAGCCACACAGTGCAGGATAAAGAGATTCTATCAACGTGTCCAGGCAAGATATCAAACAAAACCAAAATACAGCAACAAAACACTTAGGGGGAAATTCAGAATCCAGAATTGCAACAATATATTACCTGACATGTCCATTTTTAACAACAAAAACAAACAAAAATTATGAGACATGCCAAGAAATAGGAAAGTGTGATTCACACCAACAGAAAAGAGCAGGGAACAAAAATTGCCTCTGGGTGGTCCTTGATGTTGGATTTAGCAAAGACTTAAAAGCAGCAATTATAAATATGTTCAAAGACTAAGGAAACCATGTTTAAAGAGTTAAAGGAATGTATTATAACAGTGACCCAATAAATAGAGAATGTCAACAAAGAGATAGAAATCATAAAATAGAATCAAATGGACATGCTGGAGCTGAAAAGCACATTGAGTTAAGTGAAAATTTCTTAGAGGGACTCAATAGCAAATTTTAGATAGAGGAAGAAAGAATCAGTGAACCTGAAAATAGAAATTATCCAATCTAAAAAACAGACAGAGAAAAGAATGAAGAAAATTTAAAAGATCCTGAGAGACGTGTGGGACAATGTCAAACATACCAATATATGAGTAATGGCAATGCCAGAAAGTGAGGCAAAAAGGGGCAGGAAAATATATTTGAAGAAACAATAAACTGAAACCACCCAAATTTGATGAAAAATATTAATCTATGAATCCAAGATGTTCAACAAATCCAAGTAGAATAACACACAAAGAGATACATACACATACCTAGAAATAGAAACCCTAAAAGCAGCAAGAGTAAAATGATTCATCACCTACAAGGGAACAATAATATTATTAATGGCTGACTTCTCACCAGGAAAAATACATTCCATGAGGCACTGACATGATGTATTTAAGTGCTAAAAAATGTCAATCAAGAATTCTATATCCAACAAACTATCCTTCAAAACTAAATGTAAAGATATGCCCAGACAGAAAAAGACTGAGAGAATTCATTGCTAGCAGACATGCCTTACAAGAAATGTTAAGGGAAATCTTTTAGGCTTAAAGGAAATGACACTAGACAGTATTTTGAACCCATGTAAAAAAATGAAGAACACCAGAAAGTAAATAATTGGGTAAATACAAAGGACAGTGCGTGTATACACACACACACACACACACACACACACACACACACACAGACATATATTTCTATTCTCTTAAACTCTTTAAAATAAATAAGATTGCATAAAATACTTATCACATTGCATTGTCAGGTTTTTAATGTACATAGTTGTAATATATCTGACAATAGTACAAAGGAAGAGGCAAGGAAATGAAGCTATATTAGAGCAAAGTTTCTATATTTTACTGGTATTGTTAGTTTAAATCTGAAGTAGATAGTGATAAGTTAATAAGTGTACTATAATTCCTAAATCAATCCCTAAAATAACACTCAAAGAATATAGTCAAGAAACAAAAGAATTAAAATGGTACACTAAAAAATCTATTTAATGCAAAACAGGGCAGTAAACGAGGAACAAAAGAACAAAATAAATATGAGATATACTAAAAAAAAGACAACAAAAGTGTCAGACATAAATCCAACCATATCAGTAATTTTATTCAATGTGAATGGAATAAAAACTCCAAGAAACAGGCAGAGGTTGTCATACTGGATGGGAAAAAAAAAAAAAAAGATCAAATTAATTCAATTATATGCTGCCCCCAGAGGCACACTCTAAAGACATACATGTTAAAGTAAAAGAATGAAAAAGCTATAACATGCACATAGTAACCTTAAGGAGCTGGAGTAGCTATCTTAATATAAAATAAAATACACATCAAATAAAAACATCATTAGAGACAAAGAAGGACATTTCATAATGATAAAAGGGTAGATTCCTAAAAAAACCATAAAAATTATAAATAAATATGTACCTAACAACAGAGCCCAACATACATGAAGCAAAAATGACTGAATTGAAACAGTAAATAGAAAATTGAAAAATAATAGTTGGAGACTTCAATACTACACTCTCAATAATTAATAGAGAAACTAGACAAAAATCAGCAAGAATATAGGAGACTTAAATAACACTATCAATCAACTTGAGCTAACTGACCTTTCTAGAATACTTCACCCAATCACAACAGAGTACTTGTTCTTGTCAACATTCTCAAGGAGAATTCATATGCTAGTCCACAAAAAAAATCTTAATCAATTTAAAATGATTGGAATAATAGAAAGTATATTCCTTAACAATGGAAGAATTAAACAATAATCAATAACAGAAAGAAATTTAGAAAATCCACAAATATCAGGAAATGAACAGCATACTTCTAAATAACCTATTAGTCAAAGAAGAAATCACAAGGGAAATCAGAAAATATTTTGAACTACCTAAAAACAAAACCACAACATATGAAAATTTATGGGACACAGGCTAAAGCAGTCCTTAGAGGGAAGTTTACAGCTTTAAGTGTCTATATTAGAAGAGAAGAAAGGTCTCAAACTCAAACTTCCACCAGAAAAAGCTAGAAAAAGATTAAATACAAAACAAGCAGAAGGGAGATATAATAAAGATTAGAGTAGAATTCAATGAAATATAAAACAGAACTATAAATAGATAAATCAATTAAACAAATGTTGGTTCATTGAAAAGATCAAGAAAATTAGCAAGGCTTTCACTAGATTGACCATGAAATATAGAAGGCACAATTATTAAAGTCAAGAATGAAAGAAGAGACATCACTAACAATCTTACAGAAATTAAGAGGCTCTCAAGAAAATAGTATAGATGCCTTTATGACAACAAATTAGACAACTTAGATAAAATGGAAAAATTCCTACAGACTCAAATTACCAAAACTAACTCAAGAAGAAATAACAAGTATGAATAGACCAATAACAAGTAAAGAACTTGAATGAATTAGTAATTTAAAATTTTCCCACAATGAAAAGTCCATGCCCAAAAGGCATCATTGATGAATTTTGTCAAATATTTAAAGAAGAAACAACACCAATCATTTCCAATTTTTTTCAAAAATAGAGAAGGGAACACTTTCCAACTCATACTATAAAGTCAGTATTACCTGATATCAAAGCCAAACAAAAACATTACAATAAAAGAAAACTATAGACCAATATCCCTTATGAACATAGATGCAAAAATCCTTCACAGTATGTTAACAAATGGAATCCAGCAACACATAAAATAAATAAAACCAAGGAAAGATTATCCCAGGAATGCAAGGTTGATTTAACATTTGAAGATCAATTAGTGTAATATACCATATTAATAGGCTAAAGAACAAAAACTACATTATCATCTGAATAGGTGCAGAAAAACATTTGACAAAATTTAGCATTCATTCATATTAAAAACTCTCAATAAAATGGAAATAGAAGGAAACTTCCTCAACCTGATAAAGGCCATCTATAAAAAATCTACAACTAATATCCCACTTAATGGTAAAAAACAGAATGCTTTCCTCCTAAGATCGAAACAAGGCAATGATATCTGCTGTTGCCACTTCTATTCAACATTGCATTTGAGGTTCCAGTCAGGGCAATTAGTTAAAAAAATAATTGAAAAGAAGTAAGTCTACCCTTCATTACAGATGATATAATCCTATATGTAGAAAATCCTAAGGAATACACATACACAAAATGCTAGCACTAATAAATGAGTTCAGCAAGGCCATACGATGCAAAATCCAAACTCAAAAATCAATTAACTTCTAAATATTAGCAATCAATAATCCAAAAATAAAATTAATACAACTCCATTCACAATAGCATCAAAAATAATAAAACATTTAGGAATAACTTTAACAAAGAAGTGTACACTGAAAATTACAAAACATTATTATGATACAGGAAAGAAGATCTTAAAGAAACATCCCTTGTTCACAGATTGGAAGAGTCAATATTTTTAAGATGGCACATTTTTCAAAATTTATTGATAGATTAAACATGATCCTTATCAAAATCCCAGCAGTTTTTTCTTTGTAGAAACTGACAAAGTGATTCTAAAATTTATATGGAAATATGAAGGAACTACATAGGCAAAAAAAAAAAATTTGTAAAAGAACTAAGTTTGAGGACTTACATTCACCAATTTCAAAACTTTTTATAAAGCAACAGTAACAGTGTGATAATGGCATAGGACAAGCATACAGGTTAATGGAACAGAATTAAGACTCCAGAAATAAGCCCTTAGTTACATTTATGGTCAATTGATTTTTGATAAAGGTGTCAAAGAATTTAACGGGGAAAAGGATAATCTTTTCAACAAATGGTGCTGGGGCAATTGTACTGTATATTCATGCATGAAAGGGTGAATTTAGAACTTTATTCAACATCATGCACAAAAAATAATTCCAAATGGATTACAGTTCTAAATATAAGAGCTAAAATGATAAAACTCTTACAAGGAAAAATAACAGAAACTCTCTAAGATGTTGACTCAAAAAGCTCTTAGATATAACACCAAAAGCATGATTTGAAAACAAAAAAACTGACAAATTTTATCAAAAGTAAAAAGTTCTGGTCTTTGAAAGACACTGTGAAGAGAATGAAAAGGAAAGGCACAGAATGAGAGAAAATATTTGCAAATATATCTGATGAAGGACCTGTGTCCAAATTATTTAAATAACTGTGACAATTCAATATTCATAAGAAAAAAATCCAATTACAAAATGAGGCCGGGCACAGTGGCTCACACCTATAATCCTAGCACTTTAGGAAGCTGAGGTGGGAGGATTGCTTGACCAGCCTGGGCAGCACAGCAAGACCCCATCTCTACAGAAAATAGAAAAATTAGCCGGGTGTGGGGGCACACACCTGTACTCCCAACTACTTGGGAGGCTGAGGCAGGAAGATCCCTAGAGCCCAGGAGTTTGAGGGTGTGGTGAGCTAGCCCAGGCAACCAAGCAAGACCCTGTCTCCAAAAAAAATAGGTATTTCATGAAAGAAAATATACAAATGGCTAATAAGCACATAAAAATATGGTCAGCATCATTAGTCATTAAATGAATGCAAATCAAAACCACAACAAGACTCCATTACATACCCACCCACTATAATGGCCATAATAAGAAAGACAGAAAATGATAAATGTTGGCAAGGATGTGGATAAACTAGAATCCTTACACATTGCTGTGAGAATGTAAAATGGTATAGCCACTCTGGAAAACAGCTGAGAATAGTTTCTTTTTTTTTGAGACAGAGTCTCACTTTGTTGCCCAGGCTAGAGTGAGTGCCGTGGCGTCAGCCTAGCTCACAGCAACCTCAAACTCCTGGGCTTAAGCGATCCTACTGCCTCAGCCTCCCGAGTAGCTGGGACTACAGGCATGCGCCACCATGCCTGGCTAATTTTTTTTCTATATATATTTTTAGTTGTCGAGATAATTTTTATTTCTATTTTTAGTAGAGACGGGGTCTCGCTCAGGCTGGTCTCGAACTCCTGACCTCGAGCGATCCACCCGCCTCAGCCTCCCAGAGGGCTAGGATTATAGGCGTGAGCCACGGCGCCCAGCCTGAGAAGAGTTTCTTATAAAGTTAAACATAAACTTGGCATACAACCCAGCTGATATTTTAGAAAGTACAGGAGAAAGTTGATTTCAAACATTACGGAACAATCACCTTTCAGACTGTGTTATATGTTATAGTACCACTGAACTCTTCACAGGTTTATTTCTTAACTTTCTGTAGCAATTTTATTTATTCAACAAAAAACTTACTGAGCATCCACCACGTGCAAAATACTGTGCTTGACACCAGGGTGGGAGTAGGATATGAAAATAAATTTAAAACTCTTGTTTTCTGAGAGCTTTACAGTCTAGTAAGGAAGTAAATCTATCATGTCAGTCAAGGAAGAAAGGATGGGAGAATGCAAGGAGGGCAGACAGATAAGCTGAAAGACCAGCGCAAACAAATTTTGAATTCACAGGCATGAGAGGGAATTTCTATCTGGGGTTATTAGGGAATCCTTTGTGGAAGAAGTGGACATTGAAAGATGGGTAGGATATCCCAGGATCGCAGACAGGTATGTGCTAAGGCTTGAAAATAAAATCTCTGTTTTTATTGCTGTCTTGTCTACGTATTGTCATTAGACTTTACTAAATGGTCACAAAAGAGCTGAATGCATTTTTATTATTCTAATTATGCTTTCTTAAAACTGCACCTTTATGAAGATTTACAATCTAGTACTGTTACATATACACGACATGCTCAGCTGTTTATCAGAAGAGAGAAAGAGGCCACGGTTTTAAAGAACTTTGAGTCAGCTTCTTCTTGGCTGTCTTGGCTCCTGTTAGCCACTCCTCAGGGCTTCTGGTATCTGACGTTCCATCTCTTTCATCTTCAGGACCCTGTGGAGAGTCACTTGGAGTTTGTGTTCTCTTTTCTCCTTTCGACTTTTCTATTGGCCATCATTCCTCCTCCTTGAAAAATGATACTTTTCTTTGGACTTTTGTTAAAAGGTTGTTTTGGATCTAGAGCAGCTTCCTTGTGTGCTCCTCCTTTGATATGGGCATCCTGTTGGCCTCAACACTTTCTACTGACTTTTCAATTCTTCTGTTTCCCGGTCTTGACACTTATGGAAGTTTCAGGAGAACATCAAAGTTAGTGGACAAGTAGGAGGCTGAAATGAATCCCTTTGTTGCTAATAAATTTTGCAGAAAAAGTTTCTTGTTAGATACAAACATGAATTCAGTTACATCACCCTTGAAATTTACTGATATGTAGTAATAATAAATAACTATCCCTTGGCTTTTCTTTTCTTTTTTTTTTTCCGCATTATTTATCTTACACGTATCTCTTTTTTTCCTCTCCATTTCATTCTCTTGGCCAAAGAAATATTTCATTTTGAGATTTCTAAAAACTACTTGACTAGGAATATAACCACAATTTTTCCCATCTATTTATTGCTTTATTTTTCCATGGTTTAAATTTCCACTGACAAGTAACATTTTGCTCTTCTTTTCAGAAACTTTCCACAGCTGATGTATAGCCATGATCTAAATGCAAATACCATGGGGGCCTGAACCACTTGTCAACATGAATGTAGAGCAGTCATGTGTTCTAGAAATGGATAGGTAAGATGCTGAGAGAGTGGTCCTTATCTATATTCATCTTTCAGCTTTTATGCATTTCTGACTATTTCAGAAATTAATTCTTTGTGGATTGAATTGTCCAGGGTTTGTAAAAATTAGTCTTATTAACTTATTTACAAAGCAGCCCAGACATCCACATCCTACCCTACTTTAGGATGGTCACTGGGGTTGACTAGACATTGCATGAAAGTTACTGTACTCATTTGAGGTGTTCTTACTTTCTCATTTCATCTAGAAAGACTGCTGTAGAAAAGCTCAAGCCTATTACAATGGCTCCCTTGGGCTTCTAAAATCTAGAGATCTTCATGGGGAAGCTCAGTTACACCCCACTGCCTGGCCAGCAGGAAGGTGCTGACTTTGTGGAGGCCAAGGCCCTATAGGGACAGAGCTAACATTTCACCTGTGAGCCCAGGGAGGTAACAGCTTTGCCGTTCCTCCACCTTTGGCTGACTCATTATACTCCCACTCTATAAGAGGACATGCCTTCCTTCTTACAGCATGATTCACCTGCCTAGAGAAGATTAATGCCATTCTGGAAGTATCTCATGTCATCTAAACTTGATTTAATCTGCAGAAGAGCCTGACAAATAATGTTTTCAATGTAAAATCAAGCACAGCAGAGAAAGAATGAATCACATCTTTCTGGGCCTCATTCTACTGTATCTGTGAAAGGAGGGGCTTAAATTAGATGAACTGTTGGTCCCTTCTTGCCTTAATATTCCACAGTTCTGTGAACTTGGTATTACCAGGAGAGAGACTCCTAGCTCTCTCTCCACAAACAAGCCCTGTGTTTATAGTTGAGAGAGTGGGAGCGACTGGTACCTGGTGAGGACACTCTCCTTGGATTTAGGGTTGGTCTTTGGAATTCAGAACATAACTCAATGGCCTTTTATAATATTTCTGCTTTCATTAGATTTTCCTCTGACTTCCTACCATACAGGAAGTAACACAACTCATCATTCTCTTAGTACTTAAATACTGGAAGACAAACCCCAGAATATTTTATTGATTTTTGTTACCCAGGAACTATGGTGCTTTTTCCATATATATAATAATTAAAATGTATTTAGAGAAGAGGCAATAAGACCGTTTCCAGAGGAAAAAAGGTAAGAATACAAAGTCTTGATACATCAGCAGTTTGCTAAGCAAACTTCATTTCCCATAACAGTCTATCAGCTCAATATTTTTTTGTAATTCAGATTCAGCCATTTCAATCTATAGATGGACTTGAATCTCCATACAACTATGGTTATTTCAAGATGTTTTTCTTACTAAATATCAGAAAAACACTAACAACAGAATAAGGTATTTCTTATATATGACATGAAATCTTGGGGAATGGAGAATAAGTAAATGGTTCTACCATCATCATACCACCTTAAGGGAGTCTCAGAAGATTCATTGCATACAAAAAAATCTACACAGACCTTTTTGCAGCTTCAAAACTCCATGGCCAAGGTGCTGAGGAGTTCGGTAAGAAGTCTGATGGAATTAAGAATTCAGCGATAACTAATTGATCCAAAAATCTGGCCATTCCTCTTTTCCGGCTGGAACCATGGAGGGTGTCGAAGAGAAGAAAAAGAAGGTTCCTGCTGTGCCAGAAACCCTTAAGAAAAAGCGAAGAAATTTCGCAGAGCTGAAGATCAAACGCCTGAGAAAGAAGTTTGCCCAAAAGATGCTTCGAAAGGCAAGGAGGAAGCTTATCTATGAAAAAGCTAAGCATTATCACAAGGAATACAGGCAGATGTACAGAACTGAGATTCGAATGGCTAGGATGGCGAGAAAAGCGGGCAACTTTTATGTACCTGCAGAACCCAAATTGGCGTTCGTCATCAGGATCCGAGGTATCAATGGTGTGAGCCCAAAGGTCCGAAAGGTGTTGCAGCTTCTTCACCTTCGTCAGATCTTCAATGGAACCTTTGTTAAGCTCAACAAGGCTTCAATTAACATTCTGAGGATTGTAAAACCATATATTGCATGGGGGTACCCAAACCTGAAGTCAGTAAATGAACTAATCTACAAGCGTGGTTATGGCAAAATCAATAAGAAACAAATTGCGTTGACAGATAACGCTTTGATTGCTCGATCTCTTGGTAAATACGGCATCATCTGCATGGAAGATCTGATTCATGAGATCTATACTGTTGGGAAACGCTTCAAAGAAGCAAATAATTTCCTGTGGCCTTTCAAGTTATCATCTCCACGGGGTGGAATGAAGAAAAAGACAACCCATTTTGTAGAAGGTGGAGATGCTGGCAACAGGGAAGACCAGATCAACAGGCTTATTAGAAGAATGAACTAAGGTATCTACCATGATTATTTTTGTAATCTGGTCAGTTAATAAACAGTGATTGCTTTCAAATTGAAAAAAAAAAAACAAAAATCTGGCCACTGCTCACCACATCCGCCCTTACAGCACATCTGGCCCTGGCTGGACTGCAGCATTAGCCTCCTAAGCAGTGGGCTCGCTTCTGCTTTTGCTTCATAGTCTACTCTCCACACAACAGCCACAGTGATCCTGTTACGACTTAAGTAAGATCATGTCACCCCTCTGCTCAAAAACATCATGGCTCCCCTCTTTACCTCAGAATAAAGACTCCCTTCAATGGCCCACAAGCCCTCTGTGTTCAGCCCTTCCCCATCCATCACGTTCTGCCATCTTCCCACCAAGGCTTTCTGTCACTCCCTCGTTCCCTCACACTGGCCTCAATGCCGTTCTTTGCTGTAAAGCCTTGCAGCAGCTGTTCCTGATGCCTGATGTCCCTTTCTCTCAGATAACTTCATGGCTAACTCCTTCAGCTATTTCCTGTCTTTGCTCAGATATCACCTTCTCAATGAGGCCTGACAGCCCTCTTGAAAATTCCAACCTGCACCCCTGCCCCACCTACTGGATCTCTCTTACCCTACTCTGTGTTTTATTGCTTCCATAACATTTATTACCTTCTGGCATAATATATAATATTACTTAATACAATTCAATGTACTGTGATATTGTGAATTATCGTTTAGTACATTATCCCAACCACCTAGAGCAGTGCTCAGCACCCAGGAAGAACTTAGTAAATACTTACTTAATGAATAATACCACCTAAACCTCTCTGAGTGTCCCTCATGTGCCAGCTACTACACTAAATATCCTACATGATTATCTCTTAGGCCTCACAACGTGAAGGACAATCATTTCCCTCATTTTACAGAAACGGATATGTAAAAAGCCAACATAATCCCAAGCCAACAGCTGAGGTCAGGACACAAAAATGTCCACAAGGCAGTAGATTTCTTTACTTCTTTGGTAACAGCTTTTAACAGTACATTGGAGTGGGAGATGGAACAAGCTTTCAGGTTCACCTCCCACCCCAGTCCCTGCTGTTTTTAGTGGTCTTTATTTTTAGCATTGGTATCCTCTGTCTGAATTAGAACTGGTTTGAATGTTAGTATGGTCTTCATAAAGTCTAGCAGTTTCAAAAGAAGATATTATCTGGGCAATATGTGGGGGGAATTGATAATGTGACACAGGTGTAGGTGAGAAGCATGATTTAAAGTTAGGGTGCCCTGGGAGAGAGTCTTTCGAGCCTCAGTGTCATCCCCAAACTGGTGTCTCTTAGGGTCCTTTAGAAGTCTCTATGTTTGATTCTAAACAGCAGGTTAAAGTGTCTGTTCGGTCCCAGCCTTGACATTCAGGATCATTCCTCAGATTTTCTTTCTTAGAATTTGGGCCCTTCTGTCTGTTGCTCCCTGCCCTAATTCTTGGTTATTTTGGTGCTCAATAGTTTCTCTATGAGAAGAGTAAATAAAAGGGAGCATAATGCAAAACTATGTATTGATGCTTCAAGAAAAATCTGGTAGCAGTGTGGTCAAGGGGAGATGCTGACTTTAATTGGTATCAGCACCTGCAGGAAGGGAGAGACTTGGGTAGGATGGGGCCTCAAATCACTACTCTGCCACTTCTTAGCATGATGAAGAAAGTCCATTTAATCTCCTTGGTCTCCAGTTTTCTCACTTGTAAAATGAGGATAATACTTCTACTGTTCAAGGTTGTTGTAAAGACTAATAGTATAGAGGATGTGATGTTGAACTGCATCATATGGGCTGAATTTTAATTTGTTTAGAATAAGACAATTACATGTCTACCATTACCATAGCGGGTTGAGAGTCAACTCTAAATCCTCCTGTCATCCAAAAAATCTACTGTGTTATTCTCTGGTTTTTGAAAGTTATTCATTCCTACTTATCGAGTATAACAGAGTATTCCTTTTATAATTTCCATCTTAATGTGTGATACACCTTACTCAAAAGAATGGAAGGTACCCCTGCTTTCCATAATACCACATTTTCTGTAAACATTTGCCTTATTTCATCCCAAGTCCTTATAATATTGGCATTAGGAAAGAGGTCCTCAGGTCACATGCTGGACTGTCTGGTCTTTATTTGTAGACTTTCTAGAGCAGTGCTTCTGACCTCCATTGAGTCACAGAGTTCTCTGAGAATCTGATGAAAGCTACAGTATTTCTTTCCAGAAAAATTCTCATCTGTGCACAATTTTTCACATAATTTTAGATTGTACAAAACTCTACTGAAACCCACTTGTGTACAGAAGTTAAGAACCCTGGCTTCAAGTTCACAAAGCAGTCATGAGTACCATTTCTCCTTTAATCCTTGATAATATTCATTGACTATTAACATAAGGCAATAATGTTGTCATTCTGACAGTTTTTGTTTTCCTGTATTATTTTCTTTAGCTTTTTTCTTCACTGTGAGCAAGAGTAAAGGCATTTAGAATATGCCTTCCAGAATTTATTTTACAACCCATGGCTCAGAATACAATTGGTAACTGATCTGTGCTACAGCCACATTGACACTGAAGGAGCCATTGTTGCTAAGACTCACTAAGGTCAGCCAAGCCCTGAGCACATACAAATCTCCATAGTTTCCACTGAACACTGAACAGCTAACTACAAAGCAGCGGCTAAAATTAGACCAAGCCTAGTGCTTACATACACTCCACAAGGCTTCTAATCTTGGGGGTTTTAATCAACAATACTGTTCTCAATCCAAAGAGAGTTATTTCATTTAGCAGGGAAAAGTTGTTTCATTCTGAACAAGCTGAAGCACAACCTAAAGGAATTATGAAGACTTTGAAGTGTTCAAAAATATTATCTGCACCTGTTAGTTCTAGGTCTAAAAAAAGAAAGACTAAAATACCTCCAGGATTGGGTTGGCTTTCTTTGTCTTTCACACTGCATTATACAAGGGAAAAAATATTGGCATTTTCTTCCCCCTCTTGTTTCTGGGTCAACATGTTTTTACCAAAAAGTTTGAATTGTTCAAACATGGCAAGCCATTAATAAATACCTACTTACATGAACATGCACAGTAGGAAGAAACAAGATATGAGGTTGAATATGGAAAAATAATTACAATTCCATTCCCTATAGAAAGTTTACCATCTAAGGCTCTTTATAGCTAAAATAGCTAAGTCTTCCAAAGAGTACATAGAGCAAATGTTTTCCGAATAAAACATGCTCATGGGTTCAATTATTAATGTTTGATATATCAGGTTATGAATAAATATGAATATTACATATATGATTAAAAACAATTTACATAAAATTAAAATAATTTTAATACAAAATTAAACAATAGAGTTGAAGAACTAGAGATCCTTTACTAATACAAATTCATAAGACTCTCTCTTTAGATTCTACAGCATTGGGGAAGTTAAATAAGTACACAGGAGTTATGTGAACAACTGTAAGTTAATGAAAATACCCATCTTCTACAGAGCCGGCACAGACAGTCCAGGCAAATGGATATTTAAAATATAATCCTCCTCTATTATGAGACAGCTGCTTTCCTAAATGAGGTTCTTAAATGTATCTGTGGAACATTTTTCAAGGGAACAAAATGATGCTGTCACATATACATGATGTTAATTCCTCCCAACTTTTCTTTGAAGCAAGTGCTAAAAGAAATGAATTTGCTTCAGCGACAATATTTCCATATTTGTAGCCAACGTGAGATCCTCACAAATATCCCATGGCAGAATATGACCTATGAAATTGAGATTGCAAAACGATCCTGTTCCATTTTAAATGGAATTTCAGAATGTTGCCATCATACATTCCAGGTAAACCCCAGCAGACGCTGGCTCTGTTACTGAATCTAGCAGAAGCTCCCAGGTCACTGTCACTGACAAAATGATGGCTGTTGATCAGGTGCTGCTAAAACCCAAAAGAGATTTAGGAATTTCTGCCTTTGGAAACCTTCCTCACTTCTATTCATACAAACCACTCTATTATTTCCTCAATAACTTTTTAGATTCCCAGAGTAAAGTACCCTTTGCAATTGTCCTACCAGATATTTTGTGGACTTAAATTTTGTTAGACTTAAAATCATATTATCTTTGTAGCAAAAAAAAATGCTAGATGCTTTGGAGAAGAGGATTAGGGGTAGGAGATGGTTATTTACCACATAGCCCAGAAATGTCTACGTTTTGAAGATCAGCAATTCTTCCTGTGGACTATAGATAGATTTTTAATAAAAGCTACATGTACCTTGCAAGTGTTTTTTAGTCTCTATGAAACATTTCATTCTGAATATTGAGAAAATAAAAATTGCCTTGGTCTGAGAAAGGAACTATCTGCCCAACAGTCATTATGCTAGAACAACAGGCACAGATAAGCCAACTGCAAAGCTAATGGGAAACAACGTGTCTCCCAGGGACATTAATGCTATAGTGTCAGGTAGCCTCCTTCTTTGAGTGACTACAGCACTGAGAAACCTTCTTCTCTCATATCAAAGACTATCAGTAAGTTTGCTGTTTGAAATTTTGTCAGTAACAATGAAACAGCTCACTCTTGCCTAGAGGACCTCAGTTGCTTGTTGACACAGAAAAGCAACCTCAACTCCCATTCCAGGTGAGGAGGCCCTGATAAGGGACTTCTGGATACAACCATCCACATGAATCTTAACTTTATTGTTTCTAAAGAAATAGTGCCCTGGGTTCACTTTGCAGACCAGACCTGCATCTAAATCCCACTCTTCCTAGAATCCTAAAACAATCCTCTAGTGTCTAGTTTCCCACATTGCATTGGGTCAATAAATCTAATTTTGTTGGCATGCAAGTTTGTTCCTATTATTAGGCTGACTGAGATAGGGCCATGTTTTTATAAAATGCCCCGGCTAAAGAAAATAATCTGCTGCTTAAATAATAGCTCAGAATTTTAAGTATTGGCTTTCAGATATTGAAAAACTAGAAGATACCTCTGCTGTAGTTTTCACTCCCCGTGTGTACTTGTGGATTTTAAATTCTGTACTGGCTTCTCATCTAGGCAGAAACATTCTGAGAGCCAGGAAAACTGCTGTGAGTATTGAAATGATATTTTCTGGCCCTGCTGCTGCTAAAGTAACCTGTGGCAAAATTTCCCTGCTTCTAGAAATAGCACAGTTGGCAACTCAAGCAGGGCTGTGATTATGAAGCTCTTTGTGAATCTCAAAGAGACAATAAAGGAAAGTAGGTAGACACAGGTCCCAGGTTCCCAAACCAGGTCTGTCTCCACACCTGGTTTGAATGTAGGGCGTCATATTTAAGAAGTGATTTGGGAGGATTATTCAGAGCACACGCCTCTTCCCTAACGCTGGAAGACTCTTTTGACATACCCACGGGAGTAGCCATAGTCATAGGCTGAGGCTGCCTTCCGACTGACTTCAGAGCTCAGGGAGGAGTGCGCGGTCCCAAGACTGTAGGCCTGAGAGGCCTGCTGCTGGTAGGAGGAGGCGGACGCCTGGCTGAAGGCCTCCGATTCCTGGCGGTGCGCTGCCGAGGAGCGGGTGCTGTAGGCTGTGGAGCCTTGGGTGTAGATGGCAGAACGCTTCTTGTCCTGCTGGTAATGGCTCACGGTAGTGCGAAGGTCCTTGTTGCGGTAGCTGAGATCATAGTGCTGGTGGGATCTCTGATAAAACGGCAAAGCCATCATGTGCCCCTTGAGGGAACTGGGCAACCTGCAAGAAAACAGTAATTTCTGAGTGGACTATTAAAGAACAAAATCCATCGAACAAGTCATCTAAAACCAACGTGTAAAAATTAATACTCTTATCTTCTCCAAAGAGTAAATGGAAAATGATGTGAAGTTTAGTTTAACTAGTTATTCAATAAACTCCCAACGTCATAGCCCAGATTAATATGTATACGAGAGCTATCTGAAAAGTATCCAGCCATTGTTAATATAACGAGAATGGTTATATGGCTGGATACTTTCCGGACAGCCCTCATGTATCTAGAAGGTCTTTAGAAAGTTTTTCTACCTTGGCTATTGTGCTTTTTCTGCAAACCTCTTATAATACATATTTCTAATTTTCTGGCATTTTATTCTGAGGGGGCCTTCATTTGGGAGAATATGTAATGATGGAGAGTGATGTGGTGTTCATTCACAAATACTTAGTGAGCACCTACTTTGAGCCTGGGACTATTCCAGCACAGGAAATACAGTGGTAAACAAGACAAACAAAATCCCAGCACTAATCACCTGTACGGAACTATATATTCTACTGCAGGCGATAGACAATAGAGAAAACAAATAAGTAAAGTATGAGATATGTTAGAATGTGCTAAGTGCTACGGAGAAAAAGCAGGAAAGAAGTACGGATGTACTTTTAAACAGCTTCATTAGGGATAGCTTCTCTGGAAAGTGACATCTGAGCATGAGACTATCTGGGGGAAGAGTGTTCTAGATAGAAGATTCTGCAAAGGCACTGAGGAATGAGTACACCCTCAGGTATAGCAAATTGGCCAGTGTGGCTGCAGGGGAAGGGGGGGGCAGAGGTACAGGAGATCACGTCAGAGAGGTGAGTGGTGTGCGTGGGGGAAGGCCAGATAGTGTAGGGTCCTATAGGTGACAGTAAGGACCTTGGATTTTATTCTGAAAAGGCTGAGAAGCCATTAGAAGGCTTTGAACCGAGAATTACAAGAGCAATTCTGATGTCTGATGTCTGAAGAACAGACTGCAACAAGAGAGAAAGCCAGGAGACTGTTAATGGGCTGAGTTGTATCCCCCAAATTCACATGCTGAAGTCCTAACCTCCAATACCTCAGAATGTGGCTGTATTTGGAGATTAGGGTCCTCAAAGAGGTTTAAATTAAAATTAGGTCATTAGGGTGAGCCCTAATTCTAGATGACTGGTGTCCCTATAAGAAGAGGAAACCAGGACGCAGACATGTATATAACAGAAGGGAGACCATGTGGCATCACAGGGAGAAGATGGCCATCTGCAAGCCAAAGAGAGGCCTCAGAAGAAACCAACCCTGCCGATACCCTGATCTTGGATTTCTAGCCTCCAGAATTGTAAGGAGATAAATTTCTGCTGTTTAAGCCACCCAGTCTGTAGCACTTTGTTATGGAAGCCCTAGGAAACAAATACAAGGCCACTGTAATGGTCCAGGCCAGAGATGACAGCAGTAGCACTGGGAGTAAGAGAACTAGTCAGACTCTGCACAGGTTTTGAAGGTATAACCAACAGTATTTGCTAAAAGTTCTGAATTAGGATGTGGAAAAAAAAAAGGAGATGACTGCAGGATTTTTGCACAAGCAATTAGAAGAATCAAGTTGCTATTAACTGAGATGGGGAGGAATGTGAGAAAGCATCGGTTCGGGATGCAAGAACAGGAGACAGGTTTGAGATGTTCTACATCTGAGATGCCTGCTAGAACTCCAAGTGGAGATGTTAAGTGCGAAGCTGGATACATGGCTCTGGAGTGTAGCGGGTAGGTCCAGGATGAAGATCTACATTTGGCAGTCAACCGCACACAGGTAGTATTGAATGCCAAGGAAAATAGATGAAAATCATTATAAATGGAAAAGAAAGTCCTAGAACCGAACTCTGGAGTATGCTAATGTTCATATAAGCTCTCTCAAATCTCACAAACCCTTCAAAATGATATTGTCTCAAACCAGAAAAAAAAAACAAAACCATTTGCCCTGTTAAGAATATGAAGGCTTCTAGTCTCCCTACATAGAGAAGTACGAGAGTCCGTCACCAGTGTGGCAGTTGGCATTGTGAACTTGAGCTAAAAGTTCTACCGAAAGTCAAAGATATGTTTGCTCAGTATAGGGAGGGGAGACTTCACATCACCTTAGCTTTCTTGAATAATCAGTCCACTGACAGGAAGCCTATCAGATATATTGACAACATTGAATGAAGTAATAGTTTTATGAAAGCCCCCACCCCCAATTTCTTAATGCTTTTGTGCATGTTCTGAAATGTTATTTTTCAATTTTATGAGTAGAATTAATTTTGAAGTAATCAGTTTTGGGAAACCTTGTTTTTTAAAAAATTCTAAATGAGGAATGACTCCTACACTGTACATACTTTTTGTCAAGTTTAAAACTACGTTTTATTTAAACTATTTTAAAAGTCAGCATGTATTCCCTAGAGAAGAAAATTCAGCAAACTTCACTCCAAAAATATTTATCTTAGGACTCATGGAAGATATCAGTCTACATGGCATTTCCTAAGAGAAAAAAATAGCTACTAGCGAGCAACTTTGCTTCAACCCTTAAATAGACTGCTATTTTCTGTTATAAAATATACAGAGTAATTATTAGATGAATTTTGATTAAGAAAAGGGTTACAATACATTAATATAGAATTATGTTAGGCAATTATAAAGATATTAGATAAATTTCTGTAATGATACATACTACATTGTAACATGGCAAATGTTACTTGAATGATTTCCAAATAAATCATAAAAGATCTTCCTATATATTGTTACAAGCTAAGTTCACACTCAGATGATTTGAAATGCTGTTATTTTCACAAAATAAAATCTTTCAATATCTTGCCCCAGTACTATTTACTACTCTTTTTATTTCTATTGTCCCCAAATATATTTATTTTTAATAATACTTAATATTCCACTCACATAGATAGTATATTACAAGTAAACAGGGTCTGACTTTAAGTCAACAGAGCTGATTTCCACAGCTCTGACCTCTGGAATGAAGGTACAACCACCTCCTCTTCATCAAGTAAGCAAGGATTATCCCCAACACATGAGAGCTGGAGTATGTTGGGAGAAAAGATGGTTTGGTTGTCTTCTATTTCTTTAAGACTTAAATTTTCTTTCTGAAAATAATTTGGGAATTTAGGAAGAAATACAAACTCCATAGCTGTAATTCTGATACGATACTTTTGTACAGGCATTAGAGGCCAAATTCTGACAAAAATTATTCACAGAAGGATCATCACGCAGGCCTCTATGTTGCCTCTGAAATATTACTTAACCGTTTTTAGGCTGGGAATATCATTATGCACTCTTTGTTTATCCACATTGCATCAAAACAGCAAAATCACTGAATTATAAATTAGTGACTTCAGAGTTAATTTGCCTCCCTTTGGTCTAATTTGTAATCAGGGAGCATTGTATGGGTACATGAAGGAATGAAAACACAGATCTCCTGTCCCTCATCCGTTCCAGATTTCAACCAAACCACACTTGGAACGAGTACCTAATTCACACTTATGATTCAATCTGAGACAAATATGACCGTCTTATAGTTCCAGGAATAGCGGCTTAATTTAAAAAGAATACAATGACCCGAGAGAATAGCTGTGCCAGCCCAAACTGGCACCCTGCTGTTCTGGTTTCCTTCTCTGGAGCTTCACTTTCTTATTTCACTGCTATTCTGACATCTCTTTGAGAAAACTGCTGAGCTCAGAGGATAGAAAGAAACCACTTACACCGCAGAGGTGTTAAGCACATAAACTGTCAAGTGCATTCTTCTGCCTCAATGTCACACTTACCAGTCTGCAAAGGAGTAATGGTGGTGGAAATGGTCTGCTGCCGCCGAGGAGCTGGAGGAGAGAATGAAAACTCCACCTAGGTGGAATCCAAGAAAAAGTTAAGAGGCAGGACGAAAGGCAGGACCCTGGGGCCCAGTTCAAAAATAATGCATGTGGTCAGGCAGTAGAATGTCAGGGCCACACAGCCAGCCTTTTATGGCCAACAAGGCAGATAAATATAGCAGCAAATGGGGAGGGTAGTCCCAAACCAGGAGAAGGAGAGAGGCACAGGCAGGTAGCTGCTTTAGCGATGTATTTACTTTAAAACAGTTAATGGGTTGGGCCTGATTAAACCAAACATAGGATTTTTGGGGGGGAAGAGGGTTATAAGAGCTACTTTCAGTGTCATTTATCACTAGATATTTAAAAGTGTAATGGAAAGAGTGGTTTGGGTTGAGAGCTAAAAATAGGTATGGTAATCTGATTCTCAAAGTGGACTTCATGGAATTTTAATGCCAAGATATGGTTCTGGGCGTGCTGTTAATAACAGATGTACAGTACATTTAAAAGATACAAAGTAAAAAAAGAACTTGAGGCAAACTAGGGACAAAACAAGTAACAAATGGGTTACACGTGGGGGCAATTTTGGCCTAAAAATACATAGTCACCCCTATCATTTCAGGAAAATTTACAAAGTAAGTCACAGCTTCAAGTCTGAATATTTGAATCCCTGTTCATTAACTAAAGCCTTTTGAGAAACAACTCCATGTTTTATCTTTCCTGACTCAGAGTAGGGTCAGTTCATGTAACAAGAGATTCTCTTTCTTTGTTTTTTGTGCAACCAATTAAGAGGTAGTGTAACCTGGTGGCGAGAGCCTGCCCTGTGGATTCAGACCAGATCTACAGTCCAGGCCGTTGACAGCACTTAGTATTCATGCAATCTCAAGCAATTTATTTCTCCTCCCTAAACTTCAGTTTCTTTCTCTATAAAATGGGGATAATAATTTCCAAATTATAGGATTGCTATGGAGGTTAAATGTGATAATGCAGATAAAGCCTTTATGTGACTGCCACATAATATTCAGTAAATATCAACTATTATTACCAATAGCAATAAATAAAAAAGGTCATTGTTCAGATTACATGCATTGTGCAGGCTGGTATTCTGATATATTGGCTTATGTTCTGACAACGATATTATTATACATCAACTGAATAAAGATCACTTGTATTTATCAAAATATTGAACGGACTCAATATTATAGTATACTTTATAATTACTGTCTTGGTGATAACTACAGTTAACACTGTTGAGGACCTATCAAGTGCCAGACACTGGGAAAGGCACTTCATGTACATGATCCCGTTGAATTCTCATAATATCCTGCAGGTAGGTATCATTAGGTTTGTTACATAGCTGAGGAAAGCGAGGCTTCAAGAGGTAAAGGCATTTGCCAAAGATCACAGCTAGCAGATAACATAAATGCAATTCATTGAGAGAGATTTGATTCCAAAGCCCATGTACTTGTAGTCATGTATTGCTGTATCTCCCATGATATTTTGTAGATAAGAAACCAGATATTTTGAAATGGTCTTTCAAGTACAACATAGGTCTCTACTCATAACAGAGGGCTAGCTTCTGAGCTCCCCAAAGTATATGAAAGAATGTATTCCACTTAGCTCTGATCCAGTTACTTGGTGAAACTCAGCCTGGCATTTCTTTACCTAAATACGTTTTCTGTTAGTGTGCATATTGATATTTTAGCTGTCTCGAATCCATAGGAGAATTTTCCAAGTTTTATGTTCCCCAAGCAACCATTTGTTCTCTAAACATCCAATACAGAATGCAGTGATTTTTCTTGACTTTTATCCACCATCCATTGCAATGGTTCCTGATAAGCCATTTCTCTAGAGAACATGGAGTTGTTTTAAATCTTCTCAAAGCAGGAAAGAGGGAAAATAACCAAATATAAGAGATATATATCATCATAATCCTAGCTAACATTTAATGACTATTGGCTACATGCTAGGCATTAATACTGACGTTTTACAATATCTTATTTGATCATCATATGCTTGTAAAACCATTTTAAGATTCAAGAAATTGAGATTTAGAGAGTTTAATATCTTTAAAGTCATACAACCAGAATGTGACAGACGATCGAACCCAGGACTGTTCTACATGGAGCCCTGCCTTCTATATATCATACTGTGCTGCCTCTCAACCATTTAACTCTGTGTGTGTGCGTGTGTATGTGTGTGTGTGTGCCCCTGTGTGTGTGGATAGATAGGGAGCATCAAGTGCCAATAATGTCCATTAGAAGGAAGAACTGTTATGGAAGAAGAATTTCATTTATGTTTCTTATGTTACAGACAATTTATTAGATCAAAATGTATTGGCTGCAAATATTAGTACATTGAAATATTTACTGAACTTTAATCCCTGTTAAAAATGCAAAAATGAGAGAAGTCCACATACACTGTGAAAAACTAAAATATTATCATTAATTCATTGACATTCAAGATCCCAGGGAAAGCCTAAGAATTTATTCCAAACAAATATACAGTAAGATTGGGCAAAAGAAATATGAGCTAGGCACAGCCTAGTCTTCTAAATGATCTTCCTGCGGTAGCATCGTATGGATTCAGGTCTAATAGCATATCTATCAAAAGGACAATTAGCCAGATAATAAATTACATACAGTGATGTACTGGATAATAAACTATAATTAAAGAAGAAAAATTTAGTTTGGCTCATACAAATCAATTATTGTGATTTAATCACAATTCCTTTATAGATGTGGATTCTGTCAATTACTCTTATTTATGAATAATGCTCTTATAGATGTGTAATTATTCTGAAAACTTAATGGAGTGCTAATCAGCTATTAATTTCAAATTTCTCCGAAAACCATATAATGAAAAATACTTCTTAAAAAGCATATAACTGGCCAGTCACAGTGGCTCATGCCTGTAATCTTAGCACTTTGGGAGTCTGAGGTGAGAGGATCACTTGAGCTCAGGCGTTCAAGAACAGCCCGAGCGAGAGTGAGATCCCCATTGCTACAAAAAATAGAAAAATTAGCTAGGTGTGTTGGTGCACTCCTATAGTCCCAGCTACTTAGGAGGCTGAGGTAGGAGGATCGCTTGACCCCAGGAGTTTGGGCTGCAGTGAGCTATGATGACACCACTGCACTCTAGTTTGGGTAACAGAGAGAGACTCTTTCTAAAAAAAAAAGCATATAACTATAAAAGCCTCAAAACTTCAGAAAGTATTTGCTCCAGAATTATAGTTAGTTTTTTTTTCAAAAGTAGTTTTAAAGGAGATACATTCTCTTTTCAAACTAACTGTAAAGGCATTAATATTTTCATAAGTGTGAAGTGAGTTTAACGATAGTAAAACCTAAAAGCCAAATTAAATGTATCTATTATATTTAGCCACCTAGCAATTTTCCATGTTATTCTCATTTTATAGCACAAAATTAAATAGTTAGTAGCAAATTATCATTCTATGTATGAGGGAATAAATATAAGAAATAGTCTTTATAAATTAAATATAAAGGAAACAACAAAACTTAAACTCCAACTGAAATCAAGAAAGTTTTTTCTTAAGTTGCGTTAACAAATAAAACCCATGGATCAACAATGTGGAAAAAGACAGGTCTGCATTTACTAGTTTGGTTCATAAAGTTTTTATTGGAAATCTATGACTATGGCAGGCATTGTGCTGTGCCCTAGCATATACACAAGTGATTAACTCATGCCCTCAAAGTAGCCACCCTGTAGTTGGGTAGACAAAGATTACTCAAGAATAATTATGGGCCGGGCGCGGTGGCTCACGCCTGTAATCCTAGCTCTGGGAGGCCGAGGCGGGTGGATCGCTCGAGGTCAGGAGTTCGAGACCAGCCTGAGCAAGAGTGAGACCCCGTCTCTACTAAAAATAGAAAAGAAATTATCTGGCCAACTAAAAATATATATACAAAAAAATTAGCCGGGCATGGTGGCTCATGCCTGTAGTCCCAGCTACTCGGGAGGCTGAGGCAGTAGGATCGCTTAAGCCCAGGAGTTTGAGGTTGCTGTGAGCTAGGCTGACGCCACGGCACTCACTCTAGCCCGGGCAACAAAGTGAGACTCTGTCTCAAAAAAAAAAAAAAAAAAAAAAAAAAAAAAGAATAATTATGTTACAGTGTGATAAGTGAAATGATGAAATGATGGAAACAGTACAGAAGGAAGATGTGATTAGTTGTTATATCTGTAACAACAGCAAACACAAAAAGAATACCTTTTCTTTAAAAGATAGGGACTAAGGGAACAAATCTAATGATATCACTTATTGACCACCTAATATGCAAAGCACTATAGTAGGTACAGGAGGCAAAAATAACTGACACAGGCCTTGGGGTCAAGGATTTCCAAATTCTAAGCAATATTTCTCCAAAGCAGATGCTTTCCATACAAGGAAAAGCATAAATAATTTGTTCAGTGTGCTCTTTTGAAAGCTATAAATTTGTAGGATTCTTCCTATCTCAGTTACCTAATTAAAATATATATGTATATTTGTATATATGTATATATATTTTTGATAGGAGAAGGCACTTGGCATCTAATCCTGTTGCTCACTGAAGGGCTTTGAAAAATCATCACTGCTCTGAAGCTCCATTTTTCCATCTATAAAATAAAGGGTTTGAGCTAGACAATGTCTAAGGTGCTTTCCAGCTCTAATAACCTGTGCTATCAATCCAAAAAGTGACTGTTCTATTCTTGCCTTGCTCATAAGCTGATTAGCAACATTCTATGCAGAGCAATTTGAGGGAAGAATAAAATAAATCTTTCTTGATCCAAAAAGTCTGCTTCTACCTGCTAGAGCTCCTGTCCTGAAATACTCCTTCCTAAGAATGTCATTTTATGACTTTAATCCCTACTATACTGAAAATTATCCAGGAAGATGTTTTAGCAGGTTATTATTTCTTTTTAAGTCTTTGCGTATAACAAGTAGGGGATGGGGAGGAAGGCAGAGCTGGGATGTGGGGGCGATGGTGGAAATGGCTAGAGGATAGAGCCTTAACAGAAGCCAAATTTCATCTAGTTATTAAATGAACTGGATCTAAACTAGATGAACTAGATGTAAATCTAAAATTAGATCTAGTTCGAATGTTACCTGTATCTGGGGAATGGCAAAATTAAGCTAATGCAGTCAACATCTTGCATCAGAAGCCACAGGCTGTGAGTGGTCCCTGTGGGCTCCCTCCCCACTGAGGATTCTTCCCCCAATTCTGGGAGAAGAATTGGTGGTCAACAGCCTGGGCCTGGAAGGGGGCAAGCCTGCCATGGTACAGCACTGGCAGGAGAGCGGTGGGATGGGGCACCAAGCCCTGCTCAGATCCTCACCTACTGCCCCGTCCCTCAGACGAGACTCCAGACCACCACGAAGCACAAACATGATTCTACAGTAGCCTTGGTTTTCTGTGAATGCTGCACTCATGGCTGCAGAAATGGAATTACTTTTTATTCTTCACTAGTTGCCCATCTTTCTCTCTTCTCTTCTCAGTTCCCTCCTGCACCACAAGAACCTTCACTTTGTCTATCCAGACCCTCTTCCTCGATTTGCAGGAGGAGGGAAGCCCTGTAGTTGCTAGGTGCACCCAGCCCTAGGGATTGTTGGCTAATTGGGCAGAGGCTGATAAAATACTTCCCTAGAAGTGGAAAGACAGGGGGATAGCAAGTAGCCCTTACTGAAGCTCTCACTGATGCAGAGGTGGAGGAGTGTTCCTGGCCTCCTCCATCAAGGCTTGGTACTCTTCTTCCTAGACTATACCTTCTGGAGGTGAAGGAGGGAAGAACTCAATAGGAGTGGGCTGCATCCTAAATGTCAAGCATGTCCAAAGTCCCAGCTGCTTTAATAAATCCCAAGATCATGAAAAGTTAACCTTGATGCATACCCTCCTCTCGGTGTGCCCCTCCTGCCCCTGCTCTGCATGCTGTATTATGGCTGAGGACAAAGAACAGGTCAGGCAGCCAAGCCTGGTCATTATTTTTTTTTAAACCTTCCTATGATCTGCCAGGACTTTGGTTAACTCGGACTGAAATATTGCGCTTTCATTACTTGCTAATGACTGTCAGTAAAGAATACATTTGAATTTCCAGAAATAAGAAAAAATTTCAAAATCTTGCATTTTGAAAAGAGAGCTGGCTCCATCAGTATTTTCACACAGTGGTATTAGCAACTACTAGAACCAAACTACTATAGAATCAAAATACCAATTCATGAATCTGTTCATTTTTAACCCTAATGCATACATTAAATGGGCTTTGCCAAAGAACTATGGAAAGTTGTGATCCATTCATTTGTCCACACTAAGGGTGCACTGCCTGAGAAAGCCAGGATGGACACTAAGATGACCCAGGCACTGGTATCAAGGACAGAATTCCGGCTGCAGCTATAGACTGAGGGGGAATGCGTTCAGGCATAGCTCATTCTGTCCTCTGCCACTTTAAACCTTCGGGTGGCCCCTCATTGCCTGTTCTTTTCCAGGTGTCCTCCTTCGCATGGCATAAGGGGATCTTCGCTGTCTGAGCTTGCATAATTCTCCAGCCCCGCCTTCTCCACCTCCCAGCCTGCCTCCTGAACTCCAGCCACAGGTAGCTCCTAACACATCCTCAGACCCCAGGCCTCTGACACGACTGTTCTTCACACGTGCTGCCCCTCCGGGCCCTGCCAGCACAGCACTTCCCTCACTCCCACTCCTTTAAGACACCATGCCTTATGTCCTTCTGGAACACATCCCTAATTTCACTAGGATGGGAATTTTATCATGCAGTATTTAAATTATGTGTTTACTTTTCTGTGTCCCTCTGCACTGTGAGCTACTTGAGGGAAGGAGCTGGATATTGACGGCTAAGTATTCCCAGTCCTAGCATAGCTCCTGACACATACTAGGCATTTCGTAAATAATTGTTGTATAAAGAAAACTGGAAAATGTGGTATACAATAACTTCTCAAGGCTTAGGGACTACTCAGAGATGGGGAAAAACAAGAGCTAAGAGTCAAGGTGGCCTGGGATCAACTGTTCAGTTGAGGGGAGGAGAATTGAGTACCTCTTAACCTGCATGTGTGGCTCAGGAGCTGGTGGCTGGATCCTGGGAGTGGGCCAAGCCTCTAAACCCACAAGCCTTCCTGCACCATAGTCCAGTCAAAGGAGCTGTGGGTAAGTACAAGAAGGCAAGACCCCAAAGCCCATTGTCTAACATTATTTCTCTCTATGCATTTTTCTGTCTATTCATAAATAGATGTCTGGAATGATGGTCACCCAATGTCAATGATAACTACTTCCAAATGGTGAGATGTTTTCCCTTTCACTTTATTTTCTTTTTTTACTTTCTTGTTTGTATTTTTCTTTTGTATTTTTTAATATAATTAGCATCAATAACTGTGAAGGTATACACATACAATGGAATATTATTCAGCCTTAAAAAGGAATGAAATCCTGACACATGCCAGAACATGGATGAACCTTGAAGACATTATGCTAAGTGAAATAAGTCAGACACAGATAAAATGTATGATTCCACCTGTATGAGGTCCCTAGAGTGGTCAAATGCATAGAAACAGAAAGTAGAACAGTGGTTACCAGGGGATGAGGGAAAGGGGATGAATGCATGTTTAATGGGAGAGTTTCAATATGGGATGATGAAAAAGTTCTGGAGATGTATAATGGTGATGGATAGTTACACAACAATGTAAATGTACTTATTGCCACTGAACTGTATACTTAGAAAGGGCTAAACTGGTAAATTTTATGTTATGTAAATTTTTTTGTTATATATATTTTACCACAATTAAAAAAAAGAACTGAGAGGTCAGAGATTTTACCCTACTTGCAAGCTAACAAGTGAGCCTGCTACAGTTTCATGGATGCTGCCAGAAGAAATGGTAAGACAGAGTCAAAGAGCAATAGCAGCAGCCATAGCATCAGCATATTCTTCACCGGTTTGCCAACGCCCGGTTCCCACAGGGCATCATGAAGAGGACCGATGATACCTGTACTCCCAGTGGGCTGCATTACAGGAGAGGAATCTTGACCTTTTATAGTTAGCATTAAGCATACTTGCTGCAGAGGGAGAAAAAAAAGCTCCTTATTATACTGGATAGCAAGCATGACTGTATTTTGCTGTGGCTAGAGACCCTGTCTTCAAAGGCTGTTCACTGTACAAACAACCCTGAAAAAGCAGCCTGGAACAAAGGAGAGCAGAGCCTTGCCTGCTACATGTGCAGAAGCATGAGAGACGCACGGAGAATTGTCTCCCAACAATGAACATGTGCTATTTTTACAAAACAATAAACGTTTTTTTCATTTTTTAAAATGAGAACCAGACTAAAGATCAGCAGATCTGACTCTCCAGTTTCAATTTATTTCTTCCCCTAGTCCACACTCAGACAGAAAAAAAAGATGCAAACACAAAACAAAACCAACTTGTAGACTCCGTAGTTTCAGATGCAAGCTCACAGTGCTGGCTTTTCCTATCCTGCTCACTAGATAAGACTGGACCTGAAAAGAAGAGGAAAAAGGCAGAGTAGCCACTAGAACAGGAGAGCAAGGGTCCCAGGATGGGTGACCCTCAATCTGGAAGGAAAAGGAACTTCGGTGGGAAGAACAAGGGACTAGAGAGAAGGAAGTAGGATAATTTATCCTTAAAAATGGACTCTTAAACTTGAGAATAGCCATAATGCTGCCAAGTGAAATGAGCCAAAAGGACAAATGCAGTATGATTCCACTTCTATGAAGTACCTAGAACAGTCAAGGTCATAGAGACAGAAAGTAGAATGGTGGTTTCCAGGGGCTGTGACGGTGGACTGGAGAGAGGGAATTAGGAGTTAGTGTTTGATGGGTATGAAGTTTCAGCTGGGGGTGACGAAAAAGTTCTGGGGTGGGTAGCGGTGATGGTTGCAACACAATGCGAATGTACTTAGCACCAGAGAACTCTACACTTAAAAACGATCAAAATGGTAAATTTTATGTTATATACATTTCACCATAATAAAAAAAAAGGGACAAGGGACTCTTGTTGATCTATCACCATTGAGCAGTCCTGGACGTTGATAACCTCACCCTCCACAACAGAAATGGGAGGCTTGGCCACCTGGTGGAGGTGGGAAGAGCATGAAAGGAGAGCCGTGCCTCTCTCCAGGGCTCTCCATGAGGGGCAGCAAGGAGTGCACCAGTATCACACTTGGTTCTCATCAACATTCTTCCCTGTCCATAGCTGCCCTTTCAATAACAATTAATGAATGCATTGTATTACTCCACCATAATGTGTGTCTCTAAATGTTGAGCATATGGGTATTTCTAGTCATTCACCAGGACTAGAAGTTGGAAGCATGCATTATGGGCGTCTTCATTTTCAACCCAGCTCTTTTATCACCTCTGTGTGTGTCCCTTTGAGCAGCCTTTTAGCCTCTCTGACTCTAGTGTTTTCATAGATCCTCTAATAGAATGGGATTAGAAGAGTTGTTCTACTTCCTGGCTACACATTAGGGTCACCTGAGGAGCTTTTAACAGTACTCAGGCTCAGGCCATATTCCAAGACAATTAACTCAGAATCTCTGGCATGGGACATGAACATGAGTATTTTTTAAAAGCTCCTAAATGATTCTAACATGCAGCCCAAGAGAAAAAATAATCTCTTAGGTCTCTTGCAGTTCTAAAATGATGAGAGCCTCCAAATTAAAAAGAAAGCTATACATATTTTGTACAAATAGAAGTATTATTCCTTTTCAATTACCTTCTTGGGAAGTATTTTCCCAGAAGGTACTGTGAATTGAAGGGTATGTTTTATGAGGTTGCTATTTGGAATAATTAGGCCAATCTATAATGCCACCAACTAAATATGAAAGTACTCTTTCTTCATTACCCCATCAATATTGGGATATTTAATTTTAATTTGTTTTAGCAAGTTTAACAGATGTGAGATGTATCTCGTAGCTATTTTTAAAAATTCTTTGTGAGGCTGGACATTTCCTTAAATGTTAGCCCACTATTTGGCTTTCCTCTTATGTGAGCTATCCTTTGATCTTTGCCATGGAGATTAATTATTTTTCCTGAGATCATTATTAATCTGTTAATATAATAATAAAATAGCTACCTATTAGTTGAGACCTACTGTGTATTAGATACTGTACCAGTGCTTTACAGATATTATTTTATTTTATACAAAATCTCTCCAAGTCAGTTATCATCCCCAAGTAATAAGTGAGAAAACTAAGGTTCAGAGAGGTTAGGCAAGTTACCTAAAGTCACACAGCTAGTGAACAATATGTACTGGGATTTGAATTGTTTGCTGGGATTTGAATCCAGTTTCAAATGGCTGTAAAGTTCCATTCTCTTTTCTAGACAGTTAAGTACTCAATGACTGCCCTACTCACACACCTTCCTGAGGAAAGCTGCTCTGCTCAGAGTATTTGCTGATGTTTAGAAGCACATGATTCCTGTTCTTTCACCGTTGGAAAATCTATTTCTATTAATATTTTTCATTGCTTGGCCAATTTTCCAGGTTTTTTTTTTTTGTTGTTGTTGTTGTTATTTTTTTTAAAGACAAGGTCTCATTCTGTTGCTCAGGCTGGAATGCAGTGGCCTAATGATAGCTCACTGTAATCTTGAACTCCTGGGCTCAAGTGATCCCCGCACCTCAGCTTCTACCACACACGGCTAATTTTTCTGTTTTTTGTAGAGACAGGTCTCACTATGTTGTCGAGGGTGGTCTTGAATTTCTGCCTTAAGCAATCCTCCCACCTCGGCCTCCCAAAGTACTGGGATTACAGAAGTGAGCCACTGCACTCAGCCCCAATTTTCCTGTTTTTAAAACTTAGTACCATCTGGTTTGGAGATTTGGAATTTCATTCCTTTGTAATGTTTTAAAGTCATGCTAAATGCATGGATCTTAATGAGCATTTTATATGAAAAGAGTATAAAATAGAATGAATATTAAATATTTTATTCATTGTTCTCCCCTGCCTTAGACAATAATTTTTATTGGGCCTATCTACCCAAACACTATCTAACCTGTTTATGGCAAATCTGGCCACTTCAACTACCCATGTACCAAGAAAATTTCATTCTGGACCTAGCAGACCATGCAGAAATTTGATAACAACATTCATCTCGTTGAGTTTCAACACAGGACTACTTTCATCATTTGACCACTTCCTAAACCTCCCTTATTTTTTCTACTGCCTTTGCCACAGTGTTCTTAAATAAAGTTTACAGTCTTAACTAAGGATTTATTGAGCACACATGACATGCCTGGCAATCTGCAAGGTACTGGGAGTACAAACAGAATATGGCACTCTTGGATAACATGTCCCTCTAAATATCATGGTTCTTTCTTTTTCCTGGAGCAAGTCATGAACTGTGGAACACAGTAGACACTTAAGAATACTGACCTTGGCAAAGCCAAGTTGTGAACCTAACCTTTAGGTCTTTGGACCTTGAGGGATTACTGGGTAATGCTGCTAGGTCAGTGCTTTAATGCTTTACTGAATTGGCACTCTGAGGGGCAATGCAAAAAGAGGCTTTCGGCATTAAATATTGACAAGTCATATGAAATGGAAACTGCCCACGGAAATCATCTACCATTATTTCTCCAGGAGAAAGAGGAACTCAGAATCAAAAGTCATAATACACTTACAGGTGGCTGACAACATATAATAGATATTTTCCCAAAGCACTGACTTCAGAGGAATTAAGCCTTTCTGGAGGGTCTGCAAGAGACCATAGAGTCTCTTTTACTGAGAAGAACAACAACAAAAAAAAAGAGTCTACATTTTGAGTAAATATTCCCACTTTAAATTATTAACACAGTCATCCTTATCAATAGTGAGTATGCTTCCAATCAATGCAGCATAGAGGCTGAAAGCTCAGGTTGTGAAGTCACACAGACCTGCGTCAGATTCCTGTTTTTTCTTCTTACCCACGGTATGACCTTGGGCAGGTCACTGACCTCTTTAAGCTTCCGGTCCCTCATCTATAAAATGGATGTCACAGTAATTACCTTGCAGGTGGTATTAATGAGAGGTAATATGAATGAAACATTTAGTAGAGAGCCTGGCTCAATAAAGAATAATAAAAATAATTTATTGTTTTATTATTATCATTAAAAGCATACACTGAGAAACTTCTACTTAGCTGTTGTAAAAGTCATATAAGATCTATTTACAGGCTAGTTGGGAAGCAAGTCATATATGAAAAAGTAGAGGATAACCCAAAATTATTTACTATTTCTTAGTGTAACAGAATGTTGAACATGATATTCCTGTTACCTTAGAATTGTGGGGGATGTCCCAAAGCCTGAGAGCATTAGTTTGTCAGGACGTCTGTTCAGAACATGCTAAAAGACTGTGAAACCAATTTTGTGACCCCTAGTTAATTATCTCTCAGGAATCATAAGAAGCAAGAAGATCAATCTCTAGACCTAAGAGATTCTAGAGAGATCAGCATCTAAGTTTCTCTGGAGACAGTTGTCAGCATGCTGTGCACCAAGCCCCTCCACACACACACTGTGTGAGGACTGGGTGGTGCATCTCAAAGCACTTTGAAGATACATCTGCCCAACCTTCAGCAACAACTTTGCTGGAGGAAAGCAGGCTGCCCAGTCTAATTAGCACTCCGCTGTAGGCACTCTGTCTTTTCTCTCTGGCAGATTTTACCATTTTTCTTTTATCTTAGATGTTCTAAAGATTTACTATGATGTGACTTGGTATAGATTTTACTTTTCCTGTTTGATATTCAGAGTGCATTTTCCATCTGAATGAAGATTTTTTTACTCTCTTTCAATTCCAAAAAACTCTCAGTCATTATCTTTCCTAATACTGTTTTTTTCCATCATTCTCATTTTATCTTGTTCTGGATTTCCTATTAAAAAGACACTGAATCATCTCAATACAACCTCTATGACTCCTGACAGCTCTTTGACATTTTTTTCTTTTTGTCCCTTTGTGCTGTCTTTTGGTGAAGCCTTCAGTATTGTATTCTAATCCACTACCTCAAAATGTCCCAAATGACAGCTGTCATTTCCTACCATCACCACACTCGACCTTCGAAACTATTTCTCCTCCTGTATTCCTTATGTCCACGAGTGGCCTTACCATCTGTCGGCAATCCTGATTCCTTCTTCTCCCGGGCTTACTCTCTGCCAATCCTCAATACTATTATGAGAGCAATTTTAAAAGAATACAATCGTACTTAAGACATATCAGTGGTATCCCACTGACCTTAGAAGCCACTTGGGATATCGTCCCTGCTCACCCCATTGGCCTCATATTTCTACATTTCCCCCTTATGCTCTGCCTTCCAATTCAATATGTATTTCTATGTACTAGGTGCCTATAATGTGCTAACTACTCTTCTGGGATTTGGGGTACTTTAGTCAACAAAGCAAGCCAGAAAATCCTCTTGATGGAACTTAGTAGGGGAGATAGTAAACAAAATAAGCAAAGTGTATAGTGTCTCAGAGGTAATAAGTGCAATGGAAAAACTAAAGCAAGGGAGGAGAATTCTAGGGGTGGAAGATGGGCGATGGGAATTTAAATAGAAATAGAAGGCTTTACTCAGATGGTGATATCTGCATGAAGACCTGAAAGAATTGAGAGTGCAAGCAGTGAAAATATTAGAAGAAAGAGCATTGAAATGAGCAGGACAATCAAATGTAAAGTTGTTAAGGTGGGAAAATACTTACTCTTTCAAGAAACATTAAGGGGCTAGGCGTGGTGGCTCATGCCTGTAATCTTAGCACTCTGGGAGGCGGAGGCGGTAGGATCACTTGAGCTCAGGAGTTTGAGGTTGCAGTGAGCTATGATGATGCCACACTGTACTCCAGTCAGGGTGAGAGAGCAAGATTCTGTCTCAAAAAAAAAAGTGACATCTAAGAGAACAGGAGCATGATACCATGAACATTGAGGGCCCACTTAAACTCTGTGATCATTAATTTAAAGTGCGAATATTCAGCTTATTTCCTCCAGTCAAGTAGATAAAGAATTAGTATATTAATTAGTCGGAGTAGGCTAATTGCTCTAAACCTCAAATTTCAGTGCCTCAACATAACCAAAGTTGATTTCTCCCTAAGAAATTTACACGGATTATCTCACTTGATCCTTACAACCATTGAATAAAGCAGCATTATTATGCCCTTTTTCATATGAGGAAACTAAGTATTGGCTAACGTAAGCCTAAACTATAATTTTTGTTTTAGGTGTTAGTTTTACGAGGAGAGGGTTCAAAAATAATATTTGTGTCATAAAATTAATTCAGCAATTGTAATTTGATCACTACATTCATACATTAACAAACTATTATTAGTATCCACCATGTTAGGCTATGTATTTCAAAACAGCTTATGATATTAGGAATCTTTGTCTTTTAACAATTGGACAAGCATTTCTTCAATTAACTATCAGGGCCAGATAAGTTATTATCTAGGAAATTCTTATTTCTTCTTTTGGTTTGCTTTATTCAATATTGTCTCTTCTTGCATTTTATTCTCACTTAGTATTTTAACTTTTCTAAGCATTTATCTATTGAACTTATTTTTTCAAATTTGCCAGTATGGAAGTAAGATTCCCCAAATATGCTTAATTTAATTTCACATAATTTCTTTTTTCTTATTTATCATTTCCGAAGTTACAAATAATTGTGATTAATTTTTTTTAAAAGAAACAATTTTTTATATATGTAGAATTTTCTATACCTTTTCAATACACTACTTGTAGTCTTGGTGTTCTAAAATTAATTTCCACACAGATTTAACACTCTTAATCATTTAATAGAAAGGAGCTCCTTCTACTAGTTTCTTGGAGTAATGCTAATTGTTACAGCATACATATTTCATACATGAATAATTAGAATTCCATTTATGCAGGCAAAACCAGAATGTAAGCCATGTTGCTCAACATTCAATAGTTTCTTATATGCAATAAAAATTATGGTGGGGAGCAGTGCTCATGCCTGGAATTCTATCACTTTGGGAGGCCAAGGCGGGAGGACAGTTTGAGGCCAGGACTTGCCTGGGCAACACAGGGAGACCCTGTCTTTACAAAAAAAAAAAAATTAATCAGGCATGGTGGCATGCACTTGTAGTCCTAGCCAGTGGAGAGGCTGAGGCAGGAGGATCACCGGAGCCCAGGAGTTTGAAGTCAGGGTGAGCTATGACCAGGCCACTGTACTCCAGCAGCCTGGGCAACAGAACTAGATTCTGTCTAAAAAAATAAATAAATGAATTTTTAAAAATGCAAGTGATCCATATAGAATCATCATTGACTTAGGTCATAAATATCAAGGATCAGTTCTGCTACGTTTCCTCACTGTTGTTTGGGTAACGAGTTTCCCTACTTTAGACCAAAGGAGAAAGCACAGTATAGTAAAATAACTGCGTCCTTTCTGCTTCCCCTCACCGTCCCCGTTCCCATCGCAGCTATGTTCTGTTTCAAAAAGCATAAACTGCAGCCCTCATCAGTGCTTGGCAATGCAGCTGCTGTTTAATACCTGTTGGTTGAGTGGAAGGAAGACAAACAAGGAAATTATTTGACACTAGAAAAGCAAAAGAATTTTGCCTTCAAGCTGAAGGAAAAACGGAACCGTCCGTATCATTAGGATCTAGTTTCCTTGCTGGAGAGCACGTTAGCGGTGGTAGGGCGCCACCCTGTGGAGGTGGCTATGCACTGCAGGAGCGGGCACTGCCGCCCGAGCCACGCTGCAGGAACTGCACCCTCCCCCGGCAAAATACACACCACGCGGCCCTCTGGAGTTTGCCTGCCACCGCCTGCCCTCTAGCTCCGCGTCCCCACCGTCGCTGATAAGAGTCACTTAAGACCCCTGTTAAATCGATGGCTTCCCAGGACCTGCCCTTGAAGCTTCCGATCCAGTGGGTTGGAGACCCGTTCGTTATTTGCATCATTAACCGGTACTCCAAGTAATTCTTACTATCAAGGAAGTCTGGGAAACAAGTCACCTCTCTGTCAGTCACCTATAGAATTAGGGCAATTATTCGTCCACAGTGACTTTCTCTCTGTTAACTCTGGAACATGTTACCGGTTAACAGACGGGATGCTCCTGAGTTCCCTGGAGACGGAAGCCACAGATACCGAGACTATCTCATTTCCACAGCGCTTGGGCCGATGCCGCCCTTCTCAGGATGGAATGAGGGCCGCCCCAGTCTTCAGAACTGTTCTGGCCACGTGAGCCGGGCTAGCCACCGGACACTGGTGCCGGGATGGTGACCTGAGTGTCACGGGACCCAAATCACACCTCTGCAGCTGAGGTCACAGAGCTGAGGCGGCCGGAACGACAGTCTTCTCACCAGACTGAGCACGGAAGAGACAGTCAGGGAGGGCTTTCTCTCTTCCTTCAGCAAGAAGCTGTTACAAACTGCTCTGGGCAAGGAAAACGGAGAATAGATCCAATGTTTTATGCCCGTTCTCACCAAGCCGCGAGCCCTCACCGTGGAGGGGGGCGCAAACGTCGCCGGGCTTCCTCCCCAGCCGGACCCGAGTCGGGGACAGGGAGGCCCTGGCGGGCCGAGTACCAGCGAACGCTTCTGAAGAGGTAGTCTTCGGCCTAACTGAAGTGGCTACTCGTGACATTATGAAATCTGAGCCAAAAGGAGAGTGAGAGCTAGGCTGAGGGTCTTTGGGACTTCACAACGTTTCCTCCTGTGTGGAAGGGGTGGGACTTTTCATAAAATAACTCTGCACGAAGAGAGCAAATCGCTTGCACAAAGTCCCCTCACGGGTTACGCGTACAGTCCCGGCATTCTGAGGCAGAGACCCAGACTCTGCGCGGACTGTCACGCGCAGGCGCACTACCGCCCGGCTGCTGGAGCCGGACGCTCGGGGGCGTGGCTAAGCCCAGTCACGTGGGCCCTGGAGCCCGCTCGGCGATTTCCCTACATGGACTTGTGCTGACGGGCCCCACCCCTCGCCGTGCCCTGGAATGTGCGAAGAGGCCAAGCCACAGGACAGACGCAACCATCTGCGGAAAGGAAAGGGGGGAAAACTTTGTACATTGCAAGAAGAGGGTACAAGAAAGACGGAAACTCAGTAATCGGACCCAACGAATCATTACATAGTCCTCTATGTTCTAAGTCGCCCGCTTTATACTTCTTTCCAGTGCACTCGGTCAATGTTGCGCCCGCTGACCACACCGGCAATTTCCCTCCCTGCCGCCCTTCCATTCAGACGGGCTCCCTGTTAGCCAAGAATGGTGACCAGACTTCCTTCCGGTTTGCTAAGCGGAGCCCGGAAGTGTTGGTTTTCGGCGGCTCTTGGGGTAGAAGGGTGGTGAAAGCTGCAGCGAGGGGGTCGCTGAGGTGCTCGTGTTCTCGTGGCTGTGCAGGGTGAGTGGTGCTGGCGGTCGGGCGCGTGAGCCCCATCTCCGCGGGGCCGGCTGGGAGGGCAGCGGGGCTCCGCGTACCCGGGCAGGTGTACCAGCCACATCCCCACTTTCGAGCTCAAGGGGTCAGTTGTGGGACCCAAGGCCGGGGCGGAGTGGCCCAGACGCTAAATTCGCTCCTGTGCCCAAACTTGGAACTCGGGAAATGTGGCTTGACTCGCTGGCGCCTTGAGCTTGGGAGACTGCCGGTCCCGCGAAACCCGAGCCCTGCTTAGCTGACTCCGGGACTATGTTTAGTTTCTAACGTAAACTTGCCTGATTCGAGAGAGTTTGCGCAAAAACCGTAGCCCACTGTTCCCCCCCTGCTGCAGCTGTTGTTGCAGTTGTGTAGCTACGTTTAGTAGGAATAACCTAACTTAAATTTGGAACTTTCTCAGCTCAGAATCCGATCCTGTGACTAGAACTTTTTTCTTTGAGTGATATTTGGACAAAGAGGGGTTTGGGGTTTAGTTTGCGGCTCAAGGAAGAGCTCCCCAAATACAATAACGTGAGCCTTTTGGGTGGAGACTTTGGGCTAAGTCAATTCGCCAAAGAATCGTTTTCTTTTAAAGTAGTTTAGTGGGTGTATGAAAGTATGTTTCAGTTCTTTAGAGACCTGTGTGTTCAGTTGAGATTTTTAACTTCTTAAGTGCAAAAACTTTTATATTTAAAGGTGAAGAAGGCGAATATTTCTTAAAATTACTGGTATTAGTTTCATGTTCTGGAAGGCCTTTGATAAACGTTAATCAGAAGAACATTTTATTTTCAAAAGCGAGCCTTTGTCAATCCTTACAATTGTCAAGTGGTAAGAACTTTTTGGGTGTGGCAGTCTTAAGAAAACTAATCCTACCTTCAACCGGAAGTTTGCATGAGAAATGAAAACTTGGTTTAGTTGGAAGGGAAGCACCAACTTGAAAATATGCTTTTTAAAAACTGTGATTAGCACTGAAAAAATTACTTAGATTTTTAAAAAGTGCATAGTGCATTGATTAAATGAGACACTAGATTTGGTCAAGATTTGGAAAGCAGACCAAACACTAGGTACTATCACACTATGCAGTGTTTTGTAAGATGGGAGTTTTTCTTATTAAAGAATATATATTTCTTAGAATATTATGAAATTGAGTGTTATGTAGAAAAAGTTTGTAGATTATTTTACATTTATTACCACTATAACTGCTGGACTGTAGTATTCTAACTAGAGCAATCTAATGTATATATTAGTATGGATTAGTCCCATTTTATAAGTGAAACCATAGTTTCTAGAAAATATTCTGGTTGCTCATGGTGTGTGGGGAAAGCCTCTTTGAGGAGTTCTGTCTTAACATTTCTCCCACCTTGTAATCTGACATCTTCCTTACATGGTTTGTATCCCTCCTTTTGTCATAGCCCTTCTTATCTCATCAAGCTGAAAATAAAATCACAAATTCATTGCCACTCGCATTCCCCTCCCCTGGCTTAAAACAAGGTTGTGCTCCTTTAGATCTGTAAACTGAATCTTCTTGACTGCCCTTTATTCACTTTCTCATGCATCTGAAATCCTCATGCATTTTGTAGAAGCCTGCTCTGTAATTCTTCCTCCTTTGAAGTTCCATACAACAAATACCCCTTCACACCAAAGATCTTTTATTAAATCCTTCAGAAATAAGATAAGAGTCAACTTTATGATTGAGGAACCTCATAATTAGGATATTTCAGGTGTTTACCTGGAGATCTTCTCATCTTAAATAAAGAATATTTACACAGATTTTTGAAATACTTTAAATTTTATTTTACTGTAGCTTTCTAAACTTACATTAGAGTTGGGCATTTCCTGAAGGCTTGTTACATGAAGGGTAGCAACCTCATTATTTGAGGGAAAGTAAAATGGACAACAAACCAGAATTATAGCAAAGAGTACACCGACAGTATCAAAAATGATCTGCTCCTTGAGATCATAGCAGTGGTCCTGGCTTCACTCCCTTCACCAGTGTTTATTCCATCTATACCTTTGGTGTGATAGGAAAAAATAAACCCAGTTTCCTTATTTTGGAACAATGAATGTGAAGCTGAACTCTATTGCTGAAAGGCTCCAGATTTCTGGTGGGAGATAAACTCATAGATCAGAATCCAGCCTCCTGGAAAAAATAAAGGCCCAGGGTAGTGACTTGCCCAACATCACACTATCAGTTTTTGGTAGAATTAGCTAAATTTGTTAGAATTAAGACTAACACCTGAATCTCTTAATTCTAATGGTGTCTTGTAGCTTCTAAATGATACCACACTGGGTTTTTCAAGGTTTTCCCCTGCCCCCAATCTTTTAACTTCTCACAAAGATCTTTTTTGAACTCACAGTATTTGATAATCATGTACCATTCTAGGAGCTATTTTTCATTATTGTCACACATTGTTTTAACTTCAGAGTCATACCTCTGGAATGAAAACTATGACTCATTTTGTAAGTTAAACCAATCATCTTATTTCTTTATAGTTGCTTCCCCAACTATATTTTAAGCTCCTTGAAGATAGGACACATGCCTTATATTTCTTAACTAGTTTTCAACAGTAATGGTGTTTGATACATGTTAGTGTACTTAACCGATCATACTGAGGTTGATGAGATGGCATACTGAATGAGCTAAGGATGAGTTCTATGTGAGACCATTGGGAGTATTGACCCCCCCCCCAAAAAAAAAACACCCTTTTTTTTTTAACTTTTAAAGACTTTTATAATGCATTTATAAATTCAAAAAATGCATGATTAAAAGAAAAGGAAATTCATCAGTATTTGAAAAACATACATATTACTTGACAGCCAAAACTAAGCATTTTGGAAAGGTATCTAGACCCCCCCGCCACCAAATTTAGTGATAGGAGATTTTGTAGATTAAAAAATCAGTTGTGTCAACCATTTGACCTATCATTCTCATCAGTTCTTTTGTTCTTAAAATAGCTGACATTTCTGTATCGTTAGGGGAAGACAATGTTGTCACATAAAACAGACTATATTTAAAGATGTCCTTTGACCTGCAAAGGCATGACATGCCTAACATATTAAAAAGAGATAGACTGGTAAATGTGTGCCACTCATAGGTTCTCAACCACCCACCCTGAGTCCTGGAGTACATTTAAGAGTTGGAGGAATAATATACTCCATAACTCCTTGTACTTTTTAAGACAACATTTAGAATGGAGGGGGAAAGTATAACTCTATGTAGTTTAGATAATAATGGGATTTATTACCCCACAAAAGAGTTACAGAATGAAAATAGCATTCATGAATGGCTTAAATAAGTCATGAAAGGTAGACTCCTAAAAAATGATTAAAGGATTCTAAGAAATTTGGGGAGAGTATATATCACAACTTCTGTGTTGTATAAGACATATCTTTCCAACAATACATTCCAGTGTATTGCCGTGGAGTGCTATATTGGACAGACTGGAATTTGTGACTACCCTTTGTGGAATTTCCTACTAAAATCTGAAAACAGATTTATCTTAAAAAAATTTGAGGCAGAGCTTTTTCTAATTATTTCCATAACTGTATTTAGTCTGAGTGAAGTGGGTGTAATGAAGGAAAGAATGTAAGAAATAACTTTTTTAAATACATAGGAAACATTATATTCTTGGGGTCACTTTGGAGTGCTGAGATCTAGGTAGTTCATTTTTTGCAGTCCACAGACTTATTTTTAGAGCAACAGCATAGTGTTATGCCACATCATAGCTAAATGTTGTTTTCAGAACGTAAGCATTAAAATTGTTATCCTGGTCACAGTGAAATCAGTAGTGCCTATTTTAGACCTGCTTGGAAGAATATAACTCAATACAGTGTCTTACTCTTGCTGCTTAGAGGTTTTGCAGACTACCATCTCCACCTCAACTCTGAAGGATGGTACAGTAGAATTTTATTATCTGTTAACTATGAAATTTTTAACTTCAAACAAATTGTTATAGACTATAAAGATTGAATGTTGCAAGAAAAATTGCCTTTTCATTTTAGAAATTATTAGACATTCTTTTTATTTTTACCTTAAATTTTACAGGGGTAAATTTAGGTTATTAGAGAGCAAAGGTAGTTTCTGTGACTCTTAAGATGTTTTCTAAACTTTTAAGACTAAATTGCTTTAAAAAGTTTTGCTCTGATTTCTCTTTAGCAGTCTTAGGTACTTCAAGTGATTCAGTGTGGCTCTAATGCAAGAAGCTGGTTTGGATAGAGTGCAATGTCTATAAAAACTATAGATAAATTAACTTGAATTTTTTAATTCTTTTCTGTTAGCCTTTCAGCAAATATTTCTTGAAGTGCTTTGAGCCCAGAGGAGAGGGTACAATAAGAAATGTTAGTTGGATATGGAAGAACAATATTTGGCAATAGAGATTAGGAGATGAAGACCTATTCCCTCAGTCCTCCTTCCTACTTCTTTGTCTTTCTGTCCACCATAGGATGAGATAGCTAGTTTAGGCTAGGGCTACAGAACGGTGGACCTCTTGAAAATGAGTTAGTACTCCTCAACACCCCTACAGCACTGAAGTATAGAACCTGGCACTTTTCCCAGGTACCTACGGGTTTTTTTGCTGCTTGTTTTTTTATTGTGATTAAATGAGCAGATTTGGTTATTAATTGGTTATTAGCAGTACTGGGGGTATGTAACCTGTTGTGAGCTTTGAATTAAAGTTGGTTATAGTTTGGAATTTGAAATTAGTGATGTACTGTGTATAAAATGTCACAACTATAAGGGTAAGTAAACCCAATGCACAGGTCTAAATTGTCTCCTTTAGTTTGGTTCTGTAAGTAATGGTTATTTTTACCAAGTAATGTTGTCCTGCTGAAGACACATCTCTGAGTAGCTCAGATGTGGAACGTTGATTGTTTACTTTTTTTTTGTTAATCATTGTTTTGATTCATACTTAAGTAATCTTAGATGTTGATTACGTTTTCATTGTATTTCCTGTCCTAATTAGGATTTAACCACCACCATGTCTAGTAAAAGGGCAAAGACCAAGACCACCAAGAAGCGCCCTCAGCGCGCAACATCCAATGTGTTTGCCATGTTTGACCAGTCACAGATTCAGGAGTTCAAAGAGGCCTTCAACATGATTGATCAGAACAGAGATGGCTTCATTGACAAGGAAGATTTGCATGATATGCTTGCCTCACTAGGTAATGCTCAGTTTTAATATTAATGTATTGCATAGAATTTTCACAATACTTTTCATATTTATTTCATGAGTCTTAAAGCTCTGTGAAGCCTGTCTAATGAGTCTGCTAAGGTTTAAGTAAAGTCTGGAGCAGTGTTTCTCACTAACTACCTGCAGATTCTTGGCCCTGTCTCAGGATTGGGCTGGAGTCCATGTGTGCGTATAAAAATACTGATGTGGATTGTGAAAGCCATATTATTCCTTCTAACATCAACATCCCAATGGAATATCATACAATCTCCAGACTCTTAATTTAAGCCTTATTCGTTAAGAAGCCTTTTTTCCCCAAATAGTTTTGCAGTCATGAATGCAAACAGCAAACTGTATGAATGATAACCTTTCTTGCCAAAATGTTTATCATTAATAGTTGATGTATTAAAATTATGACCCTCTTTTTTATTTAGGGAAAAATCCAACTGATGAGTATCTGGATGCCATGATGAATGAGGCTCCAGGCCCCATCAATTTCACCATGTTCCTTACCATGTTTGGTGAGAAGTTAAATGGCACAGATCCAGAAGATGTCATCAGAAATGCTTTTGCTTGCTTTGATGAAGAAGCAACTGGTAAGTGAGAGTAACCTTTAATTACAAAGTGATTTAATTTTTAGTTGTGGTAACTAAAATATACAGTAACCTGCAATACAACATAACACCCTCAGGTGTGTACCACACCTAGTTTTTTGAACACGGTTCTCTTCTGGCATGCTTTGCTGCCTCTGCCCTTAAATACTAGTAGTTTACAATTGAGTAGGTTGTATTTGAAACCTCTTTGGGAAACTTGTATTACTCCTTTACTAGAATGTTAACTCCACAAGGGTTAGGCTCAGTAAATATCTGTTGAATAAATAACTTTTACCAGAGGAATCTTGGATAAAGTATAGACCATGGCTATAACATGGTATAGTTCTATGTTTGTTTACCAGGTATCTCTTAGCTCTAAATAAAATTGTTTAAATCTGGTATCTAACCTCTATGTTAAAATAAACCAAGTAGAACTTAGGCTCTAGAGTCAGACTACCTGGTTTCAAATTCTTCTTCTGCTACATAATAGCTGTGTAATTTGGGGCAACTTAACTTTCTGTAAGCCTCTGTTTTCTTATTTGTAAAATGGACAGTAATATTACTTACCTCATAGGATTGTTAAGATTAAATGAGGAAATGAGATAATATACATAAAGTGCATACTGCCTGGCATAGAGTTAACTCTTAAAAAAACAAAATGTAAATATATAAAGGCCTGATATTTTGGGAGAAGTGTATATAAGGGAAAACATATAAGGGAATATTTTCTACGATTCCCAACTCACATGGCATAGCCAAATGTTTTTAGGGAAGAAAGGCACACCCTTCGATTACCTGCATTACTTGGGCTAGCTTAAATACGGAATGGTTGTCAGGGCCTGCTGATGTAAGCATAGTCTCACCTATGCTTTGAAGGCTCCCCATATGTGCATGTTAGTTACTTGGGAAACTTTTTAAAAATACCAATACCAGATAATAAATCGGGTGACATCTGATCCTTATAGGCAGGCGGGCTTTATGAAAACCCTGGTATCAAAAACCCAGAGTAAAAAGCACACCTTTTGGCTTACCCACTCCTCATCGCCACTGCTTAGCACAGTCTCTGCAACACAGCTGATGCTCAAATATTTATTCCATGTTTTTGTACATGCTAGGCCTGGCCATATTTGTTATCACATAATAATTAGATTTGTAAACATTAAAAGTCTCATTTTACATATGAGAAAACTGGAGTCAAAGCTACAGTGAAATGCCTGAAATAACAGCTTGTTAAAACTGGGCCTCAAGACTCCAGTATTGTTTCTACTGAAGCACTTTATTGATGTTTATGATATGGGGTTGATTTTAGTGTGGCAGGGGACTGTTATTTGCTTATAGAATAAGTGTAACCATGCATGCTGCTTTAGGGAACCATGAGATTTAGATTCCTTAACCATACTTTTTACTACTTTTGTTTAGGCACAGGTTTAGTCCCTATTATCAAGAGATCAGAAGATGGAAGCAGAGGCAGATTCATAGAGCAGAGTGATGCTACTAAGCAGCTGGGCATTTTTCTAGGCAACTGTTTATTGATGCTGCGTTAAGCAAGCGGAAACATCCTGTATTTCATATATTTGCATGTTTATAGTGTTTAACATCCAGAACATACTTAGTCAAGTATAGATATTCCTTGTAATTAATCCTCAGAGTAGTATATATTCTGACCCCCAGTTCTTTGTTCTCCAGGCACCATTCAGGAAGATTACCTGAGAGAGCTGCTGACAACCATGGGAGATCGGTTTACAGATGAGGAAGTGGATGAGCTGTACAGAGAAGCCCCCATTGACAAAAAGGGGAATTTCAATTACATCGAGTTCACACGCATCCTTAAACATGGAGCAAAGGACAAAGATGACTGAAAAGAACTTCAGATTCCAGCCAAACGTTCCTTGTTGCCACTTTGGGTATTTCTGAGATTTTTCTCTTAGAGCCTGTTGCATGCCCTTAGCTTTACAGCTTTTGCTTTTCCTGTTGTATTTATTCTCAGCCATTTTGGGCATATGTATCTTTATAATCAGACTGGAAATGGGACTTTTTATCACTTTCAGAATAGAAAATGTGGTAATTTAACTTACCAGCTCCCATCCCCCCAATAACTGCAGTCTACAGAGTCAATATATTTTTTCAGAGAAAGTTATTCACTCAATTTTTTCTGAACCATAATTAAACTTTACAATAAAATACTTGTTTAAACTTCTTATTTGCTAAAATTGGTTTCTGTTAGTTTTAGTTGCATCTTCCAAAGAAAGGTGGTGATATCTAGAAAATGATATAGTTGTTAGACCTCTGCCTTCCTTCCTCCAGTTTTCCTAACAATCCTGTCTCCTCTACTCCTGTTCATTCTTTCTCCTCCCAAGGAAATTCAGCTGCCCTGATCAGGTTTCCTACAATTTGTCTTCCGATTTTTAAAATAATTTCCTGTAGAATTTGCATAAATGTGATAGTTTTAGTAGCTTTAAGTCCTTACATTTAACGTACCTACCAACATTTCCACTTTAAGCTTTTGTACATTATTTCATGTCATTTAAAATTAGACCAGGCCACTGAGTATAATTTTAATTTGTCCTATTTTAAACCTATTTTAGCCCCCAAGGTTCTGTGGAATGCTACCAAAAAGGGATTTTTGTGTTGTGTTTCAAAGTGTTGGAAATACAACACAGTATTTTTTAAATTGTGTATAGTTTTTCTTTAACACGACAATCCCTACTGAAAGATCAGGTTTGTTTATGCAGAAGTTCACCATGAGTCCATGTATGAATTTTGAACATTCCTGACTTACCCACAAACAAAACAGCTGAAGCTACATGCCTGGGAAAGTGAGGTCATTGTTTCTATCCTAAAAATAACTTTTGCTATTTACAGAATGCAGAACTATTTCAGAGTTAATCAGGGAGTGGTAGGCAGCTTCATTCTCTTAGGGCTTCAAAAATCTGACTCTCAAAGGGCTTCAGAATTCTGACTCAAAGATTCATGAGTTTAAAAAGATTTGAAACATTGGGGGGAAAGTTGGTTGAAAAGAGTTGCCTGTTAGCCTACGAAGATGAGTAATTGACAATTACTCTAATAACTTCAAATTTTATGCTACTATTAACAAGACTAGCCTTGGACAAAACTGTTACCTCATTCAGTAAACAATTCAGAATGCCTTCTAGGCTGCAGGCCTTTGCCCTCAATAGGATAGGTGAACTAGATCCTTTAGCCTGGTAAGGCAAATTTTATAGAACAGGAACAAAAGGACTAGTAGAAACTAGTCCTTGCCCTCTTCAACATTAGAGTCTTCGAACCTGCCTTAATTCTTTGCCTTTTATTCTTGAATTTCATTCAGTGTTGAAGCAAAATACTTTTTCCAGGCTATGCCCGTGGTGGTAAAATCTTGTTTGTTGAATTGAATTTTCATTTCAATAGAAAAAATTACCACCTCTGCTTTGTTAAATCTCTAGTGAAGAACTAATAACAACATTGTTTCCACTACAGAATATAAAAGATACTACTAAAATTACTTCTTTCAGTGTCCCCATTTCCATTTCAGAAAACTGCTCAAAGAACCAGCCTTCTTTAGGAACAGTGGATGATCTACCCTGAATGAAATAAGTCTCCTAATTTAGTAATAGCCTTCTCTGCTTAGTGAGCTAGGCTTTGCTTAAACAAGAATGATTGATTGCCAGTAAAAAGGTGAAAGTGTTTTCTCTAACAGTGAGTTTGACTGAAAAATCAGTCTCTAAAAAGTTTCCATGATGAAAGTCATACTTGAACAAACCATTTCAAAAGTTTTGATGAAACCAACCTAATGAGGGCAGCATCCTTATCTACCTGCTTAATGATGCATGCCTATTTGGACTTAGGCCCAAATTTTATTTGATCAAGGAACTTATGACTTGGGAGCAGGAATTGAATTCTCCTGGGGGAAAAAGGAAGAAGGCCAGACCATAAAAGTAAAGTAAAAGCAAATTCTGAGAAGAAAAGGGAACCATTTTCAACAAAGTTTAAGGAGAGGAAGGACAGCAAGAGGTGTAACACCTGGACTTCAGCATCAGATAAAAGATAATAACAGGGTTTGGAGAGGTGAGTAGAGCCACAAAAACAGTGTTATGGAAACCAAGTTCATTTCAAGAGTAAGGAGGTTAGTCAACAGTGTCAAACCACAGAAAAGTCAAGTATGGAAAAGTTTAAATAAGGCTATTATATTTGACAAGTCATTAGTTATATTTGCTAGAAGTGTTAGGTGGAGTTTTGAGTGCAGAATCCATAGTGCAGCACAGGATAGTGGATAATGCCTGTTTGGGAGTCAGGCAGACCTGTATTTAAATCTCAGTTTTTCCAACCTGAGCACCATATCAAGATCCTGCCTCTACAAAATACAAAGATAAGCCGGGTGTGGTGGTGCATTCCTGTAGTCCCAGCTACTAGGAGGCTAAGTAAGGCAGGAGGATTGCTTGAGCCTAGGAGTTTGAGGCTGTAGTGAGCTATGGATGGTCATGTCACTGCACTTTATCCCAGGCCACAGAACAAAACCCTAAATATATCCCATTTTTTGCCACATCATGGCATTATAACCTCAAGGAAGTTATTTAACCTCCCTTGACCTATTTATTCATTTTTGAAAAGGAACTAATGCTATTGATTCATAATAGGAACGTAATATATAAAGCAGCATTTGTGTGATTAAGAGCAGCATGGGCTTGGAGGCATACTTGATTAAGTGAATTGCACCATTAGTTGACTAGCTCTGTGTCCTTGAACAGATCATTCTTAAGTCAGTTTCACCATCTGCAGAACTGGGACAGTACCCTCCAAGTTTGTTGTGAAAATTAGAAACACAAAAGGTTAATGGTCTGGCACACAATAGATATCCAAATAGTTATTTTTGTTTTGTTTAACAGGGGGCCAGTGAAGAGAAGGGTTAAAGGGTGTGTCTTTAAAGTAGAGATTCAAGGCTGTTTGTCTAGGAAGACGATTAGTGAAACAAAATGAATCATGTCTACAAGATAGAAAGGGATAGAACCTAGATCACATGTAGTATTATCCTTAGAAAAACAGATGGATGCTTCTCCTGGAAGGGTAGGTGAAAATGAGTGTTTCATGGTAATTGGAGATTAAAAGTCTGAGGTTAGGAGAAAGGTTCCTAGTTAATGGTAGTAAATTATTTCAACTAAAATTTCATTAGAGGGTTGTTATGAAGATTTAATACGACTATGCACAGAAATGCCTATCAGTTTGCCTGGTACCTACTGGATACTCAAAATAGTTTTCTTTCAATTTCCTGAGCAGGTCCAATATGCCGGACTTGTGTGTGTCTCATCAGGTCTTCAAGTGTACAATTTCTTGAGTTCCCTGAAACCTCGTGTTGGTTTTTTTTTTCCCCAAAAGGGATTGTTGGAGTGAATCCCGCATTGAAGAAATGTCCCGTTTTTCCAGTGCCACTTACCCTTTTCTCTTTGCTCTCCCAACTTCCAAGTACCTACATCCTTTTATTCTAGATTTCTCTGTGCCTGCTCAAATAGCAGGAGTCATGATTTTTCTCCAGTATTTCTCCACATACATTTTAGAGTTGTAAGGAGTTTACGGTATGTTTTTTTGTTTGTTTGTTTGTTTTTGAGACAGAGTCGTGCTTTGTTGCCCAGGCTAGAGTGAGTTCCGTGGCGTCAGCCTAGCTCACAGCAACCTCAAACTCCTGGGCTTAAGTGATCCTTCTGCCTCAGCCTCTGGAGTAGCTGGGACTACAGGCATGCGCTATCATGCCTGGCTAATTTTTTTAATATGTATTTTTAGTTGTCCAGATAATTTCTGTCTATTTTTAGTAGAGATGGGGTCTTGCTGTTGCTCAGGCTGGTCTTGAACTCCTGACCTCAAGCGATCCGCCTGCCTTGGCCTCCCAGAGTGCTAGGATTACAGGCATGAGCCACCACGCTCGGCCTACAGTATGTTTTGGGGTTTAATATTTCTTTTTTTTAAGTTTTTGTTTGTTTATTTAGTTTTAGAAACAAGGTCTGGCTATGTGGCCAGGACTGGTCTGGAATTCCTGGCCTCAAACAAATAGCTGGGACTACAGGTGCACACTACTGTGCCCACCTCTAGTGTAATATTTCTTAAATCACTTTTCATGTTTTGACATAGCCACCATTATTTTTTCTTTTTGGTTTTGTTTTGAGAATATTACTTTTCCAACCATTCTTCTTAATGACCACAATTATCCTTGACATAATGTACAGTTTCCCAGGTGCTAGATATTTAAATATCGAGCTTTTCACTAATAAATGTTTTTGTTTTATATCTAGAGAGAACAATGTACCTTAGGATTACTTCTTCAGAACAGTGCTGTCCAACAGAACTTTTTGTAATGATGGAGATGCTCTCTATCCTGTCCCGTATGAACACATGTAGCTATTGAGCACTTAAAATGTATCTAATACAGCCAGGCACTGTGGCTACTCCAGAGGTTGAGGTGGGAGTATAACTTGAGGCCAGAACTTCCAGGCTGTAGCACACCTTGACTGAGCCTGTGAATAGCCACTGCACTCTATCCTTGGCAACACAGCGAGATCCCTGTGTCTAAAATGTGTCTAATACAACTGATGAACTGAACTTTAAATTAAATAGCCATCTGTGGTTAGTGACTATTGTATTGGACCACACAGTTCTAGAAGCTTCAATGTAGAGATCAAAGTTAAAGTACAGTCAGGATGAGTCAGCTATATGATCTTAAGGTGGCCAGCATGAGGGCTTATGGGGTGTTAATAGACCATACTTGGAAGAGCTCTGTGACAAAGACCTGGGAAGCCAAAATCTGATGAGTGGAAAGAAAATGATTTCAACTACCAAACCAAAACGCAGACTGCAGCCGAGGGAAAGAGTAAATATTGTAGAACCAGTTGTGACTTGTCAGCAATTGCTTTTCTAACACTGTTGAGAAAATGCATTGTTAGGAACTGGACTTAGGGCAGTGCTGCTCAGAGAAGGACCACAGCACCAGCATCACCTGAGTGCTTACTAGGAATTCAAATTGTCCTCCACTCCTGACTACTGAATCCTAATATGGTTTTTAAGGCTCAAGAATCTGTTTTAGGAGGCCCTCCAGGTTATTCTTAGGCGAACTACTGTTGAAGAACTACTGCTGTAGAGTGCTGAACACAGTCCCTGCTTTCTAGGAATTTCTGATCAAAGATTTGTAGAATACAAACTCCATGAGGAAAAAGACTGAACTATTCATTCATTTCCCCAGCATCCGGCACATGTTATGGCAAAAAGTGCTCAATAAAGATTTGCTATTACGTTGACTGCCCTCCATTATCCTGAAAGAATGCTATTCGTCTAGATCATTACTAGGTGAGGGAAACGATCCTGAAGAATATAGCCACAAACAAGATCTAGAACAAAACCTGAACACTGTAGCTTTGTTTTCCTTTGTTTTGGCCAAGAGCATTATATAATGTGTACATGTGCATGTATGTATGTGTGTGCATAATTCTGTCATGTCTTTGATAACCTAAAGGAAAGCAAATAATTTGAATAAAACTTTGTTTTAGGGGAATGAAACAGTCATAAGCTGTGTAGCCTGATTAAGACCCTAAGATTTACAATCTGAGGGTAAGAAAGGAGTAGGTTAAACGTTTTAATTTAGGCGGGAGTGCGGTTTAAAAGAGAGACGGTTTGTAAAGCCGACAGCTCTTACTTTCCCAATACTACATGGGACATACCCTAAAAAATTACTTGTTTATCTGAAATTCAAATTTAGGCGAACTGTACTTTCATTTGCTAAATCTGGCAACCCAGGGTGGGGCGCTTCCGGCAGCAGGGGACCCCCGAAACCGTGGCCACGGCGGGCCGAATTCCAGCCCCCGGCCCCGCCCCGCCCCGCCGGCCGGGAACGCGGAAGGGCCGCGGGAGCCGGCGCGGGAAGGCGCGGGGAGCAGGGCGGGCTGCGGGGCCACCGCCGCGTCCGAGCGGAGCAGGGCAGGGGGAGACAACCAAAGCCTCGGCTGCGCGCCCGCGGCCCAGGCAGCCCCGCTCCTCGCGGACGCTCGGGCTCTGCGGGTGCCGGCGGGGACACGAGCCGCACCCCCCGTCCGACTTGGACCCGCCGCGCCTTCCGGTGCGCCTTCCGCCCCGCCTCTCCAGGCAGGAAGTGCCGGCGCCGCCACTGTCCGGCCGCGGCCCAGCGCTCTTCGCCGTCGCTCGTCGTCTCGCGCAGGACGGTCCCCGTTCTGGTGTTTGGCGCCCGGTGAGTGGCGCCCGGCCCCGCGCGCGACGCCCCTCGGGCTACATCCGTCCCTCCGCGTCCCCTCCCGCCGCGTGCCTGTGTCCCGGCGGCGGCAGGACCTGTCAGGTTGCCCGAGAAGTGGACGCAGGGCCGGAGGTGAAGGGAGGGCTGTCAGCGGTGAGGCCCTGGCTTGGGAGTGGAGGCGCCGGGAAGTTCCAGGCGGATGAAGCCGGGCTGGGGAGACGCCCTGCCAGAAGAGGTGGCGGGGTCCCCGGCAGCGCCTGGGCCGGCCCCGCGTCACCTGGATGACTTAACACACCTGGTGCCTCGGACCGCCCGGAGGCCCCGCTGCCAGCGCCCGCCCTCGGCCCCGCCGCGCCCACGCAACCGATGAGGGCCAACAGGGTGTATTCGGGTGGAGCAGGAGGATCTGCTCCGTGCCCCACACTGTGCTGGGTGCTTTGTGGCCTGCTAGTGCCCAAGGAGACTATTAGCGAACCGGGACCAGAGTGTATGCTCAGTATAGGCAAAAATGTAATGATTTCCATGGGAGTTGTAACTCTCACTGTATCTTATAAAGATTTAGTTCATTCGTGTTGATTGAAGAAAGGATAAATACCAGAAATCAGGAAAGGCTTCTTTGGAAAAGAATCCTGACATCATTGAGGGCTTTGGCTTCCGAGGGCTTTGGATTCAGCCTTTGGAGGGAGAACTTATTTAACAGTATTTTTGGCTAGATCTGTGGTAGGTGGTAACAAGAGCAAAAGCTCAAAAGATGGGGATTGTGTCGTGTGGAAAGGAGACAGAGGGGCGACCAGCCTGAATGGAACAGGACTATAACGAATAAAATAGTTGGAAATAAGGGCAGGTAAGTAGGTAAGTGGAGCCTTTTTATGGATATCTTGAAGACTTGATGAGAAAGAAAAGATTATGTAAGAGGCCTTAGGGAATCGTTTTGGATTCTTCACGAAGGGAGTACTGTGAAGAAAGGGGTGTTTAGAGGATTCCTTTGGCAGCTTTTCTTTAAGATGGATTTGGGATGGCCTTTTGGTAAGAAAACTCATAGCATTTTAGAGTTCTGTAGGACCTTGTAGATTATCTTGTGAAACCCTTTCATTTTATAACTGAGGAAACAAAGTAACCACAGAGGTGAGGTAATTTGCCCAAGGTGGTCTACCCTGCTGGACTTGATAACTAGGTAAGTGCACAGCTTTTGTCTTTCAGGCTCTGTTCAGTGAAACAACTTCTTTGATGGCTGACTCAATAGTCATTTATGCTTTAATGAGACTGAGTTTGGATAAGATAAACTGCAACATCTTAAGGGCAGATCTCCAGGTGAGGGTTGCTAAGGTTAGGAAAGATAACAGGATTTAGAGCCCCTAAATGGGGCTAGTTTTTCCTTTCTCCCAAGATTCAGACTCCTATGTCTAGGGATGAGTTTTATCATACCCTGTTTGACAGCACCTTTAATTGGGATCTTCCTTCCTCATTTGACACATTAGCTGTGTGGTGGCATAGCTTGTCACCCCCAACTGACTATCCACATTTTCATGGTAGAGAATTTCAGCTGCCTGTATGCAGGATATTAGGGGCTGGTAGTACAAGCTCTGGAGCTAGGTTTCCTGAGTACAGATCCTGTCTCTAAGCTCCACCATTTTCTAGCTCTGTGGCAAGTTGTCTATTCTCTTTACCCTAATTTTCTCATCTAAGAGAAGAGGATAGTAACTACCCATATCATAAGATGTTGTAAGGATTAAATGTATTAATACATGTGAAGTGCTTAGACCAGTGCCTGGCACATCTTTAGTACTCAATTATTGTCCCTAGTTAGTACTGCTCCTTCCAGGTATAGATCAAGGGGTAGCCGGTAAGTTTCTTTAGGAATCTCTTGGGGAAGAGACCTGGACCCTGGCTAGGTTTTAGAGAAAAGCCTTATTTTGGAATTTAGATCCAGGACCTACCTCACATAATGAACATATGTAATTCTATTTGTGACAGGAGGGAAACTTAACTAGTATTTATTTGAGCACCTGCCATGTACAAGGCACTCTACTAAGTCCTGCAATCCAGGGTGGACAGGCAAAAGGCGGTAAAAATGTGTTTGTAAATTGCATGGCAGTGACTACTACTCAGCAATAAAAAAGAGTGAACCACTGATTAACCCAGTAAGAGAAATAAATCTCAAAGACATTGTACTGAGTGAAGGAAGTCAGGCATATATGTAAGAGTGTATACTGTATAATTCCATTTATCAGTTCAAAGACAGACACTATTCTAGAGTGATAGAAATCTGAACAATGGTTGCTTATGGGAGATGGTGATTGACTTGGAGGGAACTTTCAGGATGTTAACATTTGTAATTTGATTGGAGTGATGGTTACATGGGTATATGTTTTCCAGAAACTTATTAAGATTTGTACATTTCACTATATAAATTTCACTACAGTGAAACAAAATGATATGGGAGTTCAGAGGATGGAAAGTTTACTGCCAACTGAGATGATCATAAAACCCATAATAGAGAAAGTAGTGGCAGTCTTATAATGTATGTGGTAAGTGTAAAATATATATACAGCTGGGCATAGTGACTCATGCCTGTAATCCCAGCTGCTCAGGAGGCTGAAGTGGGAGGATCGATCAGTTGAGCCCAGAAGTTTGAGACCAGCCTCAGCAACATAGCAATACCAGTCCATAAAAAAAAAGTTAAAAATTAGCCAGGCACACTGGGAGGCTGAGATGAGAGGATCGCTGGAGGCCAGGAGTTCAAGGCTGCAGTGAGCTATGATTATGTTACTGCCCTCCAGCCTGGGCAATAGAGCAAGACTTCATCTTTTAAAAAAAAAAAAAAAAAAAAAACCAACCACAGCATATACACTACAGGGGGGAAGCTTACATGGTAAGAGAAGTTGTAAAAAACTGAGTTTGGCTCTCTAAAAGAAAAAGCTATAACAATTTATGGAACTGACTGCTTTTTTTTTCTTTGCCTAAATATGCACCGTAAAAGCAATTATATAGCATTAAGTATATGGGATTAACTTTGTATTTTAACTTGATTACATATTAAAATTTCTTTATGATTGCTGTTTTCAGCTTGCTCATGTATGCAGTTATTTGATCCTCCCAATTAGAACAAACATGAGTCTTGACTATATTAGTGACAGCAGGAATCCATGAGAAATTTCTGAAGATTCTGACAGACCTTGGTGAAGATGAGATTGAATCAAAAAATGACCTTAGATTTTAATTTTAGCCCAAGAATTACTCTCTTTGTGAGTTCTTCCACGCTCAGGGTCTCACCTTATGTCACTACTCACAAATTAGCCTTGCTAATTAAGACCCCCAAGCATCCTGTCCTCTAGGCATCACTTGGCTAAAACTCTGAATTATTTACCATCTCTTTGCTCACAAAACCAGCTCCTTCCTCCGCACCCCTCCCCAGTTACCTCATTTTTGAGTGGAACCTCTATGCTACCAGTTTTCAACCAGTACTTAAGATAAGGACATTCAAGGACTGAACTTTGAGGGAAACTCTAGGAAGCAAGAAGAACTAGCACATCAGAGGAATTCATCCAGAGGAATAGGATAGTGGTGATGGGAATGTTGAGGAAGGGTGACTCTGTTGCAGTTAAAAGAGGAACCTACAGAACTGGGACAGAAATTGAATAGAAGGAGTTAAGATTTTCTAACCAGAAATAGACAATTGCCTATCCAATGCAAACTCGACTGTGATCCCTTTGAGCTTTCTAAAATTCTGTGGCTATAATTCTGAAATAAAGGCATTGCCCTATTTTAACATTAAAGAGGTCAGGGAAACTGGCTTTATTAGTTTTCTATTGGTATATAACAAATTACTCTAAAACTTAGCACCTTAAAAAGCAATGAACAAGACTGGGTACGGTAGCTCACGCCTGTAATCCTAGCACTCTGGGAGGCTGAGGCGGGAGGATCACTGGAGGTCAAGAGTTCGAGATCAGCCTGAACAAGAACGAGACCCCGTCTTTACTAAAAATAGAAAGAAATTACCTGGATAACTAAAAATATATAGAAAAAATTAGCCGGGCATGGTAGTGGATGCCTGTAGTCCCAGCTACTCAGTAGGCTGAGGCAGAAGGATCGCTTGAGCCCAGGAGTTTGAGGTTGCTGTGAGCTAGGCTGACCCCATGGCACTCTATCCTGGGCAACAGAGTGAGACTCCGTCTCAAAAAAAAAAAAAAAAAGGCAGTGAACAATTTTTGAGGGTCAGGACTAGATCAGCTTAAGTTCTGGCTCAGGGTCTCTCATGAGGTTGTGTGCTGGGGCTGTAATCATCTGACGGAGGATCAGCCTCCGAGGTGGCTGACTCATATGGTGGGCAGGTAAGTGCTGACTGTTGGCAGGAAGCCTCGGTTCCCTGCAAGGTGGACCTGTCCATAATGCTGTGTGCTGTCTCCTGTAGATTGAGTGATCTAAGAGAGATCAGGGCAGAAGCTGCAATGTCTATTGTGACAAAGTCAAACACCAACATTTCATAATATCTTATTGGTTACACAGGTCAACCGTTTTCACTGTTGGAGGGGACTGCACAAGGGGATGAGAATTGGTGAGGAAACTGGCTACCACCATGGCCAAAGGAGCAAGGACTAATGCTTTCAGGGGCCAGGCAGATAACATAAACAAATGCCAACTGGGACAAGGAGATGTAGGGAGCAGAGGGCATTGGTCATTAAATACTCACTATCTACAGGAATTTTGGGATGCTGATGGTCAGGTGATTCCTTATTGTATGGTTGTTCAAGATGTCTAAAATTTATATTTTTATATAAACTGTTCAGTTTTTTTAAATGTTGACAAACTAATTCAGTTTTCAAAAGAGGCATTTTAAAGGGATGCCTGGGGGAACTAAACGAACCTCTGCAGACTGCACGTATTTTGGTAGCTGCCAGGTTATCACTGCTGACCTACTTGACGCTTTTATGTTATGGACAAGAAAGTGAGGCCCAAGAAAGCTAAAATCACCAAAGGTCATACAACTTGTGAACGACAGAACTGGAATTAGAATCCAGGCCTCCAGCTCTCCATTAAACCATGACCAGTGTTGAAAAACTAAGGGGACCTAGATGCAAAAACAGCCAATGTGATCTAAGTGGTTAATTTATTGATCTACGTAGTTCTCACCCTTCACTGTGCATTGGAATCCCCTAGTGCCTTTTTTGAAAATGCATATGCCTAGGCCCCACTCCCAGATACTCACTTTCCATTGGGCTAGTGAGGACCCAGGCATCAGTTTTTTTAAACTTTTGAGGTGATTCTAATGTGTAGCCAAGATTGAAACCGGAGGATTAACTGCTGTGAGCACCATATATGCTATATGGTGACAACTGGCTGACTTAAGATACTTAAAGGAAGAAGCCTCAAAGGAGTGTCGAGGAAGTCATAGATAGCTGACAGAATGTGCTCTATGAGCATCTTTCCCAGGCTTTCAATAAAATTCACAGAGAATTTCTGCTTATTAATGATTATGGTATCCATGTTTTTATTTGCATATCAGTACTGTGGGTGACTTTGCAGACATTTAGATTATCAACTAACCATATTGACAACACAGCCACCTATAATACACAGTACAGTAGTCCCCCATGCCCACGGTTGTGCTTTATGCATTTCAGTTACCCACAGTGAACCACAGTCCGAAAATAGGTGAGTACAGTACAATGAAATATTTTGAGAGACAAACCACAGTCACATAACTTTTATTGTTATAATTGTTATATTTTATTATTAGTTCATCTCTTACTGTGCCTAATTTAAACTTTATCGTAGGTATTTATATGTAGGAAAAAACAGTATTTGCAGAGGATTAATTGCAGGACTCCCCACAGATACCAAAATCCCCAGATGCTCAAGTCACTGATATAAAATGGCATAGTATTTGCCTGTAACCTACACATATCTTCCCATATACTTTACATCTTCTCTAGATTACTTATAATACCTAATATTAATACAATGTAAATGCTATATAAATAGTTGTTATACGTATTTTTCATTTGCATTATTTTTTATTGTATTGGGTTTTTAAAAATTATTTTTGGTTTCTTTTCCAAGGTCCATATTATGGACCCTCTGTTCGTTGAATCCAGGGATGTGGGACCCGTGGATATGGAGAGAGGGCTGATTGTATAGGGTTTGGTACTATCCCCAGTTTAGGGGATAGTACCAAACTTGGATAAGGTGGGACAACTGTATCAGTATTTCTTCATCCCTAACCTTCATTTAACCCTACGAGTACTACTAGTATTTTTTAGTTCACTTTATGTTAGAAATTAATAGCAATAATAGAGTGAAAATGTTGAAGAGGAAGCAAGAAGTATTTTTACTGCTATTCATTACGTTATGTGCTATGCTCTATGGACATTTTCTGTCTATAAGTATAGTTTAAGGGAAGGGTTAGTTGGCTTTTCCTTTTTTTCCCCAACACTAGGTTAAACATTAATAATTTGATAGACTTAGGTAATGTTTTCGAACAAAAACCATGAGTGATAGAAAATATTGCCACTTGATTAAACCTAACCAAGGCTAACACCTCACAATTTCAGAGAGTGCCTTTCACATTTTATTTACTCACTGTGCAGTTCTAGTCTGTACATTGGTTTCTCCACTATAGTTTGAATTTATTTGAAAGCTCAATTTGTCTAGCATTTGAATTTAGAGGAATGTAGCTGCTCAGAAATCAGTGTTAGATTATATTGGTTACATTGAAAATTTTTAAAAAATTTGTATTAAACTCAAAATAACTAGAAGAGCATTTAGTAGGAAGTAGAAAATATATAGGTAGAAACAACCTGTAACAAATGGGATTTGAATCCTACTTCTGCCACCAAGTGACCTTGGGCAAGTTATTTAATATCTTTGATCTTCAGCTTCTTCATTTCTTAGGCAGGCATGTTTCATTTAGTGCATATGATGTGCCGAGCCCACGAGTCACTCAGTAAATGGTAGCAGTTATAAGTTGAGTAGACAGTTAATTCTCTCTGGTCCTAAGGCAGAGAAGTGGACCAGGGCATTTGGGGCTGGAAATATAGTAAGAACAGGGGTACTCAAGGTGCCCTGGGGACATGTAAGCAGTTTGGTGTTGCTGAAGGAAAAGTACAAAGCAGAAAAGAGAATGGCTAGAGATGAGGCTGGAAAGGTCATTCTAGAGTAGGGAAAGGAAGAACTGTGTGCCACGCTTAAGAACTTGTACTTTGTCCTTTAGGAAGTGGAGAGCCAAAGTAAGTTTTAAAAAGTGTACTGATGACATATTCATGTTATAGACACCTCTGGCTAGAATAGAAGGGTTGTCTTGAGGGAACCAAGAGGCAAGGAGACTAGTGAAGAGGCTGTGGAAATACTTTACACAAGAGAGGATGAGGATGCAGTTTAGCGTAGTGGCAAAGGAATGAGGCAGATGAGCAAATCTGAGGCAGGCTTGATTCATCAGGCACAGGGTTTGTGCAGGATGACTCCTAGGATTCTGCCTTGGTGAGTGGGTAGACGAGAGAAAACCAAGATGGGAAAGTTCAGGAGGGGGAAGATAATGATTTCCATTTGCAACATGTTGATTACGATGTGTCTGGGGGCATCCATATGGGTATTTAAGTCCGAAGCTTAAGGGAAAGCTCAAGCCTGGAGGTGCAGACTTGGAAGTTGTAGGTGTTTTCAAGATAGTAAGAGCTGATGAGATCATCTGAGGAAAGCAGAGTGAAAAGAACTTTAAACAAACCATGGACTGCCAGAATACTGGGAAACGTGAATATTTAAGTGAGCGGAGATAAAAGTCAAAGAAGAAAATGGAGGCAGACCAATCATAGAAATAGAAGTGAGAGAGAGTGAGTTGAATACAGCTTTGCACATAAACCAGTCTTTCCAATGTAGTGTTTAGCAGTCTCAGTCGTTAGAGTGTGGGGGTCTTCAAGGCCGGACCCTTGCGCTTTTTGCCTGGGACAGTTCATCTCTACTGTTACTGGGAACCAGGCCAAGCATGGCTGAGTCTCTGAAGAAAAGAGGGATAAAATAGTGTCAGAAGCAGTAGAGTGGTCCAAAGAGATTTAGATTGGATTTGGCAATTAAGGCAGTTGCAATGGAGAAGAGAAAGCCAGATTGTGGTGGGTTGAAAAGTGAGTGGGACTTGAGAAAGGGGAGAAGGCCAAGGGACTTACTTCAGAAGGTAAGAAGAAGGGGTGGTCAGAGCTCCCTTCAGATTGTTCTGGTACAACTTTGCCTCACTTTTCAGCTGATATTTTAGTGTGTGCATGGGTTTTGTATGTACCATATACGTATACAGGTGTGCCACTTCTTTTAAATGGAGTATGAGGAAAAAAACTTAAAAATTGCAATATTATTACATTGAGCCTATATCTGTTCTATAACATATTTTAATTAGGGTCAGTTAGTGAATTGCTCTTAGTTCTCTTCCATCAACCTGCTTTCTCTGTTTTCCTCACTTGGGGGTCAGACTTGCTCACCATCTGATGGCTCTTCTAGCCTTATTGGGCTACCTCTCCATTCTTTCTCACAGGGATTTACCCTAATAAAATCCCTTTGCTTGTTATAATCCCATCTTGGCAACAGCTTCTTGGAGAACTCAGACCAAGGTTCAAAAGTGTTTAAATATATTAGTAGTATATATTTGGGTTAGCCATGGAGTTAGCATGATATAATGGACTGATCATTTTTTAAAAATAAGGATTTACTCTTTGGGAAGTTTTTCTAAATGGCTCTATTACAAATACTGAGAAAAAACAAAAGAAAAAAAGAAAAAAAACTAATTCTTGCCTTCAGACTTACTGACTTACCTATTATATCTTGAAGAAATGGAGTCATAGAATTTTTAGTATGAGAATGAACTTTAACAGTTTTGGCATGTGAAGAATTAAAACATAGCCAAGTGTCTTGGTAGTGGAGCACATCCTGTCTCTGATTTAACCATGGATATAACTAAGGTAAAATAACAAGCTAAGCTACTGGTAAGAGAAGAAAATTAACATTTATTCAGGACATGTATGTTGGAACGTGAAGGAGTTGGAATGTTAGAGGGGGGACAGTACAGCTGGTGTTCTTCCCAGCTTCAAAATACCCTGTGGGCTGTTTGCTAGATTGAAGAAAGAGAAGTAGACAATATATCTATAAAAAATCCAAGACTGGAATCATGGAGACTCAGGTCTTTTTAACCACTGAGCCTGCTAGTCATCTGCTTTCACACTATGTGGCTGTAGCAGTCCCCAAGACCACTTCTCAATGCAGTTCCAAGGTTGGGTGTCCCAAAACCACCCTCAAATTTGCTAGGACTCACAGAACTCACTGATAGCTGTTAAACTCACAGATATGTTATGGTCCGTGGGCTTTCAGAGGTGATATATAGCTAGTAATGGTGGACTGAGATTTGAACTCAGGACTTCCTAACACCAAAACTGATAGCGTTTAAGACTGCAAATGAAAAATGGAATGAAAAGTGTCCATTCTATTTGACATTAAAATTATTGATAGCTTTCAGTATAATGCTGGAGGCTACCTCAAAATTCTATTACAGTCAAGGAGTGATTGGGAAGAAGAGAAAATAGAGACTACTATTCTGAAAGTTTTGTCAAGAGAAAGGGGAAATGGAGGTATAGCTAAGAAGGGATACAAGATGAGAGAGTAGGTTTTGATGATACTTTTAAAGATTAGAGCTTTTTGAACATGTACCATATGCTAACTATACTAGCCTCTTTATGCTGTCTCATTTAGTTCTCTCATTGAAGTAGCTAGTGTGTTTTACTGATGAAAAAACTGAGGCTTAGAGAGGTTATGTTCTATTGGTAGTAAAACGGAAATTAATAAGAGCACCTATTGCAGAGGTTATTGAGAAGATTAAATGGGACAATCTTTATTAGAGATCAACTTTGGAGCCTTTCTCTTTTGAGCCCCATGCCATTATAACAGTGCTTGGCACAGAGTAAGTACTCCATGAATGCTAGATATTGTTACATATTTTAAGTTAATTCCCACTTAATAAAAATTTGTCTCATGAAATTTAGGGGGAAAGTACATCAATAATTTCTGTTTCTTAATTCTTTCAAAATTATGCTTTCCCTCCCCCAGCCATTTAATTGTCACCTTGAAAATAAAGTATAGTATAGTATAGTGCAGTACAGTGTATTTATTCCTATCCAATTGAAGTAATAATTCTATATTAAGATATTTTTACTCACTAACTTTAGGTGTTATGTATTCTCTTTTGCTTTATGTTTTATGTATTCCTTTTTCTTCCATGTTCCTTTTTTTTTTAACTCCAGAATTAAACAGCCACCATGTCGAGCAAAAAGGCAAAGACCAAGACCACCAAGAAGCGCCCTCAGCGCGCAACATCCAATGTGTTTGCCATGTTTGACCAGTCACAGATTCAGGAGTTCAAAGAGGCCTTCAACATGATTGATCAGAACAGAGATGGCTTCATTGACAAGGAAGATTTGCATGATATGCTTGCTTCTCTGGGTAGACTTTTATCTTCTTTATATGCCTTTTCCCAAAAATAGTAATTCAGCTTGTTATGAATCACTTTTTGTGGGCTATACAAATATTATTCTCCTTGTCTCAAAAGGCCTCTTGAGAACTTTCTGGGTATAGGAAGTGCCATATTTGGTGATAGCTGTAATAATATTTAACATTGTTCAAAATAAGCTCCCAATTCTAAACCAACCTAGTAGTTTTAACTTAAATGGCCAACTTATAAATAAAATGTGTGAAGCATACCAGTTCATGGGCAACTGTACCACAATTGGAAACATGAATATTTAGGTTTTTTTTTAATAACTACTATTGAACTAACTCCCCTGATGGACCTTTAATGTTATCAATATTCAAGATGTAATAATGTGACATTGCCTGGTTCATAGTTTCAGGCTTTTGTATTTAATGAAAACTAATGAAGAGAAAGTTGATATAAAGTATCAATGAGTAAGCAACATTCAACCTAAGCCCAGAATACATTTTTATCAAAGATTTTTTAAGTTGTCAAAATTGTCTTTTTAAAATGCTCTTAATGAAAATCAATTGAAAAATTAGTTTCAAGTGATGTAAATTTAAAAAATATGTTGGAGAGCATAACAATGGCAAAGTAACTATTTATTGAAGTTAGTTCTTTGTCCTTAAATGTTAAAATTCAAATCTTACAGGGAAGAATCCCACTGACGCATACCTTGACGCCATGATGAATGAGGCTCCAGGCCCCATCAATTTCACCATGTTCCTCACCATGTTTGGTGAGAAGTTAAATGGCACAGATCCTGAAGATGTCATCAGAAATGCTTTTGCTTGTTTTGATGAAGAAGCAACAGGTGAGTGCTGTTTGTTTTTTTTATGTCTAGCCTCATTCCAGACTATATGAAGCACTTCTCTGAAATATTTCTGAAATGAAGATTTGGGGTTTTTGTGTTTGTTTAACCTCTAGACAATATTTAAGGTTAATTTTGTAAGCATATAATCTATTTCTGAGCTTTTAAAATGATTTGATCTAATATTAAAAAAAAACTCTAAAAGTAATTAGAAAACATAATGATCTAATTACATGTTGCCTTAGTTTGCTGATTTATTTTGTTTGTGTAGATATGGATATTCTGAAATGGGTTTAGAAATGCACCACTAAAGTGCCAGGAAGTATTCATGGCTCCCTTCTTTCTATTGCTTCCCAGGCACCATTCAGGAAGATTACCTGAGAGAGCTGCTGACAACCATGGGAGATCGGTTTACAGATGAGGAAGTGGATGAGCTGTACAGAGAAGCCCCCATTGACAAAAAGGGGAATTTCAATTACATCGAGTTCACGCGCATCCTTAAACATGGAGCAAAAGACAAAGATGACTGAAAGAACTCTAGCTGGAACCTTCCAATTACATTGTCTTACTCTTTTATTTCTCAGATGCTTCGCCCGCCCTCATAGAACCTGTTGCATGCAACTTAGTTTCACAGCTTTGCCTTTTTCTTTTTTTGATGTATTTATTCCAGATCTTTCTGCCACTTAGCACTTGTATAATCAGACTGGAAATGGGGATGGGGTTGTAAATTGTATTGAAAAAGAGATTGAGAATAAAAATCAACAAATGTGAAAGCCCAGGAAAATACATCCATATTTCTGGTTTTGCTGGATTTTTACATTTTTATATAATAAAAATGCTATTTTGAAATAAAGATTATGCTGACTCAAATGCAATGTAATGGCAAGCTGAACAAATGAGTGGTAGTTGGGGGTAGTCCTTTTTTCAGGTTTTTGACTTCATATAATTCAGATTTCATGGCAAAATTGATTTTTCACATATATGGATATGGGATAGTGTTCTTCAGAACTTTTAAGTACACTTTAACATCATTATGCATTTAAAAACCAGTTAGGCTTTTTTTTTGTTTTGGGTAAGTCAGATGTTTAAACTATTAAGTGATACCTTTAGATGTATCTGAGAAAACATTAAACATTTTATTAATCTAAGATTCTAAGAAGATGAGGCAAAATTCTGGAGAAAAGAGTAGTTGTTATGGAACATTATATGGGTATGATTTTCAGTAAATCCTCCCAACAACCTTATGAAATAGATTATTAGCCCCGTATTTCAAGTAGGGGAGCTGAGCTCACTGTAGTTAAGTAATTGATCATTGTCACTATTAGTAAATGAAAGTTAGAGTTCCTTCCTACCAGCTTGCCTAACTCCAGAGCTCATGGTGCTACAGGAACCATGAAAAGCCCCAAATGCTTAAAAGAGTCAAGACATTTCCATTGCATCCTAACATGATGCTGTAGTCATTACTGAAATTTAAAATAATCTTGGGGCAATTGACTATTTGAAAACAATTTTGGAAAATTCTATCCATGGTAAAAAAAAATAGAAGGTAAAAGATTATAAATAATGCTATTGTTGTTTGAAGACAGTTCACATAGTATAGACAGAAGGGAAGGACAGAAAGACAAGGCTGCTGTAAACTCATTTAAAATCCTCAAGGCCAAGCAATATGAGAACTAAGAAAAAAGTCTAAAAAATGAAAAAAAATCCATTTAATTGAAGTTGCCCAACATTGTTCAGCACCTACTCACCCTCATAAAAGTGTTGTAATGGTATCTTACATGCTTAAAATCAATGCATTTGTTTAATATTTGTGCTTTATAGCTGGTGCAATAGGCAAATCTATTCATTTGGTATCAGTTTGTTTGGGCTTCCTTTTCATCATCTTTAAAATGAAGGAACACCTCAACTCTGGAGGTCTAGTAATTGCAGCTCATATGAGCTTTCACATGTATTACCTAATCCTCGTGACCCACAAGGTATTCCTAATTTTTATTGATAGAGCCGAGGTTTAGAAAGGCTGAGGCTCCTGTCCAAGGCCCCACAAGTATGTTTTCAACTTAGAAGCTTAGTCACCATGAAGTGTCAAAAAACCAAGTGGAAAATAGCTGTATGTTTAAGAAAAGGAAAATATAGTGGTTTAATCTTGAGCATTATTAAAGCACTGCTTATCAATCACCTGTTGTATTCCAGGCACTATTCTAGGTGTTGGGGATTGCTGGAGGGCTGGATAGAAAAGGACACTGCCCTCACAGGGCTGCATTCTCGGCTGAGTGACAATCCACACGAGATGTCAGATCGGTCCTGTGTAGAGAAGAGCAGCACACGTGTCAGAGGGTGGGCAGGAAAGGCCTCTGAGAGGTGATGTTAAGCTAAGATCTGAATGACAAGAAGGGGGTTCCCAAAGGAAGATCAGAGCGAGGCTGTCTACTCAAAGGGGACAGCTCTCCCCAAGGCACGTGGGGCAGGAGCATTGGGAGAGCTGAGGATGATTCCAGCACAAGGATGGTATTGGCTGCAGAGTCCACGTGGGAAATCACAGGGCTTCAGGCAGGGAAGAAACATGATTTATGTTTTAAAAAACTCAACATCACTGTTGTGTGTAGAATAAAAAGGCAAGACGAGAAGCAAGAAGACCAGTTAGGTTATCACCTTGTCCTAGCAAGAAATGAGGGCAGCTTGGACTCAGGTAATGGGGGAGATGCTATAAAATACCTCTCGTGGTCCTGCCTGTTCCCTCCCCGCCGACTCTGCTGTGTTACCGTCTCTGGCATGACTGTAAGTGTGTTTATTCAACAACTCTACCTAAAGCCAGATTTGAAAACTTGGGGGAAGAAAAGTTTTGAATATTAAAAACAGAAAAATCAGTAGTTTTTTGAATGCCTTATGTTTTACCTGACACGTACTGTTCTGTTTCATCTACTTTATCTGTAAAGAGCATTGTGGAATCTAGTACTGTAAGGCACCTGGGCCAAGATCTTGTTTCTCTTTGGTGTCTAATAAAATTACCAGTGATGATGATGAAGATTCTGTCTATTTAATATCTTTCTCTTTTGAAGAGCCACATAGTGATGATCTCCCATGTTGACAGTTTATCCGTGGCCATCACAGTGAATGTGTGTGTGTGTGTGTGTGTGTGATCATGTAGTTAAAAATTCATACTGGGCATTTACTATGTACTAAGCACATTACACGACTGCCCTTGAGATAGCTGTTTTTATTATCCCTGATATACATTGAGTGAGCAATGAGGCCATTTCTGAGCCCAAGCAGCTGAGCTCTCAGGATAATTATCGTGGAAACACCACCACTAGGTTCTTACTGTTGTAGGGCAGTTTTAAAAGCATTTGTTCCTGGGCTTGATCCTCAAAACTTTAGGAAGTGGATAAGAAGGCATTGTCATCCCATTTTGCAGATGAAAATACTGAATTACAGAAGTTACCTGACTTAACTTTGTGTAACCAGACTAGACGACATCTAGTTTCTGAGCTTTCTGACCGAGATAGGCTGCTTCTCATTAAGCCTATAATTTCCTAACTAAATAATGAGTACCTATAGCCTGATCAGAATGTCTCACAATCAAGATGTATATTTAATATTGTCTGTCCTAAAAAGTAGTAATTCTGTCAACGTTGCATCTCAAAACTCCTATGTCTTAAAATATTAAAAAGACAATCGTTGAAATATAAACTACTGAAAAAACTGGTGTAAAAGACTCCATAAAAATATAATCTGAGAAATCTGAATGAGGTTGTGAAAGTTTATCACATGAAAATTTTGAGAAAGGGTTTCTTGGATAGAAAAATGATGAAGATAATAGATTGCACACATCACACTGTGTACTTAGTGTAAGTGGATCTTGCTATAACGATTGTCATGTGCAATTTTGGGAAGCAATAACTCGAAGTGTCACTAGGTGGCACTATTATTCTTAGTATAGTTCTGTAGTAACCCATTCCCTAATGAACTTGACCATGATAAAGTGGCCAGTCATGAGTATGTAAACTACATTCGTCCCAGTAATGCCGTAACTTGGTCAAAGCTGTTGCTTAAAGAGAAAAAATTATGAAAATTCTATTACAGTGAAATCCATACTATTCCAAGAACCCCAAATTTAGGGAGCAATGTCTCGCATTCCCTTTTACAAATATCAATAGCAAATGGTTTCCTTCCTCCCTCCCTCCCTCTTCTTGGTTCTTTTCTTCCTTCCTCCCTTCCTTCTTTCCATCATTCATTTGCAAATATTTATTGAATGCTTGGAAAGTGCCAGAATCTCAGCTAGGCTCTGGTTGCTTTCACACTGAAGTAATGACTTTGTTGAGAGTACAATCATAGGCTTTGCACTTATAAGACAACTTTCTCCACTTCCTCACTGGATTATCTTATGCAAGTCATTATTGCTATTTTCATTATTAGAAATGAGAAGAGTAAAGCACAGAGCCAGTAGCTATGTATGAAAATACTTTTGTCAAATTATGCCTTATATATGAGTGCTATTGTTACTACCTCAAGAATGTTGAGGACTATTTGTATAATAGTTCTAGATAATATTCTCTATCAAGTCACACAATCTACGCTTATTAAAGTCAGCTCCAACAAGATGACCTATGAAACAGCTTTTGAGTGTAGCTATTCTCTGCCTCCTGGAAATATAATCAGAATAAAAAATAAAGTAGATAAACCTGCAGCGGTTTGGCGGAAGGGTATTAGAATATTTTGTGGGATGTGTATGAATGGGTGTGTTTAAATATAAAAAATTATTTCAGCATATCTTGCAGGAAACCAACCTAATCTTTCACCAGTCCCACTCCTACTGCTGTTGATTGTATTCCCAGGGCACAAGGCTTCCTTTCAGACACTCTTTCTGAATGAACTTGATGATGATGCAGATTTCCTCATGCACACTGGGAACTAGCACAGCAGAAATGAATCTGAGAGCCTTAATCTATTCAAGTTTTTAAATAGTCTGAGTGTAAATTGACGTTGGTGCATGAGGGAGGTTGTGCTTATTGTACTTTCCTCGAGTAATCTTTTTAGGATCTATTTATTCGGTTCTTACTTATTGAAAGGTACATTATATCCAAGTGTTGAGAGTGATACAAAAACTATGATCCTTCTCTCTGGGAGTGTTACAATGCCCAGCACCTTACAAATATGTCATAAATGTTAGTTCCCTCCGTTTATCAGAGTCTCAAACAGAGCGGTTCTGGAGCTATGACTGGTGTCTAACAGCTCACTGAAGAGGTCAAAGACAGTTTTCTAAAAAAAAAAAAATGCTTGTTCTGACAATGATGTTTTCTCCAGACTACCACTGTTGGCCTTCCTACCAGCCAATCACATAGCTAAGAGCTCAAGCAAACAGGTGAAAAACAAAACCTCGGTTTTAAGAGGTTTATACTGAGAGTATCCAAGATTTCCTGCTTATTTTAGAGACAGCTAAAGAAGTTCAATGTGTTATCCATGTGACATCCCTACCCGATTACAAACAGTTGGGAGCAGGGTCCCCTTGCTGAAAGGCATCTTGAGAGATAAAGTCCAGCTTCTCAGATTGGAAGACTAAGGCCGCAAAGCACCAGAACTACCCTCCTAATCCAGGGTTCCTCAGCTTCTGTGATCCCCCTAGGCTCACCCCAATTACTAGCCAGTGGGATTGGCCTGCATTTTTTGTTTTTAAATTGCCCTTGAGTTCAGCATCTTTCTTCTCCCCCTCCTCCTTCCCACAGTGTTTTCACGCCTTTGGGGCCCAAATCTTGGATGCAAATATGGAAGGAAAAGAATCTGTAAACAGAGACGCCAGTGGGGAACAGTGCCTGCTTCCTGGGGGATAAACAGAGACGACCAAGGTGAACTTCAATCAGTGGTGCTGAGAAACTCTCCCTGGGCAAAAAAGGTTTGCATCTGAGCCTCTCTTCTTACTCCATCTCTAGTCTTAGCTCCCAGGTCTAAGAGAGTGAGGGGACCTTTGTAGCCCACCCCCCGAGCTATATCACATTCATATAACCTTTTTCCCTAACTTGTGAGTCTGGCAATTTCTTTCCCTGTTGACAGACAAAAAGAGTCTGCACCCCCAACATCTTCACAGAACATCAACCCCACAAAAGCAGGAAACCCCAGGTATCTAATGGGCTTGCCACATGGGTGGCCCAGAAAGGTTGGCTGGCTGGCAGGTGGGAGTGGGGTCCACCGCGCCCTGCCCAGGGAAGGGGTAGAGGACGGCTCTCCGCCAGTCCACAAGGGCCACACTGGAGAGACGTGCAAATTGAGGCTGGCCTTCAGGCTGGCAGGATTGGCCGGGGCCGAGTGAACCAAGTGGAGCAGAAGGCAAATGGATGCAATCAAGTTATTACAAAGAGGAAACAGACAAGGCAATTTTAAAGAGATGAAAAATAGGTGTTTCTACACTTTCCACAATCATGGGGCTTGACAATGTTAGTATTCATGCTTATTTTTTCTTTTCAGTGTAGATCTGGTTTTTTATGCATGTGGTTTTTGTTGTGCCTTTTCCTTTCTTGACCCCATGTGTTGCACATGTCTGTCACCTTCACCAGACATGTGCAACTTTACTTGAATCTATCAAAACAGACCTCAATTTCAAAATTCTTCCCTGGCACATTTTTCTTTTATTGGAAAAGACATGTTTGGTTTAGGAAATACAAAGACATTGCCCTACTTTCTTTGCATCTGGGCTAAATTGGAAGTAGACAGCAAAATGGGCTACTTCCTGACCAGGGGGAGAGACGCTGACCAGCAAACTGAGCGGGGGTTGGCTGCCGGCTGGCCGTGTGGACGGGGGCTGGGGTGGGCCAGGCTGGGGTGGTGTGGGCCAGGGCCAGTGTGTGTTCCAGTATTTGTGCTTTGTTATGTCATAGAGGCCAGAAGTGACAAGCACATATGGAAATCCATGACCTCAGTTTAAAAGAGAGCCGAGAAAGTGTCCATACTGTGTTTAGAAATCTATTCATACGTAGTATGTGTGTTCTGTGCATGTGTGCACACGTGTGTGTTCATGCAGACATAAATCCATCAGATAGCTCTGGAAAGACATGCCAAAAGCTGGTTGCCGTTGAAGTGGGAATTTAGTAGCCATGGGCCAGGAGTGAGAGGAAAACTAAATTTCATTGTAAACACTTTCTTTTAAAAATTTTGGAATTTGTGCTTGCACTTCCCATTAAAGACTAAAACATTTGATAATCATCTTAACAAAAGAATCTATTCCATGAGACTAGTCACATCTAAAAGTAGTCCGCTAGAGCAATTTCTCCTTTTGCAGAAGAGGAATAAAATCCTACTTGTCACTTCAGTTTGAGGGGAGATTAATGTGGCACGTCTATAGCTATGGCTTTACCACAGAGAGGTCAAAGGGCCAAGCTCTGTTCCCACGTAAGCAAGTGGCTCTTGGATACTGTAGGTGGGGAGATCTCCCGATAGCCTAGCTATGGAAGATGGTGAGGACTTTGGAGTTTGTGTGGTCTGGGCCTGGATGCCACCTCCCTTTCCCCGTCACTGGGAGGCCCACCTTTTTGGAAAGATATGAACTAAGGCTGGAGTGGTGGAGACTGAGAAAATGAATGAGTTGGAAGAAGACCCTCAAGGTCTTCCTGGAGTGTCCAGACCCACATAACTCTTTGGCTCTGCCATCCTGGTTCCTTCCTTGCTGCCATCACTAGGTGGATGTTCACTTTCCTGGGACATGAATCCAGCCCTTTCTCTAATTCCCCCCAGATTTTCCAGCATGATCCGTTCTCCCTCTTTGCACAGGGCCCAGAACAAATAGATAAATGACAACACAGAATGCAGACTGCACACAGCTTAGCTGTATCTTTCAGTCTGCCTTACTCAGGCTGCTTACTTACATATTCATTTAACAACCATGGATGGAATACCTGCCGTATGCCAAAATCTGTGCTGGCCAGACATCAGGAAGTTCATGATCTAGTAGGAAAGATAGATTATTTTTTAAAAATACATGCTCATAATAGTCTGATAAGTATTAGTGTAACTTAAGCCTGATACAGGAATATCTACAGGGGCATCCAACCCAGACTGTGATGGTGCTGATCAAAGACGTGACCCAGCTGCCCCTGGACGGGCATGTGGGCGACTGGGAAAGTGTGTGCTGCTGCTTGCTGGTGGGAGGAGGGTGGGAGAGGAGAGTGTAGGGCATTTCAGGAAGAGTTAATAATACGCAAAATGAGAAACAACCATGGCATATCAGGGATAGCAAATTGCTCAGCATGGTGGAAGCACAGAGTCTGAGACAGGGTAAGAAGTAGGAAAGGAAGATGAAGGGCTTTAAATGGCAAGCTGAGGAGTTGGAAGGACCCTTAAGCCGGTGAATGACATTCAATAAGATTCGTGTTTTACAAAGATTGTTGATAGCAGGAAAGAAAATGTATCGGAGGGGGATATGGGTATGGATAATATTATAATGTCAGAGTTAGGAGACCAGTTAAGCAGCTCCTGCAGCACATCAGCCAAGGACAAATGAGCTGATGAGTAAGGCAGCAGTTGCAGGAAAAGAGAACAGGGATAAAAACAACAGTAGGAGTGACTCTGTGATTTTCCTCCCCTGACAAACAGGGATTAGGACATCATTGCAGGTCTGCCTGAAAGAGCTGAGGAGAAAGACCAGACAGCATCTGAGCCTATGTCAGATCAAGATCCATGTAAGCAGGCTGGGCACCATGGCTCACGCCTGTAATCCTAGCACTCTGCAAGGCCGAGGCAGGAGGATCGCTTGAGGCCAGGAGTTTGAGACCAGCCTGAGCAAGAGCAAGACCCTGTATCTACTAAAAATAGAAACATTAGCAGGGTGTTTTGGCTTGGGCTTGTAGTTCCAGCTACTCGGGAGGCTGAGGTAGGAGGATCACTTGAGCCCAGGAATTTGAGGTTGTAGTTAGCTATGATGGTGCCACTGCACTCTACCCAGGGTGACAGAGCAAGATTTTGTATTAAAACAACAACAACAACAACAACAACAACAACAACAACAACAACAACAAACCTAGGTAAGTAGCCCGAAGCTAGTACCAAATCATTCAAACTAATCCAGGAGAAGGGAGGAAGGAGATGAGGCCAGGTGGGACGGAAAGTGAAGGGAGAAAGTGCAAGCAGGTACCATAGTAGCCTGATTTTGTGGGTTACTTGCAACTGCTGGTGAGTGTTCTAGGAGCCCTAAAGTTCCTAGGAGCCCTGAGTTCCGTGTGTTCCAACATGGAACACACATATGGGACTGGGGAGGAGCCTAGGATCACTCACTTTCTGCCTTACACAGCTGGGTGGGTGGAGGGATAGTGGAGAGATATAGAGAGCTCAGGAAGAAAGTTTTGGGGGAGAAGATGATGAGTTCAGTTTCGAATTTTTTGAATTACAGCTGCTTGGCGTCCATCTGGTCCACCTAAATCCAGAAAGCATCTAGATAATGCAAGACATGTGGGGAAACTAAGAGAAAAGGGTCTCAAGGAAGAAAATGTGATTTTAAAATGTCCATTGCTTCAGCGAAATAAATTGTGTACATTTGATTTCACGATATGGAAGTAACTGGTGATCTTAGTGAGAACATTTTTGGTAGAATGCTGTCTTAGTCCTTTTTGTGCTGCTACAATAGAACACCTGAGCCTTTGTAATTTATAAGAGCAAAGATTTATTTCTTACCGTTCTGGAGGCTGAGCAGTCCAAGGTTAAGGAGTCTGCATTTGGTGTGGGTCTTCTTGCCACATTACCCTACGGAGGAAGACCGAAGGGCAAGAGAACACATGTGCAAGAGAGACGGGAAGGGAGCTGAACTCATCCTTTTATCAGGAGCCCACTCCTGTGATCATGGCCTGAATCCATTCATGAGGGCAAAGCCCTCATTATCTAATCATCTCTTAAAGGTCCTACTTCTCAACACTGTTGCGTTGGGGATTAAGTCTCTAACACACGATATTTGGGGGACACATTCAAATCATAGCAAGTGGTGTTAATAGAAACCAGATTACAATCAGTGAAGAAGGAGATTGTTTCCGTGGGAAATGAACTTGTTGCAATGGTTACCTCTAAGTAGGGTGACCAACTGTTCCTGTTTGCCCAGGACAGAATGGGTTCCCAGGATACTAGACTTGCAGTAGTAAGACTGGGAAAGTCCCAGGCAAACCAGGGTAAGTTGGTCATCTTACCTCCAACTACACTATGAGACAGGCTGTCCTTGAGTTCACAAAATATACAGAGTGAGATAAAATTAAGATGCCTGAAATACAAATTTTATAGAATCAATTTAAAACACAAAGCAAGAAGCAAGAGGAATGAGATGGGGTAGGTTATTACACTGAGGATAGGATGCAAGTTGGGTGGAAGAGCCATACGAACTAACTCCTGTGTTATACCTATTCATCTCCATCCCTCTCGCTCTCTTCCTCTCTCTCTCTCCCTCTCATCAGAATTCCCTGCTGATGCTGTGATCTGATGCAGGGACTAGAGCTGAAGGTGAGCAAGGGGACTCAGCAGACTGAAGGTGCCTGAAACCAACACATGCTTGCTCTTTGAAAGAGATGGAGGGAAAGTAGCCTGTGCACAACAGAAACTCACCAATAAACTGTGGACTTGTGGATTTATCTGCATTTCTTGGACAGAGGTCATATGGGGCAAGAATAGCTGTCACCATTCAGTAGCTGATATAAGGATGACATAGCTATCATTCTGGAGGATGTGTTATTCGTGCTTAATATTTTAGGTTTATTTGGTCCTCCAATCCTTTTCTATCTATAAGTACCACTCTTGTAGGTTTCATTTAATTTATCTATGTTCATCAAATACTCTCTTTATGCTATTTGTGTTTAACTTAAAAGATTTCTAACTTAACATATTTGCTATTGTGCCTCAAACATGTTTTATGAGTTTCACTCATTGTTCTGCTTGCTTGTTTCTCTTATTATATATAGAAGAATTAAATATTCTCAAATACTACAGAAAAATCATATTACAGAAGTAACAATAGCATGAATAGACTTGGCAGTAATGGAAAGAAAAAAGAAAGGGTATTTGCTATATGGGTTTACAGAATCATGAGAAGATTTCTTAAAGATGAGCTGAGGACATAGAATTGGAACAGAAGATTTTTAAGCCAGAGACACAGCAGTTAACTAATGAAGCATGATTCTTGGGAGAGCATGAGAGGGTGGAGTATAGATCAGGTGGAGGGAGAATCTCTCTTCTTATTCTAGAGTGGAGAAGGAATGACAGGTGGTAAGGCAAACATGTTTCCAGCGGTGGGTGGGGTTTAACCAGGTATGTCTCAGTTTTCTTTGGGAAATAGCTTGGCCCTTAAACAAACACTTCCAGGCACTAATTGATTGATTGATTGATTTACAGATGTTTACTTTTTATTAGGTGCAGTGTGGTGGCCTTGTAATATATTGACTTGGTTATGCTGAACTACATTTGTCACATAGTTCATTTCTTGTGTCCTTCTGGTTATGGTGGATCACAAGGGAGATTCACAAGGTGAGATTTGGAAGGCAGGTGGGAAGGAGCAGCTGTTTTGTAGCTCACACGTATCGTTGCTGATCTACTGACTCACCTCATCGGCATGAAGTAGCAGCTGGGCCTGCTCTACCTTCCCCTGGATCCGCTCACAGCTTCCCTGACTCCTGGGCTTGTTGTTTGGGTTTAGTTCCATGAGGATGAGTTCCCACTGGCAACACCAGAGGCAATGTCAACAGACATGAGTTTTAATCTGTCCTCCTGGGTGACAGTTCCCGCTGTGGGTTCCAGCCTGTTCGTGATCTTCTCTACTTTACATTCATTTTCCCTTCCCACCTCTCCACCCTTTGGACTTCAAGCTCCAGTATCAGACGAGAAGACTACAACCTTAATCAGTTCCAAAAATTGTGGAAGGACAAATTTTTACAAAATAATTTCCTCAGATTATATCTGAGTTTATGCTAATGATGTCACTCAGGATAGGGTCTGGGCGTGCTAGAAAAGCCAGCCACGTGATTAGAGGGTTAGGGCTTTGAACCATGTGATATCAGCCTGATCTCTGACCTCCCGGGAGGGAAGAGGGGCTGGAGGTTGAGTTCAATCACATGGCCAACGATTCAACCAATCATGCCTACGTAATGAAACCCCAATAAAAACTCTGGACGTGGAAGCAAGGGGAAACTTGCAGGGTGGCAATCATACTTGGATGTGACAGAAAGGTGACAGGTCCCGAGCACATGGAAATTTTGAGTTTGAGACGCTCCCAGACTTTGCTCTATGTACCTCTTTATTTGGCTTCTCCTGACTTGTATTCTTTATAATAAAACTGTAATCCTAAGTATAGTGCTTTCCTGAGTTCTGTAAGTCATTCTGGTGAATTCAGACCTGAGGGGGTAGTGGGAATCCCTGAATTTGTAGTCAGTTGGTCAGAAACAGAGGTGGCTCAGGAACCCTGGAGCTTCCATCTGGTATCTTAAGGAAGAGGAGTCTTGTGGGGGGCTGTGCCCTTAACCTGTGAAATTTGACCTTACTCCCCAGGTGGTTTGTGCTAGGATTGCATAGCACAGACAAAATAATATAATGACATTCCCCCCGCCATGTAGGCATGACCTAGCTTCAACAATAATCAATGCATTGCCAATCCTGTTTCATCTATAACCCCTTCCCAGTTTCCTTCCATCCTATTCCTCACTCCTTTTACATGAACCACTGGATTCCTTTGATGCAAATCACTGACATGGTATCATTTTGTCCATACATAAAAAAGCAGATATCTCTAAAAGACAAGGCCCCTCCTTTTTAAATAACCATAACACCATTAATTGATGTTAAGAAATTGACAGTGATTTCTCAATATCATTACATAATAATATTCAGTGTTCAAATTTCCCCTATTGCCTCTTTTTTACAACTGACTTGTTCAAATCAGGACCTAACAAAGTTCACATATCACATCTTGTTGATAGATCACATAGTCCCTTTTAATCTGTATGTTCTTTTCTCTTTTTTTCTTGTAATTTACTTGTTGGGGAAATTGAGCATCTTCTCTAATAGAATGGTGCTTCTCAAACTTTCAGGTACACACAAGTCACCTGGGGATCATGTTAAAAAGTAGATTCTGTTTCAGTAAGCAGATGTGGAGTGGGGTCTGAGATGCTGCATTTCTGGCAAGCTCCCCGGTGAGGCTGGTACTGCTGGCTCATGGAGCATACTTAGCATAGCAACATCTAGAGCTTCCTTTAGTGTGGATTCCCATGGTTGCATCCTCACAGTGCCCTTACCATGTTTCTTTGTTCCCTTTAAACTTGTGGTTAGATTTCCTGAATTGCATGGACAGCCTTATTTTGTGTAACTTATAATGCTGTCTCCAAAATGTCTATATAAACAATTCAAAAGTTTTCCACTAGTATCTTGTATTTCTCATAGTTCATTTCAATATTCCCTGCAGTTTAAAGTTTAGGCCCAATTTATACCAATTGTTTTCCACACAAATAATTTTCAGGGAAAGGATGATCTATATTTGGTGTTTGTGAAGGTGGAGGGCAGATCAACATGATATGAGAGAAGACCTAGATTGGGTAGAAGATAGGAATAGAAACTACTACAAGATTTACTTGGATAGAAGGAAGGGGAGGGCTGGCCGATCAGAGCAGGGGCAGTGGGTGTGATCCACTGCATGTGGTAGTTCTCAAAAACCAGTCCAGTGTCTGCTCACCAGAAGCACATTGGGGGCTTGTTAGAAATAGTGTCCCATTCTGACCCATCGAACCAGAATCAATGAGGAAAGAGCTATGGAAGATGCTTGACAGGTGCTCCCCAGGAATTCTTACGTAGAGTGGATTTAGAAACCACTGAAGTACAACTGATGCGTTATATAGTCATGCTCTGCATAACGACATTTCCATCAAAGACAAATCCCATATATGATAGTGGTCCTGTAAAATTATAGTGGAGCTGAAAAATTCCTATCACCTAGTGACATCATAACCGTCATAAGGTTGTAGCACAATGCGTTACTCACGTGTTTGTGGTGATGCTGGTGTAAACAAACCTACTGGGCTGTGAGGCTTATAAAAGTACAGCACATACAATTATGTACAGTACATAACACCTGATAATGATAACAAATGCCTATGTTACTTGTTTATGTATTTACTATACTATGCTTTTTAATTGTTATTTCAGACTATACTTCTACTTATTAAAAAAAATTAACTATAAAACAGCCTTGAGTAGCTCCTTTAGGAGGCATCCAGAAGAAGGCATTGTTGTCACAGGAGATGACAGCTCCATGCATGTTACTACCTCTGAAGACCTTCCAGTGGGACAAGACGTGAAGCTGGAAGACAGTGACATTGATGATCCTGATCCTGTGTAGGCCTATGCTAATGTGTGTGTTTGTATCTTAGTTTTTAACAAAAATATTTAAAAAGTAAAAAAAAAAATTAAAACTAAAAAATTTAAAAAATAAAAAGCTTATAAAATAAGGATATAAAGAAAGAAAATATTTTTGTACAGCTGCGCAATGCATTAGTGTTTTAAGCTAAGTGTTACTACAAAAGAGCCAAACAGACAAAAATTTAAAAGTTCATAAAGTAAAAATGTTACAGTAAGCTAAGGTTAATTTATTACTGAAGAAAAAACTTTTTTACATAAATTTAGTGTGGCCTAAGAGTCCAGTGTCTGTAAAGTCTGCAGTGGTGCACAGCAACGTCCTAGGCCTTCGCATTCACTCACCGCTCACTCACTGCCTCACCCAGAGCAACTTTAGTCCTGCAAGCTCATTCATAGTAAGTGTCCTATAGAGAGCTACCAATTTTTGTCTTTTATATTATATTTTCACTATACCTTTTCTGTGTTTAGATACACAGATACTTAACCATTGTGTTACAGTTGCCTACGGAGTTCTGTACCGTGACACACTGTACAGGTTTGTAGCCTAGGAGCACACAGCCTAGTTGTGTAGTAGGCTACGCCATCTAGGTTTGTGTGAGTACACTCTATGATGTTTGCACAATGACAAAATCACCTAACGATGCCTTTCTCAGAATGTATCCCATCGTTAAGCAATGCATGGCTGCATTTATATAGCACCTAGGGTTTACAGGGTCCTTCCATACCTTCCATGCAGGCATGTGGTAGTCTGCATATGTTATTTCACTGACTGGCTGAGGGGCTAAGGCATTAATGCACTCTAGTGACTACCACTGAGGGGCATGGTGTTTATACCTTTGCATGCGGTACCGTTCACACACTTATATTGGATTTTCAGATTCATTAGATGAACTTAGAGTTGCCCACCTCTGAAGAGATTGGATCTTGGTCAAGAACAATGGAAACAGAATCTGTAAATTATTAATAAGCATTAGGACTTTGTTTTCAGTAACGTTAAGCCAGACTTCACCAAAAAGAGAAAGACGTGAAGACAGAGGAACATTTGAATACGGAGGCACGAGCTTGCTGGGCCACAGCGAACCTTGGGTCCCCAACCTTCCAGGCCCGGCTATCTCATGCGGCCCTAATGTTTGCAGCAAACAGCTGGCTTGGTTGCGAATGTCATCTTTCCACGAGTGTGGGTCATTAAGGGTGCAAACTCAGACTTTCGAGGGTTTGAGGGAGCCTCCCTCTTCACGTTTACAGTATTTCCTCTTCCAGCTGCACCTGCTGCCTGGGCCTCGGCAGATAAGATTCCGGCCCCTCTTCGCTCAGCTCCTGCAGTCTTGGCTTCCTTCTTCCAGGCGTTGTTTCTTCTCTTCCGCCCTCTGGCCCTCACCCCAGGTCAGCCTGCTGCTGAGAGTGTGCTTGCCGCGTTCCTAAACACTGCCAGAAACCCTGCAGTGTTTCCACTGCGTTAGAGTATTTGGGTCACGGGAGGAATTGATGACGTTGAGTGGATGATGATTCTTCCATGACAATCACTCTTCAGTCAGTAGACAGAGAAACGCAGATCCAGTTTAAAATCTGCACAAGTTTTACTGACGCTCTGAAAAGTTCTGTTTCTCCTGGAGCCCCAGTGACACTGTGTCAGAAACGGAGTGCCAATTTTATTCACTATTTCAAACCAATCATATTTGGGGAGGTGACTCTGGAGCCATCCCCCGCTTCCCTTCCAGTCCTCCCACCTCCTGACACACTGGGAAGTCACAGAGGGGATGCCACAGGCAATCCAATTGCGTTCCGAATTATCCACGCTATCCTATCCTCGTGGGTCAAATATAAGAGTATAAGGAAGGACTCAAATCAGACTGCTCAGGTTTGACTCTCAGAACCAGCTGTACCATTCTGGACAAAATTGTAAACATTTTCAAGCCTCATTTTTTATCACCCGTAAAATGGGGAAAATATTAGCACACACACGTCAGAAGGGTGGGGTGAGTATCGGTCCTTATAATTCAGGGTAAGCACTTAGCATAGTGTCCGGCTCATTATAAGTACTCAAGATACATTAGTCATTAATATTTCTCCAAAGTTTGTTGATAAGTATTCTGCCTTGCAGCACATTATTATCATTAATCATAAAGTCATTTTTGGTAAAAATTTGTTGAATCAAGGACATGATCAATATGATAACAGAAGACTAAAAACATTATCAATGAACTGAATTAAGTTTTTCATGCCTTTTAATATTATTTAGTCAAATATGTTCTCCATTTATGCCCCTTATAGCCTTTTGAACACATGGGTTGGCATGCCAGGTTGATCTTGCAAAGGCCGTCCTGTGCCAAAACAACTAAATTGAATTATCCTGCTATAGGAGTTGCTACATATTATCATTACAAGGGAATTTCAGGTCTGCTAATCTTAATCTCCTATTTAAAAGAAAATGCCACAACAGCAAATATTTATTTGATACAAAACAGCAAACTTTCTAATCCTGTGTATCCCAAATAATTCAATGAGGAAATGTCCTTTGATTTAATTTTAAAGTAATAAATGCACATGATAAAAAATTCAGAGTAAACAAGTGTGTAAAATGAAAAGTAAAAGTATCCCTAACCCCAGCCTCCTCTCTACTCCCCAGACATAACCAAGACTTACAATTATTTATCTTTCCAAAAATTTTGTACGCTTATGTATCAAGGTATATATAAAGTTTTGTATGGCATATATCATGGAAGCTCCGTAGTTAAGCCTATCCTCAGTGTTCTGACAAAATCTGCTATTTGGCTACATCTTTGGCCTCAGGACGACTGAATAGTCAAATGCCTACTTCAATATCAATCCTGGCATTCTCAGTCTTGTGTATGATCAATTATCATCTAGATCGGAGGGTCTGCAATTTACAGCCCTTAAGCCAAATCTGGTTTCCCTCCTGCTTGTATAAATAAAGTTTTATTGCAATCCACTACACTCATTTGTTTAGATATTAATTTAGATATATTAGGAGTTTTTGAATAGTTAAAAAAATAAGGCAATAGCTGGCATCATGGCTCACACCTGTAATCCCAGCTACTTGGGAGGCTGACGCAGGAGTTTTGCTTGAGTCCGGGAGTTCAAGGCTGCAGTGAGCTATGATCATGCCACTGCACTCTAGCCTGGGCAACAGAGAAAGACCTTGTCTCTAAAATAAAATAAAATATAATGCAATAGATTGACTTTTAGTACAAAGATTAAAACTTAGTTTGATAACTTTACAAGAATAAAAATCCATCTTTGAGACCACAAATGCTTATACAAATTAAGTATTCATATAAAGGAGAATAATTGAGATTATAGAGTATTAAAATTCAAATATCTGTAGACTTGTTTGGTGAAGTAGGTGATCAAAATAACTCTTAAGAATTTTATTTAAGCCAAGCATGGTGGTGAGCACCTGTCGTCCCAGCTACTCTGGAGGCTGAGGCAGAAAGATCGCTTGAGGCCAGGAGTTTGAGGCTGTAGTGCACAATGATTGTGCCTAGGAAGAGCCACTGCACTCACGCCTGGACAACATATAGAAACGTCTCTATTTAAAAATAATAATAATTTAAAAATTTTTTAAAAGTTTTCTTTGAGGGGGAGGGGAAAAAAAAGTTTTCTTTAATTATTTGTTATTAAATATTTCCTCAGTTTTGTTGGTTTCTTTTTTTTTTACACTGTATTTATGGGATTTTTTTGTTTGTTTGTTTTAGCCAAACAGAAACTTTACATTTTCATCAAATTAAATGTGTATCTTTTATTTTTTGGCTTGTGGGGTTGTGCTCTGCTTAGAAAGAAGATATACTTCAAAATTATATTTAAAATTTTCACAGTTTTTTCACACAAACTTTTCTACCATTTCAATTGCTTTATATTTTACATGAAATTCTCTCAAATTTACTTTAGAATAAGACAGGAATTGAAACTTATTTTTTCCCCTAAAGGTTAGTCAATTGAACCAATCCCATTTATTAAATAATTACTCTTGTCCCACAGATTTTTATCATTTAAAAATGTGAGCAGGGACCAGGTGCAGTGGCTCACGCCTGTAATCCTAGCACTCTGGGAGGCTGAGGTGGGAGGATCGCTCGAGGTCAGGAGTTCGAGACCAGCCTGAGCAAGAGCGAGACCCCGTCTCTACTAAAAATAGAAAGAAATTATATGGACAACTAAAAATATATATAGAAAAAAAATTAGCCAGGCATGGTGGCGCATGCCTGTAGTCCCAGCTACTCGGGAGGCTGAGGCAGGAGGATTGCTTGATCCCAGGACTTTGAAGTTGCTGTGAGCTAGGCTGATGTCACAGCACTCTAGCCTGGGCAACAGAATGACACTCTGTCTCAAGAAAAAAAAAAATGTGACCAGCAAATTTTAACTAATATTTGAATTTTTAAATTAAATTTCAGATTTATTCTTGTAACCTACAAGTTCATTCTATGATGTTAATCTGCTTCAGTCTTTAACTAAATATTGATTTTTAATAGCCAGCCATTTGGAATTCAGCTAAACTGTGAAGTTTGTGATCAAGCACGTACAAAATTATATACCTTTTAAAAATGTACATAATGGAACCAAAGTGTACATGCTATATTTAGTTTTAAATTTAGTACCATATCTTGGATATCTTTCCGCATCAGGTTATACCATCCCTAGGTTTTTATCCAAGAGAAATAAAAAGCAGATGTCCATACCAGATTTATATATCAATGTTCATAGAAACTCCATTTGTAATAGCCCCAAACTGGAAACAACCCAATTGTCTGTCAACAGGTGAACAGCTAAACAAACTAGAATATCCATATGATGGAACACCAATCAACAATTTTTGAAAAATGAGCTATTGATACATACAACACTCATGAGTCTCAAAATATTTATGCTGAGTTAAAGAAGCCAGACAAAAAAGAGTATACATTGTATAATTCTATTTATATAAAATTATAAAAATGCATACTATAGGGCCAAAAAACAGATCAGTGCTTGCCTGGGGACTGAGGGTGGGGAAGAGGAGTGAGGGAGAGAAAGATTACATGGATACAAGGGAACTTTGGGGTGACAAATATCTTCATTATTTTCATGTGGTCATGGTTGCACAGGTAAAACTGATCAAATTATTTAAACATGTGCATTTATTATATGTCAACTACATATCAATAAAGATGTTTTAAAAAAGACAAAAGATTTTCAGGAGTTAGTAGTGTGTTTATTTACACCCTCCACAAACTCAATTTTTTTTCCTTCTTTTTTTTTTGAGGCAGAGTCTCACGGTCACTCTGCATAGAGTACAGTGGCATCATCATAGCTCACTGCAGCTCAGACTCCTGGGCTCAAGTTATCTTCCTGCCTCAGCCTCCCAAGTAAAGTAGCTGGGACTACAGGTGCACTCCACGAGACCCGGCTAATTTTTCTATTTTTAGTAGAGATGGAGTTTCACTCTTTTTTGCTCAGGCTGGTCTCGAACTCCTGACCTCAAGTGATCCTCCTACCTCAGCCTCCCAGAGTGCTAGGATTATAGGCGTGAGCCACAGTACTCAGCCCAGAAACTTGATTTTATCAAACTTATTTTTGAATAAGAATTTTTGTATCTATTAATGAAATTAGCCCCTTTCAGTAATGTGTATGGCAAATATTTCCCTGGTTTTGTTGCTTATTTTTTAAAAACCGTACTCATTTGAATTTTGTTTTTTTTTTAGCTAAACAGAAACCTTGTATTTTCCTCTAATTAAGTGTATATCTTTTATTTTTTGGCTTGTGGGGTTGTGCTCTGCTTAGAAAGAAGATCCATTTCAACATTATATATTTAAAATTTTCACACTTTTTTCCACACAAATTTTTCTAATGTTTCACTTGCTTTGTATTTTACATAAAATTCTGTCTCAGAATTTTTTGTAATAAGGCAGAAATTGAAACTTATTTTTTACCCTAAATGGTTAGCCAATTGAACTGATGCCATTTATTGAATAATTACTCTTGTCCCACAGATTTTTATCATCTAAAAATACTTCTATGGTTTTGGTTTTGTCAGGACTCTTTAATCTACTCCATTTGTCTAATAATGGTTGAAGTTTTATAATTGATGCTAATTTCTGGTAGGACTAACCTCCTTCAATTCTTTTCTTTGTTAGTATTTTTTGCATATTCATTTCCTTGCTGTTTCCTGGGTATTTTTGCATATTTATTTTGCAAAGTAGAACTGGAGTTGAGTTTCCAAAGGAATTAATGTCTCTTACTATTATTATCTTTTTTTACCATCTTCTGTGTATTTGTAATTTTTTTCTTCATGTATTTTAAGAATATGAAAATTGATCCATAAAGATTTATGGCAGGCATAAATCACTCCTTTACCATCATAAAATTCACCTCTTTATCATTTTCAACCTTTTTTCTTTTTGCTTTGAACTCATCCTTGACTGATCTTAGTATCAGCTCTTTTTTTTGCTTTCATTACGTTGAGATGTATTGATCTACCTTTCTCTTTCATCTTTCTGAATAGCTTTGTTTCTAATGCTCTTATATATGACATTAATTCTTTTTACCTAATCTGATTCTTTTTCCTCTACTATATATTTAATACTTTTATACTTATTCATGTCATATATTTGATATTAATTTTTCATCATATCGTATTTCGTATTTTTAATATACTTTGTTTTACTTAATGATTTCTGTTTCCCTTGCTTTAAGTAAATACTTTTCTTTTTGAAATTTGGAAACCTTGTTTACTTTTAGATCTTCTAACAGTAACCTTTCATAAATGTATCTAATAGACCAAATCTCTTGTTAGTGATAAAATAAATACATTTATTTGTTTATTTATTTAGACTGGGTTTCACTCTGTTGCCCAGGCTGGAGTGCAGCGATGCCATCATAGCTCACTGCAACCTCAGCTCTTGGGCTCAAGTGATCCTCCTGCCTCAGCTTCCTGAGTAGCCGGGACTATAGGCATGCACTGCCTTGCCTGGCTAATTTTTCTAATTTTTGTAGAGATGGGGTCTTGCTTTGTTGCTCAGGCTGGTCTCAAACTCCTGGTCTCAAGCTATCCTCCTGCCTTGGCCTTCCAAAACTCTGAGATTACAAGCATGAGCCACTGTGCCCGGCCTTTAGTGATAAAATTTGTATGCTATCGATTGATTCTGCACTATAAAAGATGAAAAGTTGGTAACTTAGACTTCTTTTCACATGTTCCTAACTCCTAATTATTGCTAGTTCTATATATTTTTAATGTTTCTTTTTGAATTTTTGTCATTTTCTTTAACCAAATTTTCCTCAAGTTGTTTAGACTTCCTTCTCTATTTAAATAGATCAAATGCCTATAACCTGTTCTTTAGCCACAGATTCTCTATTCCAGCGTGTCTCAAACTTTGTCATGCATCAGAACCCCCTGGATGGCTAGCTTGAAAAAACATAAATTGCTAGACCCCACCCCAGAGTATCTGATACAGTAGTTCTAGAGTAGTGGCCCCCAAATTTGCATTTCTAACAAGTTCCAGGTGATGCTGATGGTGCTGGTCCAGGGACCACACTTTGAGAATGACGCTTGATTCATGCTCCTGTAGTTTGACTCATTTCTGAGTTACCTTTATTTTATCATCAAAGAGTCTTTATTTTATCAAGGGCTCATGAGTTTTATATTCCTTGAGTTCTAACATCTGCAAAATGTTCGTCATTTCCTTTATACTTAAAGGCAATTTGATTAGGTGTATCATTCTTGAATCAAATTCTTTTCATTCTCAGAATTTTGTAAGCTTCTACTGATGTGTAAAAGCTTGACATCAGCCCCATTTTTCTCTTTTGTAGGTAGTTTCTCTTTTAGGGGGGAGGGCTGGAAGCTTAAAAAATTATTTCTTTGCTGTAAAATTTAGTAACTTAACTAAGATAGGTATTTGTTTTTATCATTCTTAAACAATTTGTCCTGGAACACAGTAGCCCCTTTCAATATGCAAATTTATTTCCTTCATTGTTTCAACAAATTTTTCTTCTATCATATCTTTGAACATCATTTCTCTTCCATTTATTACAGTCTGTAATTCTGGATACCAATCATTATGATGTTAGACTATTGCTGTCTATTATATACCTAATTTGTTTGCTAATATTTAAATACTTTTATCTTTTTCCTCTTCATTCTCCATGATGATCACAGGCTTTTACTTCATGTTATTAATTTAGTTTTCAGCCATGTCTGTTCTATTCCTTGCTTTCTAATTAATTTTCTAATAGTGCATTGTGGTGTTCATTTTTTTACTTAGGATTGTGTGTTAGGTGGGGATCTCCAGAGAAACAGAATCAGTAAGAAATATATGTATATATGTACACACACACACACACACACACACACATACTCCTGCCTCAGCCTCCCAAGAAGCTAGGACTAGGACTACAGACACTTGCCACCTTGCCTGGATAATTTAAAAAAAGTTTTGTAGAGATGGGGTCTCACTATGTTGCCCAGGTTGGTCTTGAACTCCAGGGCTCAAGTGATCCTCCCACCTCAGCCTCCCAAAGTGCTGGGATTACAGGCGTGATGCCCAGCCAAATTTTTATGTATTATCTTTTCCACATTGCTCTGAGACTTGTCTTCCTCTTAGAAACTAAGTTTGAGGCTGAGTCTTTTGTATTCTCTCTTTTCTCCCTTTGCCTGAGGAAAAGTTGAAGGGAGCATTGTTACCTGGGATTAGACTCAACTCTGAGAGAGAAAACTCAAAGTAACAGTGACTTAAATCAGAGAGTTGATTGCTCTCTCACCTGGAAGTCTGCATAGGCTATCACTCTGCAGTGATAGGGTCTGAAGCTCAAGTTCACTATGTGGTCCAAGAGGCTCACTCTACCTTCAGCCATCCCATCTGCTTTACAGCCAGAAAGAAAGAGAAAAGAAGAGAAAATGGGAATGTCCACTCCATTTAAATACCTTTCCACAGGTTGTACACGTTGGTTTAGCCTAACCTAACTACAAGGGTGGCTTAGAAATATTAATATACACATTTTTCTGGGTGCCCTTGTGCCCAGTAAAAATGCGAAGTTTTTTTTTAAGGAAATGGGAAAAATAGTCAGTGGGGGCAACTCTTGGTTTCTACAGGAATGAGGGGGAGTGGGAAGAAAGGAGGGGCTTCAGCTGGGTTCTTGGGGTCTCATGACTGGTGTACTGGTCATTGCTCTTTCTGTTGTACTTGGATTTAAAATCCCGTACCCAGGGCAGGGCGCGGTGGCTCACGCCTGCAATCCTAGCATTCTGGGAGGCCGAGGCGGGTGGATTGTTTGAGCTCAGGAGTTCGAGACCAGCCTGAGCAAGAGCAAGACCCTGTCTCTACTGAAATATAGAGAGAAATTAGCTGGACAACTAAAAACATATAGAAAAATTAGCCAGGCATGGTGGCACATGCCTGTAGTCCCAGCTACTCGGGAGGCTGAGGCAGTAGGATCGCTTAAGCCCAGGAGTTTGAGGTTGCTGTGAGCTAGGCTGACACCATGGCACTCTAGCCAAGGTGACAGAGTGGGACTCTGCCTCAAAATAATAATAATAATAAAATAAAATCCTGTACCCAAATTCATCACACTTTATTGGTGGGGTGTATTTAGTCTTTGGTTCTAGCTGCTCTCCAAGTCAGGGTAGAACCATGAAGCCTTTGTTTCTGACAAAGGAAAAAGGTAGGCATTTATTTCCCGCAGTTCACCTCTGTTTCACCTGCCAACGCCCTTCCCCGGCAGCCAGGCCGCTCCCCGCCGCTGGAGGAAAGAAGAGATAAGGGAAGCGTGTGGGTTCTGATAATCCGCAGTGGGGGAAGGAGGGACTTCTGTGTGCGTCTTCCTTGTTCACTTCATTTAATTTTAGGGAAGATTCTGTGGTCTAGCCTCACAAGTTTTTCATCTTATCCTCTTCAGGTATCCCTAGATGGAGACAAAATATACAATTGGAAATTGGTCGGATAAATTTGTCAGAATAAGAGAAACCTCTCCCTTTACTGGCCCCGGGGTCCTTCTGCTGGAAGCTCTGGCAGTAAGGGCTGAGCGGTGACTCCGACTTGTCTGAAGACACTACGGTACTTCTGTTTCTCTTAGAAAGCTAATTACTAGATCATTTATAAAATTTTACCAAGAAGTGATAATTCTTTTCTCTCCTGTGCTGTTGGCTGTCTTTCAGCTCCCAACTCTATTGGTTATGGTAATCTGAAAGTATTTTTACTGAATAAATGAAGACATTTTATGACACTTCAGGATAGAGCTTCAGGGAAGATTAGAAAACTATCTTACTGATGCATTTTATTGCCTGATACTCACCCTTCTTATTTTCCTCCTTAGACAGCTGTCTCCTAAAAAATCAGACTAGCCTATAATGATGGGTCTAGCTCATTTAAAATGCCTAATTGGCATGAATAATAATAATAAACATGATATAGGCATACCTTGGAGATGTTGTGGGTTTGGTTCCAGACCACCCCAATAAAGCAAATATTGCAATGAAGTGGGCCATACAAAATTTTTGGTTTCCCAGTGCATATAAAAGTTATGTTTACACTATCCTGTAGTCTATTAAGTGTGCAACAGCATGATGCCTAAGGAAAAAAAAGTACATTCCTTAATTAAAGATACTTTATTGCTAAAAATGCTATAACAATCATCTGAGCCTTCAGGGAGTCATCATCTTTTTGCTGGTGGAGGGTCTTGCCTCGATGTTGGTGGCTGCTGACGATCAGGGTGGTGGTTGCTGAAGGCTGGGGTGGCTGCGGCAATTTCTTAAAATAAGACAACAGTGTAGTTTGCTCCATCACCTGACTCTAGCTTTTATGAAAGATTTCTCTGTAGCACGTGATGCTGTTTGAGAGTGTTTTACCCACAATAGAACTTCTTTCAAAATTGGAGTCAATCCTCCGAAACCCTGCCACTGCTTTAGCAATTAAGTTTAAGTAATGTTATAAATCCTGTGTTGTCATTTCAGCAATATTCACAGCATCTTCACCAGGAGTAGATTCCATCTCAAGAAACCACTGTCTTGCCAGGTGCGGTGGCTCACGCCTGTAATCCTAGCACTCTGGAGGAGGTCAGAAGTTTGAGACCAGCCTGAGCAAGAGAGAGACCCCCATCTCTACTAAAAATAGAAAGAAATGATCTGGACAGCTAAAAATATACAGAAAAAATTAGTCAGGCAAGGTGGTGCATGCCTATAGTCCCAGCTACTCGGGAGGCTGAGGCAGAAGGATTGCTTGAGCTCAGGAGTTTGAGGTTGCTGTGAGCTAGGCTGAAACCACGGCACTCTAGCCTGGGCAACAGAGCGAGACTCTGCAGTAGGAGAGGCTGAATCTTCGCTGAGCACATTTGGAAAAAGGAGAGAAGAGATAATGGTCCTACGAATGTGCAGGAGACAGTAGCCGCTCCAGTGGGAGGACTACGAGCTCATTATGGTTTAATATGGTGTTTGACCATCTCTGCCCACCAGCATTATCCTAGAGTCGTGATGAATGTTGAAGGGACCCATGCCTGTCAGAACTCGAGCTCTGGCACCAGAAGGTAGAAAATATACTTGTATGTCACTTGTTTATTCATTGGAAAGTTCATGCATGTGGCCAAAATTCCCTAACTTTTTCCATAAACCATCCTCCATGCCCCTAGCCTGCCCCACCTCTCTGACTCTTCAGCTCTGGATTGTTCCTCTGTGCACCTGTCTATTAGCTCTGGCTCCTGACTCTCTCCCTAGTGGCACCATCCCATTCCCACCCCTTGAGAAAATGACCACAGCTTCCTCTGAGGTAGGGGTTAGGTAGGTCCCGAGGGCCCTTCTACGGGTCCTGCTGGTAGACACTTGGTTTAGGTGGAAGGCCCAGGATACCTCCTGACATCATGGTATTTTGAAGCAGTACATGAGGGAAACAGGACTCCGGCATACCCAGGGTCAGGAAGGATGATCACCACCAGAAATTCCTCCAGGTGAGTTTCAGTGTTCCTGTAGTAGAGCATGAAGAGGGCAGCAGACACCTGGATGATGGCTTTGGTCAGGCAATGAATATTGTTTTTGTAACCATCCTTCCCAATGCCGGAGAAGGAAGAGGAGTTTGGTGGCAAGAAGTGGGAGGGAAATGGCAAGAAAGATCGAGAGTGGGGAGGTCACCTTGTATTCTTCCTTAGGGGATGAAGTATCAGCTTTCAGATTGGCAATGGCCACCAGCAGGGCTGGGTCACTGTCTCAGCCCACCCCTGCAGCAGATGCCAGTTCAAAGACACTCAGGTCACCTTATTTCCCTAAATGCTTTCTTCAGTCAATGCAGCCAGGGTAATGTACTCACTGTCACCAAACTACAACTTCCTTTCTTTCTTCCATACTCTGGTTCATGTCTTTCCCTCTTTCTAATGTTGATATTTTGACCTCCTCCTGTGAATCACAAATGTTCTCTTTCTTTTTCTTTTTACAAGAAGATTAAGAAGAGAACAAATGTTCTTAATGGCATCTAGAATGGTGAATCCATTCCAGAAGGTTTTCAATTGACTTTGCCCAGATCCTTCAGATGAATCATTATCTGTGGCAGCTCTCGCCTTATGAAATGTATTTCTTAAATAATAAAACTTGAGAATCAAAGTTATTTCTTGATCTATGCACTGCAGAATGAATTTTGTGTTAGTAGGCCTGAAAACAACATTCATCTCCTTGTACATCTCCATCAAAGCTCTTGGATGACTAGGTGCATTGTCAATGAGCAGTAATATATTGAAATGAATCTTTTTCTGAGCAGTCTCAACACTGGGCTTAAAATTTTCAGTGCACCATGCTGTAAACAGATGTGCTGCCATCCTGGCTTTGTTTTTCTATTTATAGAGCCCAGGTAGAGTGGGTTTAACATCATTCTTAAGGGCCCTAGGATTTTCATAATGAGCATTGGCTTCAACTTATTAATGAAGTCACCAGCTGTATTAGCCCTAACAAAAGAGTCAGCCTGTCCTTTGAAGCTTTGAAGCCAGGCATTAATTTCTCCTCTCTAGCTATGAAAGGCCTAGATGGCATCTTCTTCCACAGAAGACTGTTTCTCTACATTGAAAATCACTTGTTTAGTGCAACCACCTTCATCAATTGCTTTAGTAGATCTTCCGGATAGCTTGCTTCAGCCTCTCCATCAGCACTTGCTGCTTCACCTTGCACTTTTATGTTATGGAGATGGCTTCTTTTCTTAAACCTTATGAACCAAGCTCTACCAGCTTCTAACTTTTCTTCCGCAGCTTCCTCACCTCTCTCAGCCTTCAAAGAATTAAAGAGAGTTAGGGCCTTGCTCTGGTGTAGGCTTTGACTTAAGGGGAATGTTGTAGCTGGTTAGATCTTGTATCCAGACCACTCAAACTTTCTCCACATCAGCAATAAGGCTATTTACTTTCTCGTCACTTGTACGTTCACTAGAGTAGCACTTTTAATTTTCTTCAAAAACTTTCACTTTGCATTCACAACTTTTGCTACAGAGGCCTAGTTTTTGACCTATCTCAGCGTTTGACATGTTTTCCTCACTAACAGTGATCATTTTTAGCTTTTGATTGAAAGTGAGAGATGTGTGGCTCTTTTTTCACTTGAACTCTTAGAGGCCATAGGAGGTTTACTAACCAGCCTAATTTCAATATTGTTGTGTGCCAGGAAATAGGGAGGCCTGAGAAAAGAGAGATGGGGAGAGATGGGGGAATGGCTGGTCAGTGGAGCAGTCAGAACACACTACATTCCTCAATTAAGTTTGCCATTTTATATGGGTGCAGCCTGTTGCATCCCAAAACAATTACAGTAGTAACATCAAAGATCGCTGATCACAGTCACCATAACAGATATAACAATGATGAAAAGGTTTGAAATATTGTGAGAATTACCAAGATGTGACATAGAGACACGAATGAGCATGTGCTGTTGGGAAAACAGTGCCCATACACTTGCTCAGAGCAAGCTTGCCGCTAACCTTCAATTATTTCAAACCTTCATATATTCAAATATTTCTTTCAAAATTATACTCTTCTACTTTAGGATGAACATGTCCTTCCTTTGCCCTCCTTTTTGTTTTAATGAGACACTTACGTTGTAGACATTGCCTTCCAAAATTATAATACTGACCTTAGGGCCCAGGGAGCTGTCATGTATTGCTTACTCATTTTCCTGCCCACGTCCTTGAAAGGAAGACAAAATTGCAGCTTCCCTTTGTGCACCTCTGCTTCCCACTACCTCTGCTACCCCTTTGGGTCACTCAGATGCACCATGACATGGTTGATGACCATGGCAGTTTGACTTTTCGTTGACACTATTCAGTAGCTTTGCTTTTCTTTTGGAAGAGGGAAGGGTTTTCACTTTATATAGATCTTTTGGGGTATGTAGATATAGGCAGAGATTTTTGTTTTCTTTTTCCAGGAAAATGTAAATTCAGAGGAAATGTGTTGGTAATTCTGGTTTTCATTTAAATGAGTGCCATGGTCAAGAGAGATGAGTTGTAGCTTTTGCTTTGTTGCACGCACAGGAATCCCAACTTGCAGGAATTGGATGGAATCAGAACTCTTCGTAGGAAGTGCAGTGAGTAATGTGAGCTCTGCGATGGTTGAAGCTCAGGGAGAATTTACACCCCTGTGAAAGCAGGAAGAACAGAGGAACTCTGCCACCCTGTCCCAGGCCAGTCCACTGAAAAGGCATAGCATTTCAGAATCAGCCTCTCAATTCTTATTTCTAGAGTGAAATATCATTTTGTGTCTGCCTGAGGTTTCACTTCTACTTATGGGCACTCTGATTTTCATTTGTCATTCTCAGCATGTTCATATTTCTTGTTGCACAATGTCAGAAAATATTTGTAGTCTGAAAAAAATATATCCGTAGAGAGTAGTTTAAAGGGCAAGTGTATAGTGTGGTGGGACAATCAAGATTTTAAATAAATATCAATGATCATTTTTGCTTCCACATTTTAAACTTATAGTGAAGATGGCTTTTATAGTGTTATACCAGATCAACTGTGAATTTCATCTTTACCGCTCAATATGATGCTGCACAAGGTTTTTACCCAATTGTTTTGTAAGCTTTTCTATTCAGGTCCTAGCTCTCTGGCCTAAGTGTCCAGGGACAGGGTCACTGTCTGTAGGGGATAGGGCTGTCTTTGCCACTGCCATCTCCAGTCTCCCGAAAGTTGTTTCTGAGCTTCCTTCTACACAGCGGAAAGGGTGCTGGAGTGGAGCTCTCTCAGTCCCCACAGATGCCAGCAGAGGGCATCTGCTCTAGGTAGGTAGAGGGAGGGTCACATGAGGTCAGCTGATAGCCAGATGCTGAATCTCTGGGCTTAGCTGCACCTCATCAGGGGCTGCCCCTTCCCTGACACCTTGGTATTCCATACCAGACACGCCTTTTGCAATGGGGTCCAATTTCATTATCCTTTAAGTTAGGGCTTTGGGACTGCAGCATCATTATCCCCAAACTTTAAACAAAATCCATTTCCAGACCTGCTTTCTCCCTGAAGTCTTTATACTCAAATTCTACAGTCTTTTCCTATTTATTCTGAAGCATTAAATGAGAAATAACAATATTTCAATATGTGTATTCTGAGATGTTATACACACATTTGGTGAATATGTAGAGCTTAGTAAAAGCAGTGAGAAATACAGCAGGTATGAAAAATAGAACCCAAGGGAAAAAAACAACGTCCTTCTGTAATTCTTTTCCTCCTTCCGCATTGTTAGGTTTTCTCTGATCGCTAGAGCATGCCAAAAGTTCAGGTACAACCAAACAATAAGAAGAGAAGTCTAGAAAAATTTTCCTTTAGAAGATGCATTAATCTAAGATCTTTCACACAATTATATTTTCAAAGAACACAGTGAGCAAGAAAGATAAGTTAAAAGATAGTGAGAGAGGCTTTTTTTAAAAAAATGAAATCGATTAAAACACTTGGCTCCTTTTCCTTATCCAGCCCACCATCCCGTATCACCAGTTGCTGGGTTTTGTTATTTATTTACTTATTTTAATAGTGAAGTATTGAAAATGAACCTTTGGTGTTACAGGCCAGAATAGGGTTACCTTTGTGGGATGTCCATGGGAAGTAGCCTAGGGCAGCCCCCTGGCTTTTTCTGGGTGGTAGCTACAGGGTGTGTGTGTGTGTGTGTGTGTGTGTGTGTGTAAAGATTTGTCAAGCTTAACACTTACGAGTTGGACACATTAGTGAATACAAGTTAAACCTCAATTAAAAAAATAACTTAAAAATGAGTGAAGATTTGACCTACACTAGTTTATTAAGAGGTCTAAATATCATTTCTAGTTACCTTGGTGCAATGCCGGACAGCTCACACATGTGTTCTGTGAACACAGGGGTGGACCGACAGACTGCTGTGCACTTTGCTCGTATATCCAGTCACCAATGAGCCAGAGGGGTGTCTCACCAGCAGTGACCTCAGTTTAGAGGGGATTGCTTGTTTCAATGCATTTAGGACACTTCAGAATTATTAAACGAAAACATTGAATAACTTTGAGGCCACTGTTTAATATGTATGATGCATGATATTTTTCAGAAAATGGTTATTTAATGGTGAGATCTAAATGAACTGAAATTTCAGGCACATTTGGAGAAACTTCCCAGACACCACAAAATCAAGGTAGTGATGTGCAATAGTCAGTCATTTGGCCAGGGACTAAGTCAGATGAGGACTTGATTTCTCATGTGGCTTTGTCACCAACTTGCTGAATCACTTTCAAGTCCAAGTCATCTGAATGCTCTGGATCTCAGCTTTCTTATTTATGAGAAAAGAGGGTCTCAAATCTAGAATTATGAGACTACAAAAATTTGAGTTTGAGAAACTCTTTGAATGGATGTTTTGTGCAGTTAATTGTTCTCATGGGAGAGGTGATTTTTTAGAAAACAAGATATGTAGAGGGTAAAAAAAATTCAAGCAGCACAGAAAGATATAAATGAAGTCTCCCTCTCCATTAACTTCCAGTCCCTTTCTTTAAATATAATTAATGTCCATAATTATTTATCCTTTGAGAAATTTTTGTGCAAATATCAACATTTTTGTATAGTCTTGAAGATGTTTATACAAATGACACCATATTAAATACTGCCTATATTTTGCTTTTCTTCTCAATAACATATATGGAGATATTTACACAAAGCATGCAAATTTACCTTATTTTTTTAACAGGTGAATGTTATTTCACTGTACATCACAATTTAATCAGTCCCCTACTTATGGATGTTTGGGTTATTTCCAGAATTTTGTCATCATAATAAATGCTATAATAAACATCTCTCTATGCATATAACTAGGGATACTTTTGCAAATATATACTATAAGGTAAATTCCCAGTAGTAGAATTACTGGATCAAATGATAAGTGCATTTTAAATTTTGGTAGTCTGTGCAAAAGTACCCTATTAAAAGGTTTACTAATTTATCTTCCAACTGACCATGTAGTAGAATGCCTATTTGCTCTTACTCTTGTCAACACTGGTCATTATCAATTATTACATTATTTGTCAATTATAGATAAAAAATATGGTGAGTGGTAGATTTTAAGATCAGAATTAAATAATGTAAGATTGCCAATCTCATTGTATTGTATTTGGCCTAACAGAGAGGCTCCTTTTATCCTTAACTGTTTGGTATTTTGCATTTGTCAGCTTGTCAACTTATTCTACGGTAACTTTGGAAGTTTAACAATTAACCAAATTCTCTCATGCAAATAAAGAATATTGCGCTTACCTTACATGTGCACTGTGTCTCAGAAAATGTGCCCTGTTGTACACATCTTCTGTAATTTAGCTGATATAGATGAGAACACAATGCACACTTCACTGGCTGCGTTGTGTCCTGTCATATGAACAGCTCTAAGAACCACTAGGTTAAAGGAAAACAGATTATGCTTTACAAAGCATGCACGGTTTTCTCAGGTTAACTCACTGTAGATTTTCCTCACTAATCTAGAAGGGTTCATCCTAACAGCTACCTAGTAATCTTTTAAGAAAGGTAGAGTATAAATATCTTACCTTGATATTGTTTCAGGCAGAAACATCATTATTGAATATCAACTTTTTATTTTGAAACAGTCTTGCTCTGTCGCCCTGGGTAGAGTGCAATGGCATCATCATAGCTCACTGCAACTTCAAACTTCTGGGCTCAAGTGATCCTCTTGCCTCAGCCTCCTGAGTAGCTGGGACTACAGGCTCACACCATGTCGCCTGGCTAATTTTCCTATTTTTAGTAGAGATGAGTCTCGCTCTTGCTCAGGCTGGTCTTGAACTCCTGAGCTCAAGCGATCCTCCCATCTTGGTCTCCCAGGGTGCTAGGATTACGGGCGTGAGCCATTGAGCCGAGCCTCAATCACTTCCTAGACTGCCATGAGCAGAGTTGGTTGGAACATCTATCTACAGAAAGGAAAAATGACATTCAACACAATAAGTAATGAATTCAAAGTCATTAGGTTGAGGCACACCTGAAAAACAATTTCAGATTTTCAAACCTTTGGTGCTTTAAAAACGATCACACACAACTAACGTTCACTACACCCACAAGAAAATTGTAGACGTTTTCACAACTTTTCTTTGAGCTACAAAAATTAACATCTATTTGCCATGAACTAATCTCCAGAGTTTGCTTATAAATACATTAAGTCTTCCCTTAATGCCGTTGATAGGTTCTTGGAAACTGCAACTTTAAGTGAAATGGTATACAACAGGTCTTTGAATAACATCATTTCTTTCAACGTCATTTCCTTATAACGTTGATGAGGGAAAAAATTTGATTTTATTATACACCATTTTGCTTAAAGTCACAGTTTTCAAAAACCTATCAATGACATTAAGGGAGGACTTACTGTATTGTTTATCATTTAATCCTCTAAAAAGTGTCTGAGGGTGTATTTGCCACAGACGTGCTTTTTAAAATAACCACAATGAAACCTGAAAAAGAAGAGATAAAGGAAGAAACAAGAGACACAGAAGGAAGGATGGAGAGGAAAATTAGAAAGGAGTAATTAACAATTAAGTGACAAAAAATCAGCAGAATATAGAACTCAACAATATTATCAACCAATAGAATCTAATCAACACCTACAGAATAATGCACCCAACAACAGCAGAACATATATTCTTTTCAAGTGCCCACAGAGCATATACTAAGGCAGATCATAACCTGGGCCGTCAAGCAAATTTCAACCAATTTAAAAGAGCTATAATCATACAGAGCATATTCGATGACCACAATGGAGTCAAACGAGAAATCAGTAGCAAAAATATAATAGGAAAATCTGTAAACATTTGGAAACTCAGTAACATACTTCTAAATAATCAATGGGTCAAAGACGAAGGGATGTTGTTAAATATACTACAGTGAATGAAAATAAATATATAATATGGAAAAATTTGTGGAACAGAAGTAAGGCAATTCTACGACAAATTTATAGTACTAAATATATTAGAAGAAAAAAGTCTAAAGCAATTATCTAAACTCCCAGTCAAGAACCTAGAAAAAGAAGAGGAAAATAAACCCAAAGCAAATAGAAAGAAAGGAATAATAAAAATAAAAGCAGAACTCAATGAAATTAAAAACAGAAAACAATACAGAAAATCAATGAAAGACATAGCTTATTCTCTGACAAGATCAATAAAATTGGCAAATTCTGCTGAGCTTGACTGACAGAGGGGAAAAAAAGAGAGAAGACCCAAATTAGAAATTTTAGGAATGAAACAGGAAACATCACTGAGACTGCACAGACATCATGCACACAAATTTGACAATTTAGATAAATTGAACCAATTCTTCTGATAACATAAACTATGACTAACCCAACGTGAAATAGGTAATATGAATAGCTTTATAATGCTTAAGGAAATTGAATTTGTAATTTAAAAACTCCTCAACAATGCAAATCAAAACTACAGTGAGATATCACCTAACTCCAATGAGAATGGCCTCTATCAAAAAGTCCCAAAATAACAAATGCTGGTGTGGATATGGAGAGATTGGAACACTCTTACACTGCTGGTGGGACTGCAAATTAGTACAACCCCTTGGAAAGTAATTTGGAGATACCTCAAAGAGCTAAAAATAGAAATATCATTTGATCCAGCAATCCCACTACTAAGCATCTATCCAAAGGAAAAAAAGACATTCTATAATAAAGACATCTGCACACGAATGTTTATAGCAGCACAATTTACAATTGCAAAGATGTGGAAACAACCCAAATGCCTGTCAATACATGAGTGAATTAATAAAATGTGGTATATGTATACCATGGAATACTACTCAACTACAAAAAACAATGGTCATCTAGCACCTCTTATATTATCCTGGATAGAGATTGAGCCCACCCTTGGAAGTGAGGTATCACAAGGATGGAAAAACAAGCACCACGTATACTCACCATCAAACTGGTACTAATTGATCAACACTAAGATGCTCACAAGGTAGTAATACTCACTGGGTGCCGGTCAGGTCGGGAAGGTGGGGGAGTAGGGGTAGAGTGGGTGGGGGGCAAACCCACAGCTAATGGAAACGGGGCACACTGTATGGGGAAAGCACATGCTCATAGCCCTGGCTTGAGCGAGGCAGATGCATTTCATATAACCAAAATGTTTGTACCCTCATAATATCTTGAATTTAAAAAAAAAGAATGATGACAGTGATGACGATAATATTAATAACTAATGTTTACTGAGTACTTTCTGTGAATAAAGTCCTGACCTAAGCAAAAAAAAAAAAAAAAAAAAAAAAAACAACAAAACTCCTCAACAAAGAAAAGACAAGATGGTTTCACTGGAGAATTCTGCCAAACATTTAAACAAGAACTAACAATGATTCTACATAATATCTTCCAGAAAAACAGAAGAGAACAGTTTTCTATTTTATAAAGCTAGTATTTCCCTAATGTCAAAACCAAAAACAGTACTAAAACAAAACCAAACAAAACCCAAATAAGCAAGAAACCTACAGATCAATATTCCTCATGAACACAGATGCAAAAATTCTTAACAAAATATTAGCAAATAAAATTTAGAGATATAAAAAGAATTATTAATATATACCATGACCAGCTAGGGTTTGTTCTAATGATTCAAGGCTGGCTCCATATTCAAAAATCAATCAATGTAATCATATTAACAGTCTAAGAAGAAAACACACATGATCATATATAGCCATGTGCTGTATAACAATGTTTCAGCCAGTGATGGACTGCATATACCATGGTGGTCCCATAAGATTATAATACTATATTTTTACTGTACCTTTTCTATGTTTAGATACACAAATGCTTACCATTGTGTTGCAATTGCCTATAGTATTCAGTACAGCAATGTGTTGTACAGGTTTGTAGCCTAGGAGCAATAGGCTATACCATATGGCCCTGGTGTGTATTATGCTATACAGTCTAGGTTTGTGTACCTACACTCTACGGTGTTTGCATAAGGATGAAATTACCTAAGGATGCGTTTCTCAGAACGTATCTGTGTCATTAAGCGATACATGACTGGACATGGAAACAGAAAAAACATTTTGACAATATTCAACATCTATTGGTGATCAAAACTCTCAGTAAACTGGGAATAGAGGAAACGTTTTCAATCTAATAGAAGGCATTTACAAAAACCCTACAGCTAGCATCACACTTGATGATGAAAGGATGAATGCTTTCTCCCTAAACCTGGAAACAAGGTAAGGATGTTCACTCCCACCATTCCTATTCAGTGTTTTTAATCCCTAGCCAGTGCAATAAGGCAAGAAAGTAAATAAAAGACATTCAAAATGGGAAAGAAGTGATAAAGTAGTTCTTATTTGCAAAAGATATGATTTTTTTACATAAAAAAATACCAAAGAAGCTACAGAAAACTCCTCTAATTACTAAATGAATTCTGCAAATCACATAATGTAAGATAAATATACAAAAATCGGTCATATTTCTATATACTACCAATAAACACACAGATACCAAAATTAAAAATACAGTACTATTTACAGTCACTCAAAATAAAATGAAATATATGTGTAATCCAACAAAACATGTATAGGACTCATATATGAGATACTACAAAATGCTAATGATAGAGAATGTCTACATAAGTTAAGACACATACAGTGTTCATGGATTGAAATATTCAACATAGAAAAAGGTTAATTCTCCCCAAATTGATATTCACGTTTAACAAACTTCTTATCAAAATCTCAGCAAGATTATTATAGATAAAGACAATAGTAGTCTAAAATTTATATGGAAAGGCAAAGAAACCAGAATACCTAAAACAATTTTGAAAAAGAAGACAACAGTAGAAGTAATCAGCCTACCCTATTTCTAGAACAGATAAATAAAGCGTTACCTATTTATACAATGGAATACTATACAGCAGTGAAATGAATGAACTACAGATAGAGGCATGAGATAAACAAATCTACACAATTTTGGGTGAAAGAAGCCAGACACAAAAAACCATGTATACATACAATAGCTTTTCTATAAATGAAATTATACATGTATAAAAAATTTTAAACAGGCAAACCTAAACTGTGTTGTTTAGGGATGAATACTTAGATGGTAAAAGAATAAAACATAGCAAAGAAGTGATTTCCATAAAAGTCAAGAGCGTAGTTATGGCAGGGGGCAGGGAGGACAGGGGAACGGGCGTATTGGTAAGGGACATGAGGGGGCTCCCAAGGTGCTGGCAATATTTTATTGCTTGTGGTTATAAGAAGCTTGCTTTATAATAATGTGTTAAGCTTTACTTTTATATTTTATGTACTTTTCTGTATATTGGTTGCATTTCTTTCTTTTTTTTTTTTTGAAACAGAGTCTTGCTCTGTTGCCCAGGCTAGAGTGCAGTGGCGTTGTTATAGCTCACAGCAACCTCAAACTCCTGGGCTCGAGGGATCTTCCTGCCCCAACCTCCCAAGTAGCTGGGACTACAGGCGGGCATCACCATGCTGGGATAATTTTTTCTATTTTTAGTAGAGACAGGGTCTCACTCTTGCTCAGGCTAAGTCTCTAACTCCTGAGCTCAAGCTATCCTCACGCCTTGGCCTCCCAGAGTGCTAGGATTACTGGTGTGAGCCACTGTACCCGGCCTGGTTGTATTTCTTAATATAAAGTCTTTTATTTTAAAAGATCATTTACCTTTGGAAAGGATGTCTTGTATGAATTAAAGAGGAACAAGATAGAAGGCAGAACAAGATAGAGCAGCTGGGGATGGAAGAGGGTTGCTATTGCAACAATCCAGGTATCAGATGACAAGAAGCAGGACTAAGACCTTCACAGTCAGGATAGAGAGAAGAGATTAGAGACTATTAGAAAGTAAATGGAGGAGAGGGAACAGTCAGGACGTGGTAGCTAGTCTCTAAAGATGGTCCCCAACAAACTATACCCAGTAATGTAGTCTCACATGGATTATGGGCTGGTCCATTAAAACTGATAGAATGAGGCAAAATTGTACCACAAGACTTCTAAGGCTAGGAGGGAGGAAGGTTGCTTGGGTCTGTTGGAATGAGAACCCACCTCTCATTCTGGGAGAAGCCCAAGCTACCAGGTGAGGTCCCACCTACCAGCCAGCTACCAGCCATGGGAGTGAGCTATCTTGGGCAGCTAGTCCAACTGAGCCATGAGATGACAGCAGCCCCAGCCAATACCTGACTTTACTCACCTGAGAGAACCCAACAAGGACCACCCACTTGAGCCAATGTACCCACAGAACTGTGAAATATTACACCACAAAGTTTTGGGGAGGTTTGTTACACAGCAGCAGATAACTACAACACAGAGATAACTCTCCAGTATTGAGGTTGGGTGACCGAATGGGTGGTGATATTACTAATTGAAGTAGACAGTATGAGAGAAAAAATAGGTTTGTGTGGAGAAAAGAAGTTTGGTTTTGGACTTTGAAATGCCTGTAGTACATCTAGATGAGTTATCCAGTAGACATTCGGATGTTCAAATCCAAAACCCAGGGAAGAGATCTAAGCTGAAGATAAAGATTTGGAGCTACCCCTTCTGCAGAGACTGTCAGCTCCTCTATGGAGAACCCACTGACTCTGGTTTCTAAATAGTAACTATTCTCTCCCCAGTAATTTGGTAGTTCTTTGAAAATCTTATCTATATCTTTTACCACACTGCTCTATAATTATACATTTACATGTCTGTCTTCCCCAGTAAATTGTGAGGTAACCCAAGATAGGACTCTAGCTTAATCCTGTGTTTTAGAGTCCTTGAAAGCAAGCAGACCCTCAATAGATGAATGAATGAACAAATGAGTAAGTGAATGATTATGCACATCTTATATGGATAAATATAAAATGAATCCATTAATAAATATAAAAATTAATAAGTATTAGTTGTTAATATCTTACTGAACAAGCTAATTTCTTATCCAGCTAAAACTAGAAAATAGTTCACTATGTGATGAACATTCAGAAAAGAATGTTTATTTACCTATATACTTCACCCTTCTTTTGGACTTCATCACAGAGACTATTTCTAATTATACAAATTTACCTTCTATTTAATATTTAGATTGGGAGAGATTTTATGAATCATATTTTGAAGATACTCTTTTAATGAATTGAGAAATTAGAAAAAAAGAATGCCTTTAGACTTTGTGATTTACAGAGATTTATGGGTTTTTCTCTTTACCCAATAAGGGGCTTTAAATAAATTATTAATAAATAGCTTCAGGCATTTCTTTGACTATTTTAGGAAGTTATTAAGATACTCTTACTCTAAAACCTTTGATTTTTGTACTATGGAGTGCAATGTACTTAACCCAACAAAACATCATTAATTTATTTAGACTTCAGAAGAGTCAGTGTAAAAATTTAAATCATAGGCCCATAGGCTACCCTGTAATTTTAGTTTCCAGTCCTTCTCGTGAGTAAAGAAAACAGCTGCGCTTACCCATTCATGGCTGACAAAATTCATCTGTTGGTGCTGTACTATCAAAGTTACTTTTACAAACGCAAAATCTGGCAGCATTTTAATTTCAAATTATCACATGTGCTTGAACGAATCTTTGGAGGGAGAACTGCCAATTTTGAAGGGCTACTGAAAGTACTAAAATATTCATCAGACAAGAGGTCTGCCAAGAGCTTCAAGGGCCCAACTGCTTCCTCAAATTACACACTAGACATAGAAGATTTGGGGAATGTTAACAAAATGAGAATACTAGTTGCTTGGATACTTTGAAATCTAAACTGCTGAAATTAAATTGTGTGTAACTAGCCTCATCCAGGGTTAGGGGCTGATGAGGGAATGTCTTTCTAGAAGCAGCAATATTCTGAATACTGTTCAGTGATCATTATCACTGCGAAGCTAGCCTGTCTTTTGACTGGGAGATCGGAAGAGCAGAGAAACCAGTCAGGATTCTAAAGAGACCTCTAAAAAGTAGTCCTAACTTACAAAGACTGGGCTTCTGGGTTAGCCATTTATTCAATAAATAAAAATTAGGTGCTGATCCTGTTATTGCCATGAAAGCAGCCCCTTTGAGGCCAGTGGTGTTTAGTGTAGTTTGCTTTTTTTGTTTGTTTGTTTGTTTTTTGTTTTTTAAATCAGGAACAAAGCTACCTGTAAAACAATATGTTTTGTCATTGTCCATGATGTGACAACGGCCAGTCTTCCCAACCTAATCCAGTTTCTCTTTAAGCACCTCCTAACCTTACCATACCTCCTCTTTTTCACTAATCCTAGTCTTAGGTCAGTGGTTCTACTCTTGGCTTCAAATTAAAGTCAAATGAGAAGTATTTAAAACAGATAATGCCTGGGCCCACCCTTACAGAGTCTAATGGAACAGCTCTTGGGGGGAGCCCAAGCATTCGCATTTTGTAGAAGGTCCCCAGGTCATTCTAATGTGTAGCCCAGGTTAAAAGTCACTGCCCAGCCTGGGCAACATAGTGAGACCCCCATCTCTAGAGAAAAATAGAAAAATTAGCTGGGCATGGTGGAACACACCCGTAGTCCTAGCTACTCAAGAGGCTGAGGCAGGAGGATCAATTGAACCCAGAAGTTTGAGGCTGCAGTGAGCTATGATGACATCACTGCACTCTAGCCCAGGTGACAGAGTGAGACCCTGTCTCAAAAAAAAAAAAAGTCACTTGCCTTAGGTCACCGCCTTCTCCACTGGAAGCTCTTCCCCACCTTTCTCACTCTCCCAATCAATCTCTCAAGCTTCTACTCAACATTCCAAAGGGCAGCCCAAGCATCCCCTCACCTCTGAGTCATTTCCCCACTCCCCCAGTAAGAGAAACCTCTCTCTCCGTTGTGCCCCACTATGCACTATGCATGGTTCCATCATAGCTCCTGGAGTGAAGTAATGAACTTCTTTCGTGGACAGGTGAGGGTCAGGTTCATCTCTGTATCCCCTGTGTCAACAAGTGTTGTCAGGAGGAATGAGCGACAAATATTAACTACTTTTAGAACCCCATCTTCCCTGGCTTAAACCTCTAGAATCTCCCGGAGGAATTTTTCCAAAACTGGAATTCTGTAGACTCATAAATTCTCTGAATTCTCTGCTGCAGACCTGGCCGTGATGATAGGAGATAGTGGGGCTGTGTGACAGAATGTCCAAGGCTGTAAACACCCACCATTGGGCCCAACTGTTGGGACACACTCCCTTAGGGTCTTTGCAGTCCACTTCGGTATTCTGGAAATAACAACAGTAAAAATACCAGGCACTGTTGTAAGATCTTTACATAAATTTCATCCTCATAACAGTAGTATTTGCTAGATGCTAATAATGTCCTCTTTTTTTACAGTTAAAGAAATTAACACTAAAATTTGGTCTGTATTGCTTCGTATTTGCAACAACCCCGTAAGAGAGTGAAGCTTAAAGTCAGGCAACTTGTCCAAAGTCACCTTGGCTGGTAAATGGGACGTACTGCCATGCGCTCAAAGGGTTGGGAAGCACCGTCTTATGGATTTTAATAACCTCTATGTCATCGAGGTTATGTTGTCGACAGAGTTTTGATCTGTCACTCAGGCTGGAGAGCAGTGGCATGACCACAGCCCACGGCAGCCTTGAATTCCTGGGCTCAAGCAATCCTCCAGCCTCAGCCTCCAGAGCAGCTAGGATGGCAGGTGCATGCCACCATGCCCAGCTGATTTTTGTATTTTTTGTAGAGATGGGGTCTTGCTATGTTGCCCAGGCTGGCTTCAACTCCTACGCTCAAGTCATCCTCGGTCTCCCAAAGTTCTGGGATTACAGGCGAGAGCCAATGTGCCCTACCTGACAGTGGTTTTCACTCTTAATTTTCACATCAATCTGTGTGAAATGTGAATTTTGGATTATCTTCATGGGTGGTTTTGTTTATAGGAAAAAATTAATTTAAATTTTAATACTAATACTCAATATATTAAAGTACAAATCTCACAATGTAATGCTTCCTTAGGATTTTAAGTCCAGCTTATAAATTCTATTTTAATATGTCTAACAATTTTGGCAATCACTGTACTGAAAACTTTGATTAAAACTTAGTCTTATTTATAAATAAAATCAAATATTTTAAGACCTTTTACACTGCACTTATACATTTAATACACATTTGGTTTTATTAAATAATTGTCTGAAAAGAAATAAAACCTTCCTGAGCACTAAGTAATTCTTATACATTTGATATGTCAAATTAAACTTATGTTTAATGTGAAGTTCTCTTGAATAATTCAGTCTTGGATATAAACTTACACACATCAGAATCAATTATTCATTTGCATATTTTAAATTGGATTTACAAAGCAGCTACTCAAATAATTCAATCATCTTAAAACATGACAACTTTATAAAACATCAAATATGTACAAATTCCTTAACTCCAAAATACAAATACCATGAGTTCGGTTCCCTCAAATCTTCTTGGGGTTATGAGGCACTTTCCCACTCAGGCTACAATTTGCCCATGTAATTATAGCTTGAGGTTGCTTAACCACCCAAGATTTATAAGTGCAGTGTAAAAGGTCTGAAGATTTCAGCCAGGATGCTGAGTTCTTTGGTGACTAACTGAATTCTGTTTGCGGTTGCTATGTCAATTACCACTTAATTGCAGGAGAGGGATGGGTTTAGTAGCCCACAACCAAGGCCCTCCTTATTCTTTCCTTAGAGGAGTCTGCTCCTATCACATCACGTGATTGGATTTTGTATTTCTTTGGCTCCTAACAAATGTAAATGTATTTTCCTTGACCCTCTGAAGAACTTTGAATTTGCTTGATGACTGTATTCTCTTAGTCTCAGGATCTCATAACTCTTACAGGGTATTAACATGATATCCAATTGAATTCTGGGTTTGTCTGACTACTGGTTTACCACTTCCAAGGTAATTCAGTTGAAACACTTTATACTGGACAAGTTGCCGAGAAATCACATGGTTGGGCTCTTAACACGTTAACTGCCATGTGAGTTGGATTAATTCACACTACTTTTGAGCCCAGGGCCTCATGAAGCATATATAATATCCACGAAATGGCACCATTGTTTCGTCAGTACATATTTCCTTATCTGGAACTACAGCAACCTGAAACCTTTCAAGAAGATGATCAAGAAGTGGCTGCATCTTGAAAAGATGGTCACCAGGAGGACATTCTTCACTGTTAGAGAAATGCCACATTCTCAGAAGCGTTTCTCAGAAGCATTACATGATATGAGCTTTTCCAGTGAATTGTCATACAAAATATTTTTTGACCAATAGTCTGGAAGTCTTGCCATCTTGCTAAGGCCCATCCAAAACAATACTCTCCCAAATTGTTCCATTTCTAGAGAAGTAACATCACACCATTTTTTTAGTTGGGAGTGGGGTTTGATATTACCCTTTTGTGAAGTCTGACTTGTGTAGATGTGACTTTCCTTTACCATATAGTCAATAATATCATCTGTTAGGAAGAATTTGAAAAACATCATAAGGTGTTTTTTCATGAGATCTACTGAAATCTTGGTTAGAACACCAGGGTTACAATGTCAAAAATCTTCATGTTGCTTCTTGAAACTGGACCTCAGGTCAGAGAACTCACACTAGTCACTACAGGTTCTTCAGAAACACCTGACGAAGAGTCACGCTCACTGAAATTGGCCACAACTGCTTCCATTGTCCAAGGTCTAGTAATAGATTTTGAACAACCTTCCCCCTGGAAAAATCTGCATGTAATATTCTTCTAGTTTTTCTCGGTGGGCTGCATCTGCTATCAGAACTGTCCCCACTGTCTCCACTAGAACGGCACTCCTCTGAGACATCACTAAATAGATCAATGTCTTCATCACTCATGTCCAAAACTTTGTTCCCCATTTCCTCCAACAATTCCATATGCCCGTTTTCTCCAGACATTTTCTCTTGAGAATGAAAAACACAAAATAAATTTACGTCATGATCACAGCTCTGGTCACAGAAGCTATACCAAAGTAGAACTGGTGGCTAGGCGGGAAGGTCCATGCCTGCAAGCTGCGAAACCTCTGCTCATTGTTTTTGCTGTCAAGCTGGCACGTCCCCCCCACCTCCTGTCACCCTCCTCCAGCCGGCTGCCCAAGCATACCACACGTGCCGGACCGTCTTCTCCAGTCACCATAACTTCCGATTGCGCACTTCCCTTGAATGTTTGCCTGGTGGCTCTTTGAACAAAATCCTACAATAGTATGTGGCCATGTTACATTGTTGCACATACTCGGGGGCTATGATTGAGAGGTTGTCATTCAGGACCACCCACGGTCTACTCCAGACACAACTAAATACCTGTGTAATGACAAAAGACTCAATTCCCAGAAACAAATTCAGTAAGTATGTTGTGAGTCACATACAACTCACATGGCGTGTGCAGTGCAAAAATTGATTCTAGTGCCGTGTGAGCTGTATATAAGCCAGGCACAGAAAGCAATAAAAAATAACAAATGTTTCATTAAATTAGAAAGGATTGTTTTGTTTTCAAAGTTTTTTATTCTATTTTCATAATAAAACACAGTGTCCCCAAGGAAAATTTATTTTTCTAATGTGGCAGTCAACGTGTTAACTCTATGGGATACATTTCTCTCAGAGCAAACCTTCGATGGCCCACAACTCTCTCCTAGTTAGAGCACAGTCGCTTGCCCAACTCACAAAGCTAGCCAATGAAAGGAGTAGCAGCCCACCAAAGTGATTTGAAAGTTACTATAAACTAAAAACATCTGAGCAACCAGCAGTCACAGAGAGAAACATGATCTAAACTGAAGCAGGACCTCCTGAATCACAGCCACCATTGACCCCCCCTCCGAGGAAGTTTCCTGTTCTGGAGAAGACTGACCTTAGTACCAGCAAGTAAGACTTCAGCTACCTGTTAGCATCAAAAAGCCCAACAGAACCTTCCCTACTTTCCCATCAGAGCCAAACCTTCCCCTCCCTTTTGTTAAGTTGGTATATAAACTTTCACTCCTGGCTATTCAGGGAGTATTCAGGGCTATTCAGGGAGTATTCAGGGCTATTCAGCAATATTCATTGCCGAGTATTCCCACTTGCATGTGTAAATAAACCTTGTTTTTAATTTCGTTAGTCTGTCCATTGTTAGTTCATTCTCAGGTCTCTGACAATTGAACCAAGGTGGGTAGAGAAAAAGTTTTCCTCATATCTTAGTCCCTTTGGTATGCTATAACAAAATACCTTAGACTGGATACTGTATAAATAATAGAAATTTATTTCTCACAGTTCTGGAGGCTGGGAAGTTCAAGATCGAGACATCGGCATGTTTGGCGTGTGGTGAAGGATCGTTCTCTCCTTCATAGATGGCACCACCTGCTGCATCCTCACATGGTGGGAGGACAAAAAAGGGTCACAGGCTTCTTTTATAAGGACACTAATCCCATTCATGAGAGCAAGTCCTTATGACCTAATCACCTCCCAAAGTCCCCACCTCTTAATATCATCACTATGGGGTTTGGTTTCAACATATGAATTCTAGGGGGACACATATATTCAGGCCAGACACCTTCTGACACCAGTGACAGAGTGCCATTTCCCCCAACACGTGCTGCAGCACCCTCTCTTGAGTCCTGGGCTACCCCAGGTTATATGTTCTGATTTGCCTTGGATAATCCAGATTTACACCTCTTATTCCCTAGAAATTATTAATCACATGGTCTTTTATTTTTAAGTGTCCCTCCTTGGATGATAAGTTATATTAATTATGGACTTAACAGATTCTATTTGCAAACATAACATGTCCCTAACTTAACTCCTGATCCAGCAAATGGCAACTTCTTCCTTTCAGTTGTTCAGACCAAAACCCTTGAAGTTACCCTTGCTCTCTCTCCTCTTGTGCCCCACTTCCAATTCATTTTGGTTCTACTTTCAACACACATCCAGCCCCCGACTTCTTGCCACCAGCTCTGCTTTCACTGTGATCTAAGCCACCATTGCTTCATACTGGATTCTTGCATTAGCCTCCCATCTGGCTTCCCTGCCTCTACCTTTGCCCAGAGTGAAATTCTTAAAGTATAAGTCGAATTATGTCAATCCTCTGCTTAAAACCCTCTGAAGCTGCTCTTGTATCTCAGAGTAAAAGCCAGGCTCTTACCATGGCCTACAAAGTCCTGTGTGACGGGACAGTGTCATCCCTCACCCGTACCCCACATGCCCTTTGCACCTCATTTCCTACCTCCTTTCTCCATTTTTGCTCCAAATTATTTGGCCCTTCTGCTGTTCCTCAAACCTACCAAACATGCCTCTGCCTCAAGGCTTTTGCACTAGCTCTCTCCTCTGCCTGAGATCTTGTTTTCCCTCATATCTCTGCAAGACTTATTCTCTAACATTCTCCAGGTCTCTGCTCAGATGCTGAAATCTCATCCTATTAAAAAAGGTCTTCATTTACCACCTTATCTAAAGCAGTCACACACACACACACACACACACACACACACACACACACACACACACTGTTGCAAGTTGAGTTCTCTGGAAGCCGACACTGAGACAGTGAGACAGTTTGGAACGCAGGATGTTTATTAGGGCTCAGTACCTGTGAAAGGGAGAAATGGCAGAAGCAGGATTAGGCAGAGGGAGAAGGTGAATTTCAATGCAGGCTCGACAAAACATTGGCCAGTTTGGCAGAGAGCTATAGAGCCAAGTGTTGCCCAATAGAATTGTTTCATAATGGATGGAAATGGCCAAGCCTTTATACTGCACCACTGGATGCAGTTTGCCCTGGGAAGGGTATGACCTTGGGTAAAAGAGCAGCCTGCAGCTGAGACTGACCCTGAAGGAGCTGAGGCCTGGAGTCTACTGCTGACCACCTCCACAGCTGGGCAGCACGTTCTTCCTTGAAGGGGGATCTGAGTGGAACATCTTTGTGCCTACCATGCCCACCCACCTCCACCCCCACGACAATGAAACTTCATGAGGGCAGGGACTTATTCTCTAATAAGCACTGATATATCACCAGCACTCAGAACACTGTCTGCTCAGAGTAGTGCTCAGTAAATATTGTTTGATTGAATGAATGAATGAGTAAATAAATGAAATCATTTACAAGATGGGAGATTTATTAAGACTACGAATGCAGTGATGCTTTACAATTTTTATCCCAATGAATAATAGAGCTCCTTCAGTCTTTCATCATGAGAATGTTTCACTCCATTTTCTCCATGCCTGTAATTGTTATAGAGACAAGCCATCGCAGAATGATGCTGCATCTTCAGCAATCTGGAAAAGAAGCATTTCTGGTGTTCTCTAAAGTCAGATTTCTTTTAGATAGGCTGCATGGCTCAATGAAAGAGTGCTGGCCAGGAGGTCTGGAGAGCTGGCTTTAGTGTCAGATCTGTTGTTACTGGATGTCATTGACCTTGAGCAAATCACAGCCCTCTTGGATCTCATTTTCTTCATCTGAAAATAAGGGAGTTAAAAAATATAATTTCCAGGATTCCTTCCAGCTATAACATTCAGCAGTTTTCTTCATTCAGGTTCTTGAACTGTATATTTATGTGATATTTTGCCTGGTTATCTTTAGATATCTCACTAGAGAGTGAAAAAACCACAGGGCTATTTCAAGAATGTGGGTGGGTGAAATAAACAATGAAGAGTTCAAAAAGGAAGTGGAAGACTGGGCAGGTTGTGGCTGAAAGCAGCCGTCTGTGCAAAGATCCATTGTAAGGGACAACCTTTAAGGCAGAGGCCAGCTCAAAGGCCAAGCATCAGCCTAGGACGGTAGACCAGATGGACCCTCCGGGGCTGCATCTGCACGCAGAGCGAGTGTGTCACTGGAGGTATCAGGACCAGAGAAAGTGGGGGCCCAAAGGGTATTGCTATTTGTTCATTGCCTGTCTTTTCTCTCTCTCATAATCCCTCCCCCATTGGAATCTCCATGAGAAGAGTTGTTAATACAGAGTAGGCACCGAATATCTTTTAAAAATAGAAGACGTTAGACTCTCAATAGAAGATGTTAGACATTTTTTGGAAAGCAGTCACTGTAAGAACATTATTTTTTTCACATAGGACCCAATACTTTATCTACCTAATCTATGTCTCTCTATCTAATCTCTCTCTCTCTTACTATCTATCTATCCAATCTGGCTAAACTAAAACAAAAGTTTCATGAAACAAATCTTACTATTGCTAGGTACAATGTTTTCTGTGATTTTTTTTTCTTCTATTTCTTTATTTAAAACATTTTGACATGACTTACACTACTTATTTAGCAACCTCGGAGGGAGGGGGAGAAGGAGGGAGGGGGCCCCGTTGGTGGATGTGGCAGGATCGCCTCAAGCTGGAAATGGAGGTCCCAGCTGTGAAATCAGTGGTGCTAGGAACTTCCTGACCTGCGTTCGTCCTGATCTTGTGCTCTGTATTAGTATTAGGGTTAGTATTTCAACACGATTTTCTCATGGATTTGCCTTCAGGGAATGAGTACACCCATTAGCAAACATGAGCATCTGCCCCCGTTAATATTTCTATCTCTTCCCCACCTTCCTTCAATCTCCAGTGAAGAGAAAATCACTCCACTACCTCATTTAAAAACTCTGTTTTGCATATCCTTTACTGGATGATCATTCTTTAGTGTAGTTTTGCATCAAAAGCCCCATTCTTGAGGCATATTAAACATCTTACTGTCTGATGTTTTCCCCTGGGGACATGACAGCAGGAGAGCGGGGCAGTCCCAGAGCCGGTTGGGACTCAGTGTATTTCCACAGACTGAGGCTGGATCTTCCTCTTTGGTCTTCCCAGCTCTGGGTCCCCTGTGAAGCAGCAGAAGGTAGCAATCGGGGCAAAGACTCCAGCATGTGACCCCTTTGTCACCTTCTACCTTTATGTCCAAATGCAGTGACTTAACCTCTCTGTCTGTGCCTCCTTTTCCACATCTATAAAATGAGGATAATGTTGCTATTATGATGACTACACAAGTAAATAAACAGCACTTAGTGAATCTGTTAAATGAGTAGATCACACCCTCCATGCTTGGGCACGTGCTCTCTCAAGACCTCAGTGACCCCATCTGTGAAGTGGCTGTAGCTAATCCATGTGACCTACAGGAGCCATAAAGAAATGAGTTAATAACCCTCAAGCACGTGCAGATGCCTAGAGAATGGAGCCATTCTTCTGAGAAAAACAAACTGTTATCATCAAGGATGAATACTTTTAAAAAAACCTGGGAATTTTTCTGTAAGTCACAAAGAAGGCTATGGTGGGGGCAGGAAGCACCCTTTGGAATGGGAATGCCTTTCTGGGTACCACGGAGAAATGGGTGACCCCATTGTGAAGTCCTTTGTAACCTGTGTAAGCCTCTCTCTGCTTACTCACGTAGATAAGAGTGTTTCATAGAGACCATAGTCTTCAAGATTGTTTTACAAAATTCACTTACCGCACTTGTCCTTTGGTGATAATAACAGAATCATTTTCAGCTAATTCGTACATACCACACATGGGCACCATGTAGTGAAACATGGGTCCTTGCTGTTGGAGACTGTGTAATAAATACAACCTCCAGGGCAAACCAAACCTGCTCATCTAAGCATGTGCTTATTTATTAATGCATTGCATTTGGACAGGGCTTTATGATTTCCACATGTGTGCTGGCTCACTCGTTCCTTAAGAAGTTAAGACGGATGGTGTTTTAACTGTGACTCTGAAGGCTTAAAATAATCCACCAAAGTCATTTACTCAGTACACAGAAGAACTAGGCTTTAAATTCCAGCCATCTCTCCAGCGGGTCAGCTCTTTCTATGGTTTCACAGTAACATTTGAATATGGTGATCTTCTGCAGGGCTCCAAGCTTGGTGAAATCTAGCCTGCTAATGAACTCGTCCCAGTATGCTGCAGGTCTACTCCTAAGCCTGCCATCCTTCTGACATACAGCTCATGATGCACCCAGAAAGAAATCAATCTAACATAGCCAGATGTAAGAGGGACTGCTTACACTCCCACTCTTAAAAATATCCTCTTGACTCTCATGGCTAGAGGGAGCCATCTAATTCTGAGAGTTATCTAGATCCAATATCTGGAGGGTACTTTATTTATTTATACTTATTTTTTGTGTGTGTGATGGGGTCTTTCTCTGTTGTCCAGGCTGTAGTGCAGTGGTGTCATCATAGCTCACTGCAGCCTTGAATTCCTGGGCTCAAGCGATCCTTCCTCCTCAGCCTCTTGAGTAGCTGGGACCACAGGTATATACCACAATGCCCAGCTAAATTTTTAGAAATTTTTTGTAGAGATGGGGTCTCACTATGTTGTCCAGACTGATCTTGAACTCCTGGCCTCAAGTGATGCTCCCGCCTTGGCCTCTCAAAGTGCTGAGATTACAGGCATGAGCCACTGTGCCTGGCCTATCTGGAGGGTACTTTAAATCAGAATTTGATAAGGCAACAGAAGGAGGTAATCAGGAATGAATGCATGCCCAGAAATGAGCATGATGTACAGTTGACCATACAGTTCATAGAAACATGCAACACACTGCAAATAATATAGAGTGACTTTCTTGAGCCAGCCTCCAATTTGTCTTCACTAAAATATAATGCAAATATGAGACTTAGAATTTACAAAGTTAGTTATTCTTAACCCCTGGGGCCTTTTAAAACCATATGTGCTCAGACTCCACTCCAAGGACACTCGCCACCATTCTGAGAGCCTGACAAGTGATGATTCTTGTTGTTTAAAGCAGGCATTTGTACGAAATATTAGTGCCACACCCCTTTCCTAATATAGTGCTTCGGTAGTTGTGCCATTTTTCATCATTATCTACATTTCCTTAATCCTGATGACATTTCCTTCATGAAGCTTCCCTCCTTCTAGCTCTCCACACCTGTTGGAACACAACGGCGAAGCAATCTTCTATCTTAGTGCTCTGGTTGTTGGGTTCTCAGATTTAATTGTCACCAGTTGCTTGGTGCTAACATCCTGGAGATGAGAGAAGGCACAGCTGGGCAATCACTTTGAAGGCAAAGCAGGATATGTTCCAAGGGCCCTGCCTGCAAGTAGCCACACGGGCCGCTCGCTCAGGAGCAGCCTGGGGACTCAATACTGTGGAGGCATTCCCATTCCAAAGGGTGCTTCCCGCCCCCGCCCCCCATAGCTTTCTTTGTGTCTTACAGAAAAATTCCCACATTTTTTTTAAGTATTCATCCCTGATGATAATACTTTATTTTTCCCAGGAGAACGGCTCTATTCTCTAAGAACCTGCACTTGCTTGAAGGTTATTAACTTGTTTCTTTATGACTCCTGTAGGTCGCGTGAATAAGCTACAGCCACTTCACAGATGGGGTCATTGAGGTCTCAAGAGGGGACGTGCCCAAGCATGGAGGGTGTGATCTACTGATTTAACCAATTCACTAAGTGCTGTTTATTTACTTGTGTAATCGGCACAATAGCAACATTTTCCTCATTTTATAGATGTGGAAAAGGAGGCACAGACAGAAAGGTTAAGTCACTGCATTTGGACACACAGGTAGTAGGTGACAAAGTGGTCACATGCTAGAGCCCTTACCCCGATTGCTACCTTCTGCTGCTTCACAGGGGGCCCAGAGCTGGGAATACTCCGAGAGACCAAAGGGGAAGGCTCAGCCTCAGTCTGCGGAAATACACTGAGTCCGAACCAGCTCCAGGACTGCCCCTCTCCTGCTCACGTGTCCCCAGGGGAAACATCAGATAATAAGATGTTTACTATGCCTCAGGAATGGGGCTTTTGACTCAAAACTACATTAAAGGATGATAATCCAGTAAAGGGTATGAAAACAGAGTTTTTAAATGACTTTAGTGGAATGACTTTATTCTCACTATCCCCGTCCCAAGACTGAAGAAAGGTGAAGAGATGGAGGCTACTTATTCAATAGAGTTTCTAGAAAGCAGCATCTGATTAGCACTTCCTCGCCTCATCTCGGTAAGTGGCTTCCTGCGCAAGGAGAAAGAAAGTAACCAGATTCAAATAACTTCCAGCCAACTCCCAAAGCATGCCCCACACATAACTTGGCGGCCAGTGGTTAGAGTTCCAGAAAGAGGAGCTTCCAGCTGGGGCGTCCAGAGTTAACAAACAGAAATGCCCAACACCCAGTGGAATTTGAATTTCAGATAAACAAGGAATACATTTTTTTGTGCGTAAGTATGTCCCTGTTGTTAATCAATTCAAATTTAACGGGGTGTCCTGTATTTTATCTGGCAACCCGACTCCCAACACTAGAAAACAATGTCTGTGGTATAGTTTCCCCCAGATAATTCAGCCTTCCTGACTCCTTATACCCTGAAGAGCTGAATTTCTTTCACTAAAGAGAACAATTATGCAGGAAATGATGGAGAGAATCTAAATATGTCTAATGGAAATCAGACCGAGGGAGCAGTGGTGCCAAGTGGATTTATGACTCGCTGCTCTTCCCTAGGAAAAGGAACAATTAAAAGTTGTGTAGAAATGACTGGGCTGGGAATGAAGAGAAATGAATTCTAGTTTTGTGCCTTTGTCCAACCCTTGAATCAGCTGCCACAGGCTCCCGCAGCATCTGTCCTTCCTCCAACTCTGAACTCAGGTCCTGGAAACCGCCCAGTTCATGGTGGCAGCTGTGGAACTAGGGAAGAGGGGCCGGGGTGGTGGGGATTTGTGTATTTTCCTGTGACTTGCAGAGATTGGGGCCAAATGATAGCTTAATATTTAAAAGTATTAATTATTTAATTAGTATAATGAGATATTTTGGTTATTATATTCATAATACATTTACTTATTGTTTTATTTACTTACTGTCAGGAACCACACGAGTCCCCCAGGCTTGTTGTTTTAGGTAAAAATAAGAATGATGCATGTCTGTCCCTGAAGAGAGAGCTGGAGAGGGCTGGGTGTCGCCTGCCTCCACCACTCTTGAGTTCGGGGAGTCAAATATTCTTCTGAGGTCAGATTCCTCGTGTAGGAAACAAGCTGGACTGAAGACCTCTCAGGTCTCTGTCTCCGCATTCTAGAATTCTCCCCATTCCTCAACAGGCTTTTGTATGTCACAGGAGTTTTGTAACAGAGAAAAGAGAGTTAATATCACCACTTTCTAGTTTCAGCTAGGGGACAAAGTAGCTTCAGCTTTCCTACTGAATAACAACCATAAAATGAAAGGGACTGAACCTTAGGCAAAAAAAAAAAAAAAAAAAGTCTGCGTTAAATAATAGTGGCATTCATTCTCCTCCACTAGCAAAACATGCCAAAGGAGCAGTTGTTCAAAGGCAATTGCCTCTAGGCCATTGCTCACAAGCCACCTTTTAAAAGAAAATTAACCCCTCTGAGTCAGGACACAAGCATATTCACACTCTAAGTGGGAGAGGAGTGAGAAGCTATAATCATAAACCTTCCACTCCTAACTGTCTAAACAAGTACAGAGGATTCCAAAATTGGTTCTCTTTGGGCCCTTTCCCAGGTGGGAGACTTCCACGCAATTGCTGTGTTTACTTGCTTACTTACTGCCAGGAACCACACAAGTTCCCCAGGCTCGAATCTCTAACCCTTGCCAGTTCACTAGACTGGTAATCATTCCTCTCTCACCCACGTGTATGCATTGTACCTTGGCTTTTTCACTCTAAATAGAAACAAAATCCATTAGTGGATGTCTGACATTGGCAGAAAGCCTATGACTCCTGTTTATTTTGTACTATGAGTAAGAGAGAACATAATACCTATTTAAATATGGCTAGACCAAATACATTGAATTGTATAACACAAAATTCGAGTTGATCTAAATTTAAAACTTTTCTCTCAAAATTCAAATCTTTGAAAAGCATTATCTTAGTACTTTTAAAAGTTATTGTATTGCAAATGAAAGGCTTCAAGTAGAAAAGCTGAATTCCCTTTATGTATCATTAATACTAATAAAAGTTGTTATTTTTTTATTACTATTATTTTTTGAGACAGAGTCTTGCTCTTATTGCGATATCCATTCTTGTGATATTTCCCTTAAAAGAATGGGCTCCATCTCCATCCAGGAGAATACAATAGGTAGTTTGTCATTTTTTATGGCTGAGTAGTACTCCATGGTACATAAATATACCACATTTTATTAATACACTCATGTATTGATAGGCACTTGGTTGTTTCCACATCTTTGGAATTGTGAATTGTGCTGCTATAAATATTCGAGTGCAGATGTCTTTTTTATAGAATTTCTTTTTTCCTTTGGGTAGATGCCCAGTAGTGGGATTGCTGGATCAAATGGTAGGTCTACTTTTAGTTCTTTGAGGTATCTCCATATTACTTTCCATAGACGTTGTACTAGTTTGCAGTCCCACCAGCAGTGTATGAGTGTTCCTATCTCTCCGTATCCATGCCAACGTTTGTTGTTTCGGGACTTTTTGATAGAAGCCATTCTCACTGGAGTTAGGTGATACCTGATTGTGGTTTTGATTTGCATTTCCCTGATGATTAGAGATGTTGGGCAATTTTTCATATTTTTTTAATATAAGAAAAACCACTAAGGGCATTTGTGTTTTATAAATAATATACACAGCTGTAGCAACCGTTGGCAAGAACGTGTGCCAGAAGGCTACATATTTGCTACTATAAACTGTTCTGTTCACCCTTTATCCAGCAACAGCTGGTAAAATGGTATTTAAGAACAGTTCTTTTCATACGTTTCTTGGCCATTAGTCTATCTTCTTTTGAACAGTTTCTATTCATGTCCTTTGCCCACTTTTTAATGGGGTCATTTCATCTTTTCTTGCTGATTTTCCTGAGCTCTATATAGATTCTAGTTATCAGCCCTTTATCAGATGTGTAGCATGCAAGTATCTTCTCCCATTCTGCAGATTGTCTATTTGCTCTGGTGATAGTTTCTTTGGCTGTGCAGAAGCTTTTTAATTTGATCATGTCCCATTTATTTATTTTTGTTGATGCTGTGATTGTTTTGGGGGTAGAAAGAAGAGTGTTCTTTGCCTTCTTTAGTCTGTGGCCCAGTTTTACCATGGGGCCATGCAAATTAATTGAAACCAATTCGTGGGAACCCCAACTTGAAGCTGGTCGGTCAGAAGCTCTGGGGGCCTGGAATTGTGACAGGTGTCCGAAGCAGGGGCAGTTTTGGGGACTGAGCCCTCACCCTGTGGAATCCAATGCTATCTCCAGGTAGGCAGTGTCAGAATTAAATTAGAGGACACCCAGCTGCTGTCTGTTGCAGGACTGATTGCTGGCTTGCTGGCGGGGAGAAATCCTCACATATTTTGGGGTCACTGAAGTTTTCTGTGTGTTGATGATTGTTGTGGTGGTGTGACAGCAAAGGGAAAAGTGCGTTTGGAGTGTTTTTCCTAAACACATGCCTAATAGCACTTCATCTAAGTCCTCGATTAAAATATAAAACAAGAGCCCCAACGTACATCATCAGAAACCTGTCTTCAATTTGACACTAATCAATTAATACACTTGGTTCAATCAACTGACATAATAGAGAGGGTCATTAGCTGAGTGTAATTAGTACTGAAAAAAATATCACCTTAAACAAATCCATTGAAAGCAGGAACAATTCTAGTAAACATTAAAAGTAATGTTTGGATTTAATTGTAAAAATAAAACCAAAAATTTTGCAAAATGAATTAACTGTACTTCAAAGTTAAACAATTTTTCAGTTATCATTACAACCGTACATCAATTTTGAGGACGAAAAAAGAATTAATAGATTTCTTTTGGGGGGGAATTTTCTGACAAAACTGTAAGACAGCAAGATATGACAGTCTTCATTTTACTGTTGACTTTCAGATCACAATCATAAAGACTATCATTTCTATAAAAATATTATAAGACTATTAATTTTCCCAAGGTCCTCACTGTTCCTTTTATATTCAAATAATTAGCTTCTGTGGTCCTTGATGTCTTCATCAATTTTTTTCTTCTTCATTTAACAAGTCTGACTCTTCCAGATCCTCCTTTCTTTTTGACTTTGGGTCTCATTCAAGCAGTTCTCTGAAAGACTTCTTGAAATCCTACATATTTTGCAAGATTTATATTTTCACTTTGCCATTGATTTGAATTTCTACAAATGAGGTAGCTATTAAAATGGGTGCTGGATCCAGATTGTCCAGGTTCAAATCCTACTTTATCACTCACTTGACTTTGGACCTCAATTTCCTCAACTGTAGAATGAATTAATAATAATTTTCACCTCATAGGGTTTTAATGAGGATTAATGAGATTGTATAGGCAAAGTACATAGAGCAGTGCCTGGCATATAGTGAACATTCGATAATATGGTACCCATTTTTATTATTGTATTGCACATGACTATCAGCAAGTGACTAGCAGATAAATAAATTAACATCTTGGACTGGGACAGATGCTGGTATAAAGTGACATCATGTGCTGAATTGTATACCTCCAAAATTCATATGTTGAAGTCCTAACCCCCACTACCTCAGAATGTCCATATATTTGAAAATAGTGTCTTTAAATTGGTGATTAAGTTAAAATTAGGTCATTAGGGTATGCTCTAATCCAATATTACTGATGTCCTTATAAGAAGAGAAGATTAGGACACAGGCAGACACAGAGGGATGATCATGTGAAGACACAGGGAGAAGACGGCCATCTGCAAGCCAAGGAGATAGTCCCCAGCAGAAAGCAACCCTGCCAGCACCTTGATCTTGAACTTCCAGCCCCTAGAACTATGAGACAGTAAATTTCTGTGAGGCAAAGGCATTATATGTAACCAAAATGTTTGTACCCCCATAATATTCTGAAATTTAAAAAATAAATAAATAAAATTTATATTAGCTAAAAAAAAATAGAAAGTAAATTTCTGTTGTTTAAGCCACCCAGTTGGTGATATTTTGTTATGGCAGCCCTAGCAAGTTAAGTATGAAGGGATATTTGAGTGTTACTGTCTTTAAAAAGCCATTAGTACTTAGGAATACATTTAACCAAAGAGGTGAAATATCTTACATAGAAAACAATAAAACATTGATGAAAGAAATTGAAGAAGACACAAATAAGTGGAAAAATATCCTACGTTCATGGATTGGAATATTAAATATTTTTAAAATGTTTATACTGCCCAAAGCAATCTACAGATTCAATGCAATCTCCATCAAAATTCCAATGACATTTTTCACAGAAATAGAAAAAAAATCCAAAATTCACCACCAAAGACGTTAAATAGCCAAGGCAAGCCTGAGCAAAAATAATAAAACTGAAGACATCACACTATCTGATCTTAAAATCTACTTCAAAGTGATAGTAATCAAAACAGTAAAGCACTGGCAGAGAAACAGACTCATAGACCAGTGGAACAGAACAAAGAGTGCAGAAATAAACCCTAGCATATATAGTCAACTAATTTTTGACAAAGCCACCAAGAAGACATCATGAGGAAACGATAATATCATCAATAAATGATATTGAGAAAACCATATTCCTACATGCAAAATAATGACATTATGTATTACACCATACACAAGAATCAACTCAAAATGGATTAAAGTCTTAAACAGAAGACCCTAAACCATAAAACTCCTGAAAGAAAACATTGGAGAAAAGCTCCTTGAAACAGAAGACCCTAAACCATAAAACTCCTGAAAGAAAATATTGGAGAAAAGCTCCTTGACATTGATCGTGGCAAAGATTTTTTTGGATGTGACACCAAAACACCCAGCAACAAAAACAAAAGTAAACAAATGGTTTTACCTCAAATTAAAAGCTTCTGCACAGCAAAGGAAACAGTCAACAAAATGGAAAGACAGACTACAGATTGGGAAAAAATATTTGTGAACCATATATCTGCTAATGGGTTAGTATGCAAAATACATAAGAATTTACACAACTCAGTAAGAGTATCTGATAAGGGGTTAATATCTAAGACATATAAAAACTCACACAACTCAATAGCAAAAAATGAATAACCCAATTAAAAATTGGGCAAAAGATTTGAATAGACATTTCTTCAAAGAAGACTTAAAAATGGCCAACAGGTATTAAAAAGGTGTTCAACATCACAAGTCATCAGAGAAATGCAAATTAAAAACACTCTAAGATGTCACCTCATACCTGCTAAGATGGGTTTTACCAAAAAAATTGTTATTTCTTGTTACTTAGAAATAATGAGTGTGTGAAGAAAAGGAATACCTGTGCACTCTTAGTGGGAATGTGGAAACCAGTATGGAAATTCTTAAATTAAAAATAGAACTACCATATGCCCAACAATCCCTCTTTTGGGCAAGACCCAAAGGAAACAAAATCACCTCATTGTAAAAGTATCTGCACCCCCATGTTCACTGCAGCATTAGCCACAATAACCAAAGTATGGAAACAACCAAAATGTCTGTCAAGGGATGACAGGATGAAGACATTGAGGCGTATATACACAATGGAATCATTCAGCCTTAAAAAATAAAAAGCAGATCCTGCCATCTACAGCAATGTGGGTGAATCTAGAGGACATTATGTTAAGTGAAATAAGCAAGACAAAGAAATAAAAATACTTAAATGATCTCACTTAAATGTAGAATCTAAAAAATTAATAAATAGAATACATAAAAACAGAGAGTCGAATGGTGGTTATCTGGGGTTAAAGAGGTAGCAGGGGGAGGTAGAAACGGGAAGATATAGGTGAAAGGGTACAAAGCTGCAGTTTGTAGGATGAGTAAGTCTAGAAATCTAATGTACAACATATGGCCTATAGTTAATAATATTCTGTTTTACACTTGTGATTTGACAAGAGAGTAGATTGTAGGTACTAAAATTTCAGGTGATAAACACACACACATACACAAAGGAAAGGTAACTATATGAGACCGTAGGTATGTCAGTTTACTTGACTGTAGTTACCAATTCACTATGTTTATGTATGTCAAGATAAGGATATTAAAACACATGAGGCACACCTTAAAGATATACAATAAAAAAAGAGTAAAAGAGTAAGAAATAGCAACTTGAACATAAATTTAGTTCTTTTGATAAAAAAAAAAATTAAAAAAATTTTACAAGTCAATGGTTTTGTGAAAGTTCCTGAGTTAAGTACCTCTGTTACCATCATTCTTTTTCCCGTGAGCCCTTGTAACCGAGGTTTCCTGTGGTGATACTCAAACAAAGGGGAACCTGCAGGGGTTCGCTGGAATGTGGACGCAGAGGAACCACCAGGCCTCACTCCTCTATCCACCAGGATGTCACGGACACTTTTGGTAAGTGTCTTGCTGAAATAAGTCACGTCTAGCTGTGAGATTTTCTTGCTCCTCCAACTGAGCGATACAAAATGGAAAAAAGGTTGGTCGGCTGGAGCTTGGATTTCGGGGAACTCATGGCAGTGCCTAGCAGTCACCGTTGTCTTTAATAAATACCCACAAAGCCCCTTCGATCCTCTATTCTGGAGCTTTGCTGAAGCTCAACTTTAACCGTAAGCAGCGCACAGACCCGAGAGTTACCTTTCCCGTTGCGTTGGAAAATCTGGAACTCATTTGCCCATCTCCAGTCTTTTGCCGTCTCTCCATCCCCAACTCCTGCTCACATGGTCCTGCGATCACATCTGTAAGTTCTTTCAGGACTCTGGGGTGTCATTTATCTAAGGCAACAGCCAGGCCTGCTCTCATTTTAAGCAGTTAGATGCTCTCTTTGCATCTGTCTTGCATTGAAGATCATTTTGCTTGAGAGAGAAAACAAAAGCTTTATCCTTTGTGCTGTTTTATCATCCACGTGACACTTTTTTCATTTACATTGATCATCTTTCTTTTTGTGGTTCCTGGTTTTATGAGTGCAAAATTGTATTTGCTGTCACAAATATCCTTTATAGTGCAAAATCTTATTAAAGAGATACCAGTTTAATCCAAGATGTACTATCCAGAGCTGCAGTGATTCCTCTGCTGACGATGGAATCCATTGATATGACATATTCATTTGTATTATTAATATTATGAATATACTAAGGGATTCCACATATTGTTCTATTTTTTCCTACTCCTTCGAGGTTTGAATTAATCTTGAGTCTTTGCCATATATTACAAACAATGCTTTTAAAAGTATAAGTATCAGAAGTAATGGATATCATGTAGTAAATCACACCATTCTGTTCTCTATCCAGTGATGCCAGTTTAGGAATCCCTCCCTCTTCCCAGCCCCTGTGTGCCGCAGTCACCACCACAGACCTGGCTGAGACCCAGGCGCTCCTGAGCTGTGGGGCTGGGATCAGCTGCTTCTCGGGGGGGGGGGGGGGACTTTGAGGCCCCCATGCCCCTGGCTGTCTCCAAGCAAGCAGGGCAGACACTGCAGATGGAATTCCTTTGGAACAACCGGACCACAGGTAAGCGTGGCCGAGGACGGGGCATCCCTGCCGACACGGTCTGGCCCTTTGGAGGGCTTGTGGAGTGGGGGTCTGCCAGGGGCCGCGCAGTGCCCTGTGAGCTTTGATTTACGCACCACTCTCAAGCTGTGATTGTGACTCCTTGAGGGGCCCTGGTGCAGCAATGTGTGTGATTTGGGGTGTGTTTGGGTTTGCATGTCAATGGTATGTGTGCCCCCTGTGTCTGAGCACAAATCCAGTATGTATTAGAAGACGGTTATTCCTGAGCCGTCTTGTGTAGACACCACACAAAGTGGCTGCCTTAGTGTGTTTGGGCTGCCATAACAAAGTACCTTATAAACAACAGAAATTTAATTCTTACAGTTCTAGATTCTGAGGAGTCCAAGCTCAAGGTGCCAACAGATTCAGTGTCTGGTGAGGGCCTGTTCCTCACAGATGACGATTTCTCGCTGTGTCATCACATGGTGGAAGGGGGTGAACAAGCTCCCTTTGACCTCTTTTATAAGGGCACTAATCCCATTTTTGAGGGCTCTACCCTCATGACCTAATCAGCTCCTAAATGTTCCACCTATTAATACCAATGCATTGAAGATAGGTTTCAACGTATGGATTTTGTGGGGGACACAAACATTCAGACCATAGTAGTGGCTCAGTCTGCAGTGTAGTTAATAATATTACACAGATTTTGAATTCTTGGTTATGTAAGATGTTATCACTGGGGGAAGCTGGGTGAAGGGAATTCACTGTACTATTTTTATAACTTCTTAAAAGTCTAAAATTAATTCAAAACAAAAAGTTAAAAAACAAATGTCCAGATCCAATCAATGCCCCAATTTCAAGGGAATCCAAACTACATCAGGTCCCCAAAGGGGCTCTGACCCATCCAAGAACACTGCATTTTGCCCACAGCAAGTAAAAGGCTTTGTTGACACCTAACAAACAGGTTGATCTGTTCTCTCCAAGAAGGAAGGATCTCTAGCTAGTTTCATTTTCCTGAATCATTTCTTCAATACTTCCTCTCAAACCACAATTTCACTTATGCCATTAGGAGAAATTTCAGATACACTTACCTACCTTGAAGGAGGAAAAGACTATAATCATTTTGCTTACTTTCAGACAACAAAGCTAGAAATCACAAGTCTGGGGTAACCTGAAAATCTCAATGTTGTTTTATTTAAGGGATGCCAAGACTCCCTGTGCCCCGGCACTATGGGTAGAGGGATTTCCTGCATGCCACCTCACTAATGCAAGATGCATTAGCCCATAGCTTTAGAAGTTCCAGATTTCTTGGCACCAAAGGGTTATGAATAATCCTCTCCACTCCCCTTGACTGTTGGTGGCCTGACCCCTCCTGCCCTTTGATCTTGTCAGGGAGAATTCAAGAGACCAAGTTTTTTATGCCCTAGACTAGCAGCAGTGCTTCTCCAACTTTGGTGTACGTAGGAATCACCTGGTAAAATACAGTCTCTCGGGCCACACTCTCTGAAATTCTAGGATAGCGGGCGAGTTGTGCCCAACATTGACAGTGACTCCAGGTGATCTGATGTGGGTTGACTGTAGATCACACTATGGAAATCACTGGCAGAAGGTTATAAAGGATAAACAAAATGTTTTTATAAAAAATAAAGAAAATGTCTCACAATACACAAGATTTAATTAGAAGATGACATGAAAATCTAAGGGTTTGACATGAGCATTCAATCATTAGGAATGAAAACATCATGATGGTTCATCAGCTCACATTTATATTTCATTCTCCCTTTAGTAATTAATCATTGAAGAATAAAATATTAGAATTGCCCATTTGTTTTCACCTGGGAGATAATGACATTGACGTTGTCATTTCCATAAGCCTGATTGGGAGAAAATGAAGCCAAATTCCTTAGTGTTTTTTTCCCAGTGGTAAGTAGTTGCATGTAAGGTGACTGAGTTCTTTTTAAAGTATCAACAAGTAGAGAGTAGAAATGGGTTAACATACAGACTTGCTGAGTTTACATAGATTGCGATTATTCTGGAAATCACAAGGAAGAAATTGCATTTAAAGTGCAGTGGTAAGATTTTCAAATAGGCTTTTTTTACTATTCCAAGTCAGGTCAGATTTCCCCTTCCTGAACAGCATTCCTCTTAGCATCTCATTTACCTTTAAACTTGGCCATTTCTCAGCTTTTTAAGCACAAGACTTTTGTCCTCAGAAGGACTGTGAGTTCAGGGCAGAGCAAAATCACACCACCCCCCTACAGAGCTTCGCATACAGTAACTGCAATAAATATTTGCTGTATGAATCCATGAATAAATAAATTTAGATGAGCAGCCAGTCAAACCACCTTCACCAGATAAATTTGCTCTGAGGGAGAAGGAATGAATGCTAGAAAGATCACTGAATTTAGATTCAGAAGAAGTCGTCTTTGCTTCCTCAGTCTGTAACTTGTCAACCAGGGCTATCCAATAGACATACAGCACAACTTACAAATGCAAGCTACCTATGTAATTGTACATTTTTTAGCAGCTCTATTTTAAAAAATAAACAGGTGAAACTAATTTTAAGAATATATTTTATTTAACCCAATGTATATAAAATATTATTTCATCATGTAATCAATGTAAACTCTTAATGAGATACTTTATATTCTTTTTTCACAAAGATTTTGAATTGTGCATTTTACACTTACAGTGCATCTAAATTTGGACCAGCCACATTTCAGGTGCCCAATACCCACACATGGCTGGTGGCTATGGTGTTGGAGCACACAGCCCCAGAGGTGTCCCAGCTATGCACAAACCTCGACTTGCTTATTTGGACCACTGGAATAATACCTACTTCATAGGGTTTCTGTGAGGATTAAATGAGACAACGGACTGTGGGTGTGGGGGGCTTACAACTCAAAGGTTTAGTTCTTGCTACACATCCGCTGATGGTGGATCGAGGACTCTGCTCACTGACTTAAAGTTTTCATCGTGTCCTTTTACATTGGGAGGAGCAAAGTAACTCATATGACCACCCCTGAAAGTCAATGGGAGTGGAGTAGAGAACTGCTATCCTACCACGTCTGGAAAGTAGAGATCAAGAAATATTTGATGAATATCACAAAGGAGGAATGCACAGGGTATCCCAGAACAAGCATTCTAATCATTTTTAGTAACTTTCTGAGGAACTCATTTCTCTAGTCCACACTACCACCCAAGACAGCATTTTAAACACAGTGCTTTCTCCCAGCACGTTTGTGTAGAGGGGTAAAGGTGGGAGAACCGCATCAAACATCCAAAGATGGTTTTGTTGCTGTTGTTTTTGTTGTTGTTTTTTAATAGAGATGGGGTCTCACTTTTTTGACCAGGCTGGAATCCCACCTCTCATCTCAGCTGGGACTACAGCCCCAAATGTTTTCATACTGTTAATAGCAAGGTCTCAATCCTGTTGTACCTTTGCAAACGCTGATCCTGCCTGGAGCACTCCTCATCTGTCCGAGGTCAAGTCAAATGTCACTTGCTTTATTCTTTTTTTAGACAAATCTTTCCCATGTGTTCCGTGGAGCACCCACAGTGAACAAACATCCAATGTCTACGGCATGGAGCTTGCTTTCCCTCCTAAGTGGCACACTTCTGTGACAGCCTCTTGCAGGACGGCTTTTTGTTTAGACAACCTTCTCTGTCACCTCTGTGGAGACGGATCAGGGCCTTACTCACATTTAGCACCAGCCTCTTTATATTGTGTAGAGTCTGGAGACAAGGTTGCTAACAGGTTAGCCTCAAAATGCAGAAGTTAACCCGTAAGTCTTGTATAGAAGCGATTCACCCTGGGAGACGGCTGCCGGCGGGCGGGTGTCTCTTCTGAATCGAGGCACGATGGCCAGGATACATTATGAAAGCAGCTTAACAGGTACTAGCGCATTTTATGCTCGATAAAAAATGTGACAAGACAGCAAGACTAATCACCAAAATGCAAGCAAGTGAGCCAAGGCATCTGACGCTCCACAGGCATTAGAGATGCAAGACGTGTGGTGGAACAGTTTCGTCATCTGTAAAACGGGATAGTATTAATTAATACCTACCTAATCGGCTGTGGCGATGAAATGAGAGAATGTTTGTAAAGGACAGTGCCTGGTGCTTAGTAAGAACTCTATTATACTATTATTTAAATAATTATTTCAATGATTGTGAATCATGTTTATTATTACTTTAGAGTATTGCCCTCCTTATTATTGGCTTGAGGAGCCACCTGCCCCGTGTGTGGAGCAGGTCTGCTTTAGTCACTCTGAGTTCGTTTGGGTGAAGGGACTTTGACCAGCTTTCATTTGGCTTATATTCTGTTCTGGTGACCAGCCTGGGAGAAAGTGAACCTGAGGATATGGCAGCCGTCTTCCCGGACGCGTGAGGAGACACTTTTTCCACGAAGCCGCCCGACCTGTAGAAGGCATTAAAAAAAAAAAAAAAAAAAAAGCACCCTGATGACATTGTCAGAGTCCCTAGGTCCAGATCTGCTTAAAGTGGGACCCGTTTTTTTTTTTTTTTTTTTGACAAAATGCACCCAACTTTGAACTAGGGTTTTGATCCCGGTAATGGAACCATGGCCGTCAGCGTGCTGTCCAGGAGTCGGGTCACCGGGCTTCCCGAATCTTGTCCTGGGTCTGCCTGAGGCAAAGACCCGTCTAGCTGTCCAAGTCCGGGCTCTTCCTTCATCCCTGCCAGCCCTCCCCGGGGACGCAGGCGTTGCACTCCTTCGCAGGAGCGTTCCCGGGGCTGCCTGCACCCTCGCCCTGCACCCTGTGCAGCGCCCGGCACCGAGGGACGCGCCACTCGCTCCGGGCTGCAACCCTCTGGTTACGAGGTCACCCTCCTTCTTCCACTTGCCTGCTCTTGGAGGGGACATGACGATCCGCCCCAGAGCCAGGGCTCCTCAGCAGGGGGCCGTGTCGGAGCACCAGATGTTTATCATAAAATTCACCTTTTATGATGCCTCCTTATCACAGCTGGAGGTTTGATGAACTTAACATTTTTTGTACCTCTAATTGTAATTTATCAGTGAGGATGCGGTGGGACATTTTGGAGTAAGACATAGGTATGTAGGCCGGGCGCAGTGGCTCACGCCTGTAATCCTAGCCCTCTGGGAGGCCGAGGCAGGAGGATAGTTTGAGCTCAGGAGTTCGAGACCAGCCTGAGCAAGAGCGAGACCCCGTCTCTACTAACAATAGAAAGAAAATTAGCTGGACAACTAAAAATATATAGAAAAAATTAGCTGGGCATGGTGGCGCATGCCTGTAGTCCCAGCTACTCGGGAGGCTGAGGCAGGAGGATTGTTTGAACTCAGGAGTTTGAGGTTGCTGTGAGCTAGGCTGACCCCATGGCACTCTAGCCCGGGCAACAGAGTGAGACTCTGTCTCAAAAAAAAAAAAAAAAAAAGAAAGACATAGACATGTAGCATTTTATAGGTCAATACTAGCAACAATAGAGAAAAATTACATTACAAATGTTATTCATCAGAGTTTTTCGTAGACTATATGTGGAAAGTTTAAGGTGGTGCTTTTTCAAAAGACGATAAAACTATATATGGCCTAAATAAATAAACAAATCTTCAGCAGACAAAAAAGAAATAAGAAATGCTTGGAGCCATTCAGCGCTGAAGCAAGTCGCCTTTTGCATTAGGGTGAGCCCTGAGGGGTTGCCAGGTTACAGAGCCTGGCAGTGATTACCCTTCCTCATGGCACTCCTCCAGAAAGTTCCGTGTGTTCTACGATCTTTGTATTAGAAGGCAGAATGTTGTGAACGCATTTAGGAAAATGTTCCATCCAAAAAAAAAAAAAAAAAGTCATAGGCATATAGGTTTCTCTGAAGCTGCCCTCACAAAGGTAGTCAGATTTAAAGATTGATGAGTGTTAGGTACATACTCCTGAAAGTGAATGTAGACTTTTGATCATTCTTTTACCAGTGATAAAATCTGGCCCAGAGATCTAAAGGGATTTGTTCAAGTTCACTAGAGTTTACTTACATTACATTTGTTTACGTGAACACTGTAATGGGAGCGGTGATTTTCCTCTGCTCAGTGTTCCTTCCTTTGAGGGAAAGGTCTCTCTCTTTACTGGGTGTGATGACGCTGGAGGGGCCTCAATCCCAGCACTGGAGGCTCCTCAGGTGGCCCCAGGGGTGGGAGGTGCTCTAGTCAGGGTGCCCACCCACTGAGCCGTAAAGCGTGGGCATGGGACCACTTCATATCACCAAACAGAACCAGGCCTGCACGTAGACAGATTAGGGTTTTGTACTTGTTTCTAGTACTTGCTCTATATTTACGCTTCTAATCTCAGTTTTAGTGACTCTTTCTAAGAATATTTCTGGTGATTTAGGAAACAGTATCTGTGCACTTTAGGGATTTGGTTCTTTCAAGTTGAAAATGCTCTGTTCAAAATCCCCCTGAGAGGTAGGGCCAGAGGTTGCTTACAATTGGCAGGTAGAATTTGGGGGAGGGAAATGAAACTTTCTATATGTTGATTGTGATGGTGATTACTACCATATGCATTTGTCAAAACTCATAAAGTATCAAAAATGGTGAATTTACCGATCGGTAAATTATACCTTGGAGGGAATCAGAAGTACCATCCCAAAATATGTCACTTTGGTATAAGGACTCTTTTGAGCCAAAGGTAATTGAGAATCAACAGATATAGGAAGAGTTTTCTGCCCTCTCCTTAACTACCTAAACGCGGTGCATAAATTTCCCTTGGTGAAGGTCTCTCCTTGCTGAACCAGAAAGAGAAGAGTGAGTCTTATCACTGAAGACAGAGGATCAACACTGAGCTGAGTTTGTATGAACAGACCTTACTATTAACAAAATAACCCCATCTTCCATTGATTTCCCCCATATATTTTCTAGTGACTTCCTCACAACTTATCTTCCCTTGAAGCCCACCCTGTTTTTTCCAAAAGCGTATATAAGACCCAGAGTTTAACTACTTCTTTGAGGTTCATTTTTCTTTTCTGTGAACTCCTATGCATGTAAATGTTAATAAAAAGTAGGTGCCTTTTCTTCTGCTAATTAGTCTTTTGTTAGTTTAATTCACAGGCCTGCATGTACTAAACGTAAGAGGATAGAAGATTTTCCACCCTGACAACCTAAAAAAACAAAAAAACAGAGAAATGTTTATGTAATATTAGGATTTGGGAAGAAAGAAAAAAAGATCACAAAATATTAACAGCATGCTCATTTTGATCCTACAATGGACATCTTTGGCTTTGGTCTGCTCAGACATTTTTTTCCCTCTGGGAGTCTGCCTCTCCCTGATTCCAAGTGGTCCAGATGTAATATCAAAGATAATGCTATGCCTTCTCCCTGTCTGGTCAAAGTGACAGGCACGTATCCCTGATTGAACCCATAATAGTAACCCTGTCCCTCTGGTAACATACCTAGAGTAGGTATGTGACTGTAGCAGGGCCAATCAGAGTTCACCCCTACATTTATAAAAAGACAATGGGAGAAAAAAGTCTCTTTCCTGTTCTTGCTACCCGTAATTCCCTATCATTTGATTTTAAAATGGAAGCACAGAAACCCAGTTGCTGCCACCATTCTTCTCACTACACTGAGCTGAGTTCAGTGCCTGCCATGGGCTACGCCTGCTCTCAACCTTGCTGCCTAATGCCACACTCTGGTCTTACAAAGTTATACCCCCACCAAGAGTGTCTGACAATGGTTCTAGTGGCTCCACATCCTCATCAACACTTGGTAGTGTCAGAACTGAAATTTTTGCCAATTCCTGCTCTGTCTTAAATTTGCATTTCTCTGGTTACAGTGAGGTCGAGCATATTTTCAATGTTTATCAGTCACATAGATTTTCTCATGCATGAATTCCTTATTCATATCTTTTGCCTATTTTCCCATTGGGTTGTCTTTTTCTCATTGATTTGTGAAGGTTGTTTTTTCAATATATTCTGCATACTATTTTTTTGTCAGCTAGATATATTGACTTGATCTTTTCCCATTTTTTAATTAAAAAAAAAAAACTTTTAAAATATAGCCTTTTGGTTGGGTGCAGTGGCTCCTACTTGTGATCCTAGCACTTGGGGAGGCCAAGACAGGGATCACTTGAGGCAAGGAGTTCAAGACCAGCCTGAGCAAGAGCAAGACCCCATCTCTATGAAAAATAGAAAATTAGCTGGGCATGGTGGCAAGTGCCTGTAGTCCCAGCTACTTGGGAAGCTGAGACAGGAGGATCACTTGAGCCCAGGAGTTTGAGGTTGCGGTGAGCTATGATGATGCCATTGCACTCTAGCATGGGTGATAGAGTGAGACCATATCTCAAAATAAATAGATAAATAAATATATACCCTTTTGTTGAAAAGAAGTTTAAAAATTTAATGTCATCAAATTTATTGCTCTTTTCTCTGTGAATTATGTTTTTATATCTTGGGTAATAAGTCTTCTATTTTGTTCTAAATTTGCAAAATTTTTCTTTTTATATTTAGGTTTTAATTCACCTGAATTCATATTGTGTATACTCACCGGGCATGGTGGCTCATGCCTGTAGTCCCAGCTACTCGGGAGACTGAGGCAGAAGGATTGCTTGAGCCCAGGAGTTTGAGGTTGCTGTTAGCTAGGCTGACCCCATGGCACTCTAGCCTGGGCAGCAGAGGGAGACTGTCTCAAAAAAAAAAAAAAAGTCGTGTATACAGTGTGAGGTAGGGACTTTTTTCTTTTCTTTTCTTTTTAATTTCCATGCAGATAATCAATTGTCTTATTATCATTTATTAAAAAGTCTATACTCTGTTGAAGAAACCTTCCCCATACTGGTTTGAACTGTCACTGCTATCATTATCAAGGCCCCTAATGTGTAGTTTCTTTTTATTTCTCTTTCTTTTGTTGTCAGTTTGGGCTTGCTCTTTTTATTATTGAGGTGAAATTCAAATAACATAAAATTATTTTAAAGTGAGAAATTTAGTGGCATTTAGTACATTCAAGATGCAGTGCAGCCACCACTCTTATCTGTAGTTCCAAAACATTTTTTTCACCCCAAAAGGACCCCATGCCCATTAGGTAATTATTCCTCAAAGTCTCCTCCTCCTCCTAGCCATTGTCAATCACCAATCTGCATCCTGTCTCTATAGTTTTACCTATTCTGGACATTTCATATGAATAGAATCATATAATATGTGACCTTCTGTATCTGACTTCTCTCACTAAGCATAATGTTTTCAAGGTTCTTTCGGGTCATAGCATGTATCACTACTTCATTCCTTTTTATGGCTGAATAATATTATATCTTACGTATATGCTACAACTGGTTTATCCATTCATTTGTTGATGGATGTTGAGTTTTGTCAGATCCTTTTTTTGCATCATTTGGGATGATCATGAGGTTTTCTTTATTTTATTAATGTGTACCACATTGATTGCTTTTTGTACATTGAACCACTCTTGCATTCCTGGGATAAATCGCAATCTGTCTTGGTGTATAATCTTTTAGTATGCTGTTGGATTGGGTTTGCTAGTATTTTGTTGAGGGTTTTTACATTCTTTTATATTTTAAGCTAGTTTGAATTAATTTTTTAAAAACTTATGTCTTAATCCATACAGAATTTGGCATCAGGGAATGGAGTGTGGCAGCAATAGATTTTACATATAGAATTGGGTAAGTTTGAGTGTAGGCTAGAAAGCACCAAGGACTCCTCTGGTCTGGGCTGGGAAGTTGGCAATCCTTGGTGCATGGAAACAGTACTGTTGGTTAAACTGAAGTTTGCTGTTTATTGGGATGGCAGCATTTGTGACATTTGTAGGAAAAACTCAGGATATTGCATGCATCTTTAGCCTTCAGAAAGGAGCTACAATAAAGAGGCAACCTTAGCTGAAGGAATACCATCCAAAAGAAAAGAAGGAAGGAAATGTAACTTTCCTCAGAGATGTCCTTTCTACCTCCAGAAGGAAATCCAAAAGTGTTGCATATCTGGGTGTCTGAAGCCAGCCAGAATTTGAAAGCCAAACTACCTATCAAGCTACAGATAGTATCAGTTAAGGAAGGAAAACAGAGGAAAACACAGAAGGTAAAATTGGAACTCAGGAACTCCAGCCATCTTCCCACCCCTCCTCCCCCCTCTCCTGAGCATCTGTGAAGCCCTCACTGGCTCCCAGGAGGATGGCTGTGCTCACTTTGAGTACTTAGCTGGGATGTAGCCTAGAAGCATGGAGTAAATTTTTGGCACCTTCTCACCAAGATTATTGTATTCATTTCATGTTGCTGCTATGATAAATTACCATAGATTTACTGGCTTAACACAAATTTATTATCTTATAGTTCTGGAGGCCAGAAGTCCCAAATAGGTCTTATTGAACTAAACTGAAGAGGCTGGCAGGGCTTCACTCCTTTCTGGAGGCTCTCAGGAGAATCTGTTTCCTTGCCTTTTCCAGGTTCCAGAGGCTGCCCACATTCTTTGGCTCACGGCCCCTTCTTCCCTCTTCAAAGGCAGCAACGGCCAAACAAGTCTTTCTCAGAATGCATCACCCCAGTACTGACTCCTCTGCTTCCATATTTAAGGACCCTTGTGGTTACATCGGGCCCGCCCCAGGAATCCAGGATAATCTCCCTGTTTTAAGGTCAGCTGATTAGCAATCTTAATTCCCCCTTGCCATGTAACCTAACATGGTCATAGGTTCTGGGGATTAGGATGTGGACATCTTCAGAAGAACACTATTCTGTCTACTACAATTATTACTTTGAATTTTCTTATTGCTGCAAAACACTACTCTAAGTAGCTATATTATAATTTAAAATTTCCCTGTTGATACACTCCTTGGATCTGTTTTTCTTTTCCTGTAATAAATGATATTATGACAAACACCACTATAAATATAATTTTATATTTTGGATTTTTCTTTGGGATTGTTAGAATAAATCATGTAAATATTTTGTGACTTTTAATACTCATATCTATATTGTTTTCTAAAATAGCTGTACTAATATCACATATTCATTTCCAGCTTTTCAGGATGTCCCTTCTGAGTGAGGCGGCTCACGTCTGTAATCCCAGCACTTTCTCAGAGGCTGAGGCAGGAAAATCGCTGGAGGCCAGGAGTTTAAGACCAGCCTGAGCAACATAGCGATCCTCCTGCCTCAGCCTCCCAAAGTGCTGGGATTACAGGGGTGAGCCACCACACCCAGCAGATTTCTGGCTCTCTTAATCACTACAGCATCTGCAGCACCTGGCCTGGTGCCTAGCACTTCAGGTAAGTCCTCAGTAAGTGTTTGTGGAATGAATGACTGAGAGAGCATAGTGGAGTGGTTAAGAGTTTTAAAGCCAGACATATGTGGCTCAGGTTTCCAGATGCTTCACATAGAGTCATTTCTTTAATCTTCACAACTACCTTATAAGGTAGGTACTATTTTCAGCATAGCTGCCATCTTTCAGATAAGAAAATTAAGGTACAGAGATGTTAAGTAATTCTCCCAAAGCCTCACACAAGTAAATGGCAGGCTAGGATTGAAGTCCAGGTGATAAACTCTGGCTGCAGCAGCTATGTTCTTAACACTGCACGGCCTCTCTGATGTACTGGCATCTACCTCCTAGGGTTGTTATGGGGATTAAGTAATAAAATAGAAAGGGCTTTGATGCCTAAAAAGTGCCAGACATGTAATAAAGCACAATAAGTTTTTTCTCTTTTGTCATTCATATTACTATCTTGTTATATTTTGTAGGTCCTCTATATCATTTACCCTCTATATTAAAATATTAGTTTCAAAAAGCTTTAGTTGTCCATTTTTAAGTGGGTTTGTATCATAAAAAATTACTTCTCCTTAAGGGTTTTTTTTTATGTATGTAGTATTTGTTCTTACTATGAATAGATGGAATGTTGTATACCTTGAGTCCTGTTTCTGTCCCATGTGGAATATAATAAAACAATATTCCAATGACCTTCCCTTGTGACTGACATAGCCCCAAATAGACCTAGATAGGGAAAGGCCTGAAACTTACAACTATGCCTCTTCATTGCACAACAATTTGAATGTACTTAATGCCACCAAACATTACACCTAAAATGGTTAAGATGGTAACTTTTGTTATGTATGTTTTACCACAATAAAATAAACCAACAAAAACATATCTTTTTCAAGCTTACGCGGATCTTAAAAGGACAAGATTCCAGATCCATAAACATCTCTAGCAGAGATAAATTTTCTAAAGAGCTTAAAATGTTTTCATAGTGAAAAGATGCCAATATTATCCATTAATATTGTGTCATTAATATTCTCTTGATAATGTTTTATCTTTTCTTAATTTCTCATTGCATTAAGAAATCAATTACAATTCCCCCACCCAGAGTAATATGGGTAAAGGACAAATTTCTGAAATATTATTAAGTATTTACATATCTAGAAGTATTAAAATATATATACAAGTTTGCACAATTGCCCTCGTGACTCAGCACTTAAGAAGGATTTCTCATGCGTTGCACACAGCCAAGTCACCACGTTAAACAGACAATACCCTGGGGTAACAGAAAGAATTGTCTCATGTGTCATAGTCAATGAATCACTCAATTAAATAAGCAATTACATGATCAGTTCCAGTAGAGGTCGCTGCCATTCATTTCAAAATCATATCATTGATTTACAAGAAAACTTCAAGACCATGTACTAAATTATTAATTCAGAATACAAAAGAATTTTTTAACACTTCCTCTGTATCTCTTCACTTTGAATAATCTATTTTAAACCTGTGAACCAATATGTTATAAAAGTTATATAACCTTTAATATTTTGAAATTTAAAAACAAGAAGAAAAAAAATTATACAGACTACTTGAGGGACAACTATTGACTGATGATAAACATTTTAAAAAACAATTTCCAGAAATTATTTCTATAATAATTGATGTACTAAAGAAAAGGTAGGTCATAGGGTAAATTATCACAGTTGTCTGAACTATCCAAAAGTAATTTTTTTACAATATAAAAGTATTACATATTAAGATATTAATCTAAATACCATTCCCACTAAAAGGAACCAGGGCTTCCTGGAGAAATGGCTGATTTCAGGTCTGGGGCGGGGAAAGTACATGGTAGGCCTGGATCATTATTGTTCCAGAAGGTAACAAAGTGTTCAAAAAACACATGGGGGCAAATCAAAAAGACACAGGAGCCTACTAGAAGAGGCTTCTGCTGGCCAAATTTGGGGAAATTTGAGCAATTTTTAAAAATGGCAATAGATTAAAACAAATTGAATTAAAACAGAATCCAAGAGTCCAGGATCCCCCAAAAGAAGATGGAGTGAGGAAAGGCTCTTATTAGCTGCTAACCCAACTAATGACTATAGAAGGAATGATTGATTTAGAAAATCATTATTACTTTACCAATTTAATGATGGATTCCAACAAATATCAACAATGGATGCTGAAGCCATAGGTCAAAATTGCTGAGACCAGGGGATATACACTATATTCAAATATCACAGAGTATTTATTAATCGCAAAGAGGAAATGGAGATACCTGGTACACAACACCTTACCAAAAGATCAAACATGACATCCTCAATGTTAGGACAAATTGACACAACATACCTGCTGGCATAATGCACCAAGAAAAGCACACCACCAACTAGAGCCAAAATGAATAACCCAAACTGAATTCTGAGACAATCTATTAAAACATAGGCCTTTGCATGTTCTATCTCAAAAGGAAAAAAAAGGCAGCAGAACTGTTTGAGATTAAAGGGGACTAAAGCTACATGACATTAAGTGCAATACATGATTCTAGATTGGACCCTGGATTAAAAAAAAGAAGAAAATCTTATGAACAGCATTATTGGGACACTTTGGAAAATCTGATTATTGACTATTTTTAATATTGCGATGCTAAGTGAATTTTTGATAATATTGTATCAATGTTACATTTCTTGAATATGATCAGGTATGGTGGAAAAGGCGATTTTTCTTAAGAGTGAGGGATTAAACAGTTAGGCATACAGTGTAATGATGGAAGTTCCTTTGTGCTATTCTTTTAGCTTTCCTATGGGCTTGAAAATTCTCAAAATAAAAAGGTTGGGGAAAATTGCATTAAAAAAATTCTAGTAAAAGACTCTTTACCATGCATGTTTTATTTATTCATGTTTTTGCTTAACATTGTCTTTGTTTTACCTAGTCTTGTGAAATTCTATATTGAGGCTTGTCAGTTATTTTGTGATACTTTAAACATAGTAGCTATTTTGGACCACATGAAATAGACAATGAATGCAGTTAAATCTTCCTCCCCAGTTTATTCTTTTGGTAAAATATGTTGGAAAAAGAATCATCCTAAAATTCCATGTTTTAGGTTTTCTAAGAAGAAAATTGTAAAGAGGGAACCTTCTACTGTGGGCCACCATGTTCTGAACGAGAAGATGAAATTGTGGTCAGGGGATTTTAAGGCTGGCAGGGATCTCAAAGGTTATGAATGCATCGTGGGTTTTGCTCTTAAGTGGCTCAATAGCTGCTTGGTCATTCTGACACATGTGCAACCTGGAAATACAGAGTTAGCGCAGCATGGGGGACCTCTGATTTGGTGGGGGGGGGCTTGGGAGCTCCTCAGTAAATGTTCTCCTTTTCTGTCCTGCTGGGGACAATTTTGAGGTGAATTATACATGGCTCCTCAGAGACCTTCGAGAGGAATCCAACTCCAGTTACCTAGAGCAATGCACATTTGAGAATGTACCCTTCTCCTATTTCACTCTTCCAAGTCCCTCCCACGATTAGGATCACTTCCCAGAGTCAACTGTGTGCACACAAGCACATTTCTCAGGCTCTGCTTGAAGACACTCACGTTCCACAGGGCCTTTCCTGGTACCTCTGAGTCCTGAGCCTCTCCAGAGAGAATCATCTTACTTCCCGTTGATACCCTGCCTTGCCTTGGTTAGAAGCACGTCCAGATTCCCCTCGAAGGGAGTGGAGACTTCTTCATAAATAGAAGCTTGTAAATGTTTGTGGATATCTGTTGTCTGTTGATGGCTCCTTTCCCATTCCCTTTGCCCTTGTAAGTTGCAATAATTTAATTTCATATTGTTATTTTAGCTGGGAGCACTGAAATATACAATTACCAAAAATTGTTTTAAAACTCACAGAGGGACTCAATAGCACAACGGAGGTGATAGAGTGAAGATTTAGCGAACTTGAAGATAGAGCAAAAGAAATGACCAATCTGAATAACACAGAAAATAGACTAAAAAAAAAGGAAAAGAAAAAAGAGCAGAGCTTCAAATATTAGTGGGACTATAATAAATGATCAATCACTCATACCATTTGCCTATTTTTTGCATCTTTTGAACTGTTCATATAATATTTCTCCTTTTTGTGTTATTCTTGTTATTAATACGGTAAATTGCATTGATGGTTTTGAACATTTGCATTATCTTAGTGAGGCTATATTATCCTTTGTGTTTATTGTTAGATTCTGCTTGCTAATATTTTACTAAGGGTATTTGTATCTATGTTCATGGAGATATTGAAGGAAATGACATATAATATAAAATTATTAAAGTAATAATAATCTGGGTTTATACACATGAGTTGTGGTAACAAAGACCAAGGTATACCTGGCTGTCAAGAAATGCAGAAGTGTGTTGTGCTCAGTATCTTGAAAGGGGGTGGAGAATTGGGCATAGCCCCATTTCACTTTTGGCTTTGTCATTTAGAGAAATGCTGATTTATTTGAATAGCTTAAAGGTAGTCACTAGTAGAATATTAAAATCAGTTTTATAAAACAAAATAACACAAGAAAGATCACTGTATCATTTATAACAATGACTATAAATAGATTAAACTCCCTGTGAAATGACAAAGATTCTCAGACTGACACATGAACAACATCCAACTCTATGGAATTGATAGGGACACCATTAAAAATAAATAGAGAAAAGATTAAAGGTACTTTCTTTTCCTAGTATTCTGACAACTTAAAATAAAGATGCTAGGCCCAGCGAGGTGGTTCACACCTGTAATCCTGGCACTCAGGGAGGCCGAAGCGGGAAGATGGTTTGAGTTCAGAAGTTGGACACTAGCCTGAGCAAGAGCAAGACTCTTCTCTACTAAAAATAGAAAAATTAGCTGGGCATCATGCCTGTAGTCCTAGCTGCTCTGGAGGCTGAGGCAGGATGATGGGTTGAGCCCAGGAGTTTGAGGTTGTAGTGAGCTATGTGACGCCACGGCACTCTACTGGGGTGACAGAGTGAGATTCTGTCTCAAAAAAAAAAAAAAAACATGCTGAATTTTATTGAATGTTTTCTTGTGGATGCTGTTTTGTTTTGTTTTGTTTTTTTGAGACAGAGTCTCACTCTGTTGCCCAGGCTAGAGTGAGTGGCATCAGCCTAGCTCACAGCAACCTCAAACTCCTGGGCTCAAGCAATCCTCCTGCCTCAGCCTCCCGAGTAGCTGGGACTACAGTCACGGGCCACCATGCCTGGTTACTTTTTTCTATATATATTTTTACTTGTCCATATAATTTCTTTCTATTTTTAGTAGAGACGGGGTCTTGCTCTTGCTCAGGCTGGTCTCGAACTCCTGAGCTCAAACGATCCACCCGCCTCGGCCTCCCAGAGTGCTAGGATTACAGGCGTGAGCTGCCATGACTGGCCTGGATGCTGTTTTTAAAACAAACTTATTGGACTGTTACTAGAACATACTATACTAATAAATTTTCTAATATTAAATTATACTACAGTTTCTGATATAAACACGAAAAGAAAAGATGGCCAAGGGCTGAGCGCGGTGGCTCATGCCTGTAATCCTAGTACTCTGGGAGGCCAAAGAGGGAGGATCGCTGGAGGTCAGGAGTTCGAGACCAGCCTGAGCAAGAGCGAGACCCCCGTCTCTACTAACAATAGAAAGAAATTAGTTGGACAACTAAAAATACATATAAAAAATTAGCCAGGCATGGTAGTGCATGCCTGTAGTCCCAGCTACTCAAGGGGGCTGAGGCAGAAGGATTGCTTGAGCCCAGGAGTTTGAGGTTGCTGTGAGCTAGGCTGGCGCCACGGCACTCTAGCCTGGGCAACAGAGTGAGACTCTGTCTCAAAAAAAAAAAAAGAAAAGAAAAGAAAAAGAAAAGATGGTCAAAGATTTATCAGACATTCCTAAGCAAAAAATAAATACATAAAACGATGGTAACAACACTAATATCATACAAAAAAGAAATCAAGGCAAAAGGCCTTAAATGGGATACAAATGGCTATTTTATTTCACTTTATTTTTTGCTTATTTCTTTATCTTTTAAAAGTAGAAACAGTGCATAGGCAGGGTTGGGAAGCAGAGATAATACAGAACATTATAAAATTGAAACTTTAATTTTGCTTTTGCCACAGCCATAAACCCGCTGCTCCTGAAAGGAAACTGCTGTTACATGGTAATAAAGGTTACACTTCAAGAATGTGAAAACAGTGAATACAATTGCACCAAAATATAAAAGCCAAAGAAGAAATAAATAGAATGCCACATTTGCAGGAATTTTTAATTTTTTTTTTTTAAGAGACAGGGTCTCACACTGTTGCCCAGGCTAGAGTGTGGTGACTATTCACAGGCATGGTCATAGCACACTGCAGCCTCGAATTCCTGGGCTCAAGAAATGCTCCCACATCAGCCTCCCAAGTATCTGGGACTACAGTATAGAATTTTTAATATATCATTCTAAGTCTTTGCTAAATTATACAAGCAAAAAATAAACCAGATTATGGATGCTAGAATGATAAAATCAACAAACATTTTAATAACAGCATGTCAAATATTATATCTTTTCAATGGAGAATATACTTTTTTCCCAACATCAGTGGAATTTATCATAAAGCTACAAAGAAAATACTGATGAAAAAAAATTTTTTGTCCCTCTCTGGGAAAAATACTGATAAAACTTAAGAGCAGAAATTACATAGAGCACATTTTCTGACTATAATGCACTAAAATAAAAAATAAGTAATGAAATTTTAAATTCTAAATAACCAAAATACTTGGAATTTTAGCTACAAATATATTTAAACATTAATATGCATTACACATAGGAAGAACTTTCTAGATTCTAGAATTGATTTTCTTCAACCAGCTATTGTTGTTGTTTTTTTTTGAGACAGAGTCTTGGTCTGTCACCAGGGCTACAGTGCCAAGGCATCAGCCTAGCTCACAGCAACCTCAAACTCCCGGGCTCAAACAATCCTCCGTCCTCAGCCTCCCGAGTAGCTGGGACTACAGGCATGTGCCATCATGCCTGGCTAATGTTTTCTATTTTTTGTAGAGATAGAGTATCACTCTTGCTCAGGCTGGTCTCAAACTCCTGACTTCAGGCCATTCTCCCACCTCAGCCTCCCAGAGTGCTAGGATTACAGGCATGAGCCACTGTGTCTGGCCAGCCGTTGTTAATAATATTTTACATATTACATGGCTGGATACTTTCCAGACAGCCTCATACACACACAAAAAAAATATGACTTGAGCCTCAGTTTGCAATGATACAAGAAAAACATTGATTTTTATCCCATGAAGAAAGGCATATAAATTTTGTGTTAACCTTAATAAAGTTGTAGACTTTGTGAAGTTGTAGAGAGCAGTTGAGTGAGCATGCTACTCAGGGAAGAAAGCAGCATTCTCCCAGCATAGATTCATTTTCTACTGTTCTTTACCATCATGATCATTGAAATTAATACAAGAAAAGAAATGAAATAACAAGCACTTTGGTTATGGACATATACCAGATAATTTATCAACTATAAAGAAATAGAAGTGGCCGGGAGCGGTGGCTCAAACCTGTAATCCTAGCACTCTGGGAGGCCGAGGCGGGTGGATCGTTTGAGCTCAGGAGTTCAAGACCAGCCTGAGCAAGAGCGAGACCCTGTCTCTACTAAAAAATAGAAAGAAATTAGCTAGACAACTAAAAATATATAGAAAAAATTAGCTGGGTATGGTGGCGCATGCCTGTAGTCCCAGCTACTCGGGAGACTGAGGCAGGAGGATTGCTTGAGCCCAGGAATTTGAGGTTGCTGTGAGTTAGGCTGATGCCACGGCACTCTAGCCTGGGCAACAGAGTGAGACCCTGTCTCCAAGGGAAAAAAAAAAAAAAGGAAAGAAAATTAATGTGGAAACTCAATTAAAGAAATTTTTTAAAGAAAGAAAGAAAAAAAAAACACACCACAATTGTTGTGTGTCTCTCGGTCTTAAACTGCACCATAGAAACATCCTGCCCCGAGGACTTCACTTTACTAGGATTGTTTTAGTCCTGACTCATTTCTCGGAATTCACCTGTCAGGGTTGATGCCAGATTCTCCTGGGTTCTGACTTCACAAATGAGACACCTGAAGAAATGGAGTTCTTACGGGAGTCACAGACTTAATGAAGTGGGATGGAGGAGTCATTTCGGGTTTTCTGCATATTTGGTCTTTCTGCAGTGTTTCCTGTGACTAGCCTAGCTAGCAGTTACTCCGTTTATAGGATAGGTTTACTTTTGTTCTTGTGTTCTAAGAACCAGTTAGAGTTATTCAATAAATCTTCTAATTCATTAATTTGTTTTGTTGCTATTCTTTCTTTCTGGTTGTTTTGTTGTTGTTGTTGTTTGTTTGTTTGTTTGTTTGTTTAAGAATATTGCTGTAATTCTTTAAAAATCTTTTTTGTAATTTGCTTATTGAATAATTCCCATATTTCATAAATAAGGAATGAAAACATCAAAGACCATGGAATTTAGTCTTGGGATAGCATTGACTTTGCTTTATGTACATATTTCATCTGCATTAACATTATTATTATTTTCTACTAACCGTTGTTTAAGATTTCCAAGTTGTTGAGGTTTGTTTTGCCCTCTTGCTTTTATTACTGGTTTTCTCTCTTATTGCATTTTTTATTACACTGCTCTCAGGGAAAGTAGGATATATTCTCTTCTTTGGGGAAATTTTTGAGGCTTCCTTTCTGGTAAAATATTTGCAGTAAATTGAAGTAATTATTATACTTATTAGTGCTTGCAAAGAAGATGTGTTCACAATATAGATTTTAAAATATATCTAGGTTTATAAATTGTTTTAAATTTTCTCTATTCGTATTACAAAAATAATACTTTCTTGCTAAATGGAGTTTAACAATATAAATATGGATAAATGCAAAACCAAATAATCTTTACTTCGCCCTCTCTCCCCAAATCCTAGTTAAGAATGAGGAAAGCATCCTTTTATTTTTTCATATATAAACTTTAATACCTACATATTTGACTTGAATTATATTACTTTATCCTCTTTTTTCTTAATAGTGACAAAGGTGTATTAATTTTTTGGTATTTATATTTTTGTTGATTATTCTATTTCATGAAGTTTATGCTTCAGGTATTTTGATACTTTATTATTTTGTATATAATGTTTCATGATATATGTTGTCTACAAGTACGTTTAACTATTACTAAGCAACCCTCTTTGTTCTATTTACTTTTTTTTTTTTTTTGCCTTAAGTTAAACATCTTACTACTATTTTCTTTTTGTTGAATTGGCTGGCTACACTTTTGGTCATTCTTTTTAAAAATTTCCTTTCTGAGGTCTTTTATCTTCAGTGTGCCTCTTGTACATGTGGTCGAGTTTTATATTTTCACATAATCAAGGTCTTTATATACAGCATGCATATATATGTGTTATATATATATATATATATATTTTAAGAAATTGATAAAATTTTAAAAAATGAAAAAAGGGAGAAAATCCTACATTCCACCCAGAAGGGAAATGATAGTATTTTGCTATGTTTTTCCTTTTTTTTTAAATGCATTAAATATAAACTTTTAACTAGGTTTTTAAAAAATAATAAGTAGTTCTACATGGCAAGGAAAATAAAAACATAAAAAATACAAGTTGCATTCTGAATAAAAATTACAGAAGGCCATTGTTTTGGACTAAGCTCCTCTACCAGACTAAAAAGCAACATGGAATTACCTGTGCTAAAGTTCTAAGTTACCAAACCCAAATCAAGTTGTCATCTGACCTTCTAAGAATTCAAGAGAGATATAATAGCCAATTTTCCAAACAGACCAGTTTAAATCTTCAATCTGCACAATAATAAAGTTCCCTCTGCTTTAATCTTTACACAAAAAAGGTAGCTTGATTTAACCTGATGTTAACTAATCAGTTATTTTTCTACTGTTCTGCCTTCCTGTCCTTGCCTTACAAGAAAAAGTAATTTGAAAAGGAACTAATGCACACCTTGTTCTTTGTTCCTGCTTTCTTCAGCCCTTCTTTGTCTATAAAGCCAACCTTTTCTGCTCAGCTCAGCAGAACATTTATTCTATTTTATGGAATGAAGCGTTGCCTGATTCCAGAATTGTGATAAATCCAATTGAGATCTTTAAACTAAATTTGTTGTAATTTTGTCTTTTGACACTACCCTTAGTCCCACTATTGTCAAAAATTGCAAGGGGAGCAAGGGGATTTCTATCTAGGTCCAGTTGCTAGTCACATAAAGATCCAATTATTGAGACAATGCGGATTGCCAAGGAAGAAAGGAATTTTTTAATATGACAGACAGACCTCTTGTCGGGAGAAGGGAAAAGCTGCCTCAAATCTGTCTCTCTGACTAAGGGAGATCATGGGCTTTTTAAGGAGCCCTGGGGCAGGTAGAAGGGAAGGTTGAGTGCTGCCATGAACTCTTCCCTGGGACCTTCAGACTCTTAACTCCTTTGTCTTGCAGAAAAATCCGTCATTTCTGGGGAACAACTCAAAAGGTCAAGTAGTTAAGGAAGAGGATTATAAAAAACATATAGGTGTTACTGAAATTTGTTGCTGGAGCTGGTTACACCACTTTCTAGAAATAAATTTTAAGATTTGTCCAGGTGTGATGACTCAGGCCTGTAAGCCCAGCACTTCGGAGGCTGAAACAGGAAGATTGTTTGAGCCTTGGTGTTCGAGACCAGCCTGGGCAACACAGCAAGACCCCATTTCTACAAAAAAATAGAAAAATTAGCCAGTCATGGTGTTGCATGCCTGTAGTCCCAGCTACTCAGGGGGCTGAGCTCAGGAGTTCAAGGTCACAGTGAGCTATGATGGTGTGGTACACTCCAGCCTGGGTGACAGAGCAAGACACTGTCTCTAAAAACATAATAAAATAAAATAAAAAGATTTTATACATTTTATTTTTCTGGTGTCTACAATTAAAACTTTCAGTTATATTTCTGTGTCTTGATTCCTTCCGTTAAGGATGAGGACTTTATATACTTTCCCTACCTCTCACATCCACTTCTGTCTCAGCTCTTGATGTTTATTAATTACAGTATTTTTTGCATTATCAATATTTTAAACATTTACATACTACCCTGTAATTATAATTAAATGCTCTGTGCTTTGTTGTTAGATGAATCCTGAACATTTAAACCCCACAAGACCTTCGCTTGGCCCTTTCATGTGGCTTGTGCTTTTCCCGGTGTGGCAGCTGGGTTTGCAGAGGAAGGAAGCGAAGCTGCCCATCCTCTCCAAGGCCAGGCCTGGAACTGGCGCGCTGTCTCTTCCTCTCCAGTGTTATGGATTTGCTGCCTTTGAGCTTAGAGCTTCTCCAAAAGCTTCCCAGGGAAAACTTTTACATCTGATATTTTGGGCTGTGATATTTCCCCCTTTCTTGTGTTGCACACTCTTCTCTGTTTCCCGTGATTACTTCTAACTTTGTGGTCTGCTTTCTTTCTTTGCTTTCCAGCACTCTGCTTTTTATTGCCTTTTGGCTTCTTTTAATCCCATCAGTGGAACCTGGGGAGGAAGGAGACATATCTATCTAGTCTGCCATCATCAGCCAGCTCCAAAGCTTTAGCTTTTTTGTCGGCATGTTCTGGAATTTTTGCCTTAGTTTGTTATTGACAAATTAATATTTTTTCGTTGCATAAAATAATAAAAATTTTTCTCTTTCAGAAGTCGTAATCATCGCATTATCCAGAAGGAATAGACAGCACAGTAATGACGATTTAGTTCTATGTTTAACAGAATACAATATTTACTGTGCCACCATGCCCGGCTAATTTTTTCTATATATTTTTTAGTTGTTCAGCTAATTTTCTTTCTATTTTTAGTAGAGATGAGGTCTCGCTCTTGCTCATGCTGGTCTCGAACTCCTGAGGTCAAACGATCCACCTGCCTCGGCCTCCCAGAGTGCTAGGATTACAGGCGTGAGCCACTGCGCCTGGGCCTCCATTTGTAAATTCTTAATCTGAATCTTTTTTGAGACAGCAGGGTGGTTGTTTCATGTACATTTTTCAGGAAGATTTTATTAATGCTAAAATGACAAAGTTCTTGCATATTTAAGAAAATATTTCCTATGCCTTCACATTTGAAAGGTATCCTGGCTACGTTAAGAGTTCTTGTATCATATTGTTTCTTCTCAACATTGTCCCAATATCTTGTTCTTCTACTGTTGCTGTGGATAGAAGTATAAGGCCAGCCTGATACAATATATATTTTTTTCTCTTTAAAGGTGACAAGTTCCTTCTGCCTGGATGCTTGCAAGACATTTATCATCCTTGAAATTACTTCATCTAGATACATCTTGAACTTACCACCTTTTTCTCCATATTTTGTTTCAACCTGAAGATTTACATCTTTCTTTCAGGAGAATCTCCTATGAAATCCTTGAATAATTTTCTGTTCCGTTTTTGTTTGTTTGGTTTTCTCTTCTCTGGGAACACTTATCATGTGTGTGCTGAATCTTCTTTGTTTCTTTTCGTGTCTGTAACCCAGATGTTCTCTAAAGCCACTTGTCCAGCTGAGGTCTAGATAACTGGTTAAGTCCCCAGCCAATTCCAGGATCTATGCAAAACCAAAGACCTCACAATTTCAACTAAATCCTGTGTCTCTGTTTCTCTTCATATCCCCACAAGTACAAGACTCACATCTTTTTAAAAAATTGCTTTTCCAAAGTGATTTGTAGCTGAAATTACTTAAGCCTTGAGAGTTTGTGGCAGTCTGCCATCTCCTCACTGTCTTCCTCCGAACTTTTCCCTCTTCTGTTCGTGTCCCCTCCACTGTGGACGGTGGCCCAAGCTCCAGATCCTTTCCCCCACAACCCTGTGTGTGTGTGTGTGTGTGTGTGTGTGTGTGTGCGCGTAACTTCTCTCTTTCTTTAAAACTTTCTTGCTAACTTACCAAACCTGGACCTAGGAGAGGGGTGGGGTGGGGAACTTGGAACTCACTTTCTACCTTTACAATCTGCTCAACCAAACAAAGCCTTGAGTTACAGGGACATTCAGATCTTTGAATGATGTCATCACTATTTTACTTCCCACTCTTCCTCTCAGGTTACGTTTGTCTCTGCTTCTCTTTACATGTGGCCTCACTCTCTTCTGATACAAATATGCTCATCATATGTGGCAGGAGAGATGGCTGCTAGGAGCCCAACCTTACAATTCATGGTGCAAATGTGAGACCCTCCCTCCCTTTCCCAGTATGTCATATATCAAATTTCTGGGGAGAAATATGATTGGACTTGATTGGGTCAATGCCCAGTCGCATCGTGTAAACACAGCTGGGGTGGTTTGATTGGACAGGATGGGTTGTGTGCCCATCCCATAGCCAGGCCCATGGGAATCCGATGGGCTCTGTGAAGATCAATTCTCCAGTGTAAAGAGGAGTGTTTTGTTGAGAAGACAAAAGCAACAGATGCCTACCACACCTCATACCCTTTGGTATGGAAATGTGCCCTCACTGTATTCCCCGTCCTTCCCCTGGTGGATCATTCTGCCTCCAGTGAAGGGTTATTTGCAGGACTTTTCAGAACCTTTTCACTTAATGTCAATATTTATGTCCTGTTAAAATGTGGGGAACTCACATGGGCTTGTGTTTCGATTTCTTTTGTGATTCTTTTTTTGTCTTCTTGGTAGATTTCAGGGAGAGGAGTAACAGTGGGAAGTTACTTTTATGAAAGGTCTTTTGTTTGTTTTGTTTTGTTTTGTTTTGTTTTGTTTGCTTGGCTGTGAAATATGGTGGAAACTGAAAAGCAAATGAGAATAAATAAGAATAGGGGAAAAGACTGAAGGAAAAATGACCTCATAAATCCCAATTTTTCAAAGTGAAATTATAGTTGCCACAGTGGTTTCACATACCTGGGGCTCAGTGAGTTACAGCAACAAGGCAATGCCATGGGTGAAAATGCTCACTCAGCTAGGTGACTGAGTTGTAGTTGAGTCGAAGAAGAATCTTGCTTTGAAGCTATTCACTGATTGAGCTGATTGAGCACTTAAGATTTGCTAGCCACTGTGCCAAGTACTGAGTGTAAACATGGGTGATTAAAACAGATTATGTCTTAAGAACTTAAAATCTAGCTTTTGTGTTGTATGAATCTCTTACTTCCTTCATACACTCTATTCTTTATTATAAGTAATGATTTTAGAAGATTTCACTATATTTATTTCCTTTTTTAAAAAATACTTTTCTGTGTAATATAGCCACCAATTGGTGAGGTCCTATTATGTTGTATACACTTCCTAGATACTATCTCTAATCCTCCCAAAAAACCCCTATGGAGGTAAATGTGACTATCTCCGATTTACAGATGAGAACAATGAAGTTTAAAGGGGTTATGTTAATTCTTCAAGGTCAAGTGGCATAAAGGAAATGAAAGCCGTATATTTTGAAGAGATGTCTGCACTCCCATGTTTATTGCAGTGTTAGTCACAATGGCCAAGACACGGAAACAACCTATGAGTGTGTTGATGAATGAGTGGATGAAAATAATGTGTTGTGCGTGTGCAATGGAGTGTTATTCAGCCTTGAGAAGGAAAGAAATCCTGTTATTTGCAATGGCGCAGTTGAAGCTGGAGAACATTATGCTAAGTGGGATTAGCCAGGCACAGAAGTGCTGCATGATCTCCCCTATTTGTTTGTGGAATCCAGCAAATTCCAACTCATAGGAGGAGGGAGTAGAACAGTGGTTGCCAGAGGCTGTGGGGTGGGAGAAATGAGGAGATGTTCATCAAGAAGTAGGAGGTTTCAGTTATAACAGGAGTAAGTTCTGGAGAGCTCATGGACAGCATGGTGATTGTGGTCAATCATACTGTGCCCAAATCTGAAATTTGCTAAGACAGTAGATCTTAAATGTTCTCACCATACCCACACTTATGTTAATCAGCTTGACTGTGGTAATCATTTCATGATATAAACCTTATATCAAAACATCACAGTGTACACCTTAAGTATATACAACTTTTACTTGTCAATCACAGCTCAGTAAAGCTGGGGGGATCAAAGCAAAGTCACAGAGCCAGATTGGGAGCTCAAATCTCTAGTCCCTCCCTCTCTGGTTTCTCCCTCAAGACTTTTTTGTTTTTGCATCTTCTCATCTTTGCCTCCTTCAGGTAAGTGTCTCCTGCCCTCAGGATTCCTCAGTTTGACCCAGTTCAAATTTTCCCACTGGCCGGCAGTCTCTGGCCTGCCCTTGAGTCACTTGTCCACCCTGGGTTTAATCAGCTGGGGTGGTATGGGAGGGCTCATGGGAGACAGGAGTCCCCTTAGGAGAGGGTGTGAGCACTGGTGACAATCACTGGCCTTGAACGCAGACACACCTGAATTTCACCAGTGTATTCAATGATACGATTTTATTAAATTTCATGTCATAGCTGGCAGGGGACTTGCCCAGGGCTACCTCATGCAGATGATGAAGATAGCCAATATCTGAATGAGATACAGTATTGGAAAGTGACAATCCTAATGTCAAAAAAAAGAGTGGTTCAGCAATTACAGTACATAGGTTATTATATTAAATAATTATCAAGGGTTATGTTTTCAAAAGATCTTGATGACGTGGAGCAATTCCCAAAATAAACTAAGTGAAAACAAAGACAAGCAGCATAAAGATTCTAAACACATCATGTAGTAAATAAACATAATGTGCATTTTTAAGTGATTAGAAGGCAATAGCAAGTTAAAACTGGGAAGTGGAAGAAAAGAAGAAAAGTGCCAATTGAAGGAATTCTAGAAACAGGAAAGGAAGGCCCAAAAATATAAGCTGCTCTGCATCGGTGTCAGGGACCAGGAGGCAGAGAGATTCCAGAGCAGACAGACATGTTATAGGTTCTTGCACTTTGTAAAATATTTGGTAGCAGCATTACCTCCCTTTACCTGGTTCTCCAGAGCCTGTTTATGATTCTTAAGCTTACCAGGTACCTTGGCGTAGGGAAGGTGATGCTCTCGTGAGTATCTCTGTCTTTTTGCAAACTCTGCCCTCTCTGCTAGGATACTAAGCTGGCTCACTAGTTTACAAAGCAGCTCCCTGTTTAGATAAATTGAGACGGTTGCCTCAGTTACCTCATTCACCTCCAAGTTCACCATGGAAGCTCTGAAGCTTCCGAGCAGAGAAAGCAAATCCTAAACTGTGGTTGCCTTGCCTCAGCAAAAAGAAACCAAACAGGTTCGACCTGAAACTGCCTACCGGCCTTCCCATTTCCTCACCCCAGACGGTTCTGAGATCATTCAACAAAGGCACCAGCTTTTTGTATTTGGGCCTAAAGTAAATGCTCACGTCCTGGGATCTCCTACAGTTTATAAACTGGCTTCAAGACACAGCACCTCTACTCTTCGCTCTGACAGTCACATCCACATACATTTTGAGGTTACGGAGGTAGATTTTTGTGGATACAGAAGGAATAAATTTCATAAACACAAACTGGGAAACCATTGATTAGATGGAACCAGGGAAGAAAGTCTAGAAAAGAAAGTAGACCACAAGCTGGATATGAGCCAACAAAGCAACAGAAAACACACACTCACACAGACAGGATTCGAGAGTGTTCAATGGAAGCATTGTTTGTAAGACAATCCTACCTCTCTCTCTGCCCCTCTCCAGTGAAGACACAGCAAAACCACAATGACAGCATAAAGTCTGGAAAACAAATTAAAGTGGAGAGTGAATAAAAATCAAGGTGTTTTATAGAAATGCAGTAGTGGCCGGGCACCATGGCTCACGCCTGTAATTCTAGCACTCTGGGAGGCCGAGGCGGGAGGATCGCTCGAGGTTAGGAGTTCGAAACCAGCCTGAGCAAGAACGAGACCCCGTCTCTACCAAAAAATAGAAAGAAATTAACCGGACAACTAAAAATATATAGAAAAAATTAGCCGGGCATCGTGGAGCATACCTGTAGTCCCAGCTACTTGGGAGGCTGAGGCAGGAGGATTGCTTGAGTTCAGGAGTTTGAGGTTGCTGTGAGCTAGGCTGATGCCACGGCACTCACTCTAGCCTGGGCAACAGAGTGAGACTCTGTCTCAAAAAAAAAAAAAAAAAAAGCAAAAAGAAATGCAGTAGTAATCAATAAATATGTGAGTGCTTATATTCAAAGAAATAGCAAAGTAGAGGGAGAAGGGGGTGATTACGGGGATTAGTTCCTACCACTTGCTGGCAGACGCTTAAGGAACAATCATCAAACCCAAGGGTTTAAGTTAAGCATCCTGAGCTTAAGGAGAAGAGAGAAGTCTCCTCCAGCCTTGGGTAAGCTCTGTCCTTCGGCCTTCCAGATACAACAGTGCTTAATATTTGTTGCATTATGCCATTTGTCATGCACCCCTCCAAGCCCTTGTTAGCTTATCGACTCCTCACAGAAACACTATGAAATGGGTGCAATTGTAGCTTCATTTTACAAATGAGGAAATTAAGGCACAGACAGTTTAAGTCTCTTGGCCAACGTCTTGCTGATAGTTTCCGGGCGAGGTTTTGAACCCATGAAGCCTGACTGCTACCCAGGAGACTGGAGCTCCAGATTTCACGCAATGCGCCCTCCTGCAGAGCTCACTCCTTGGCCTTCTTTTTGAGTTTATTATTATGATAGTTAATTCTGTGTGTCTTAAAGTTACTTAACTGTGCCCTGAGGCACCCAGATTAAGCATTGTTTCTGGGTGCTTTGCAACGGAGGACTTGGTGAAGTAGTGGCCCAATTCACTGTGGGCCTGAATAGAACAAACGACAGAGGAAGGAGGAATTGCCCCGTTTTGATTCCACCTGCCTGCTTGAGCTCAGACTTGGTCTTCTCCTGCTCTTGGACTGGGATTTATATCCTGGGCTCCCTGGGTTCTCAGGCCTCAGACTTGGGCTGGAATCTCACCTCTTGCTTTCCTGGGTCTCCAGTTTGCAGATGGCAGCATGGTGAGACTTCTCAGCCCCCTAATCACATGAGCCAATTCTTCATAATAAACTTCTTTATATTAATATATATATAAGAGGATTACCTGTCTATCTATCTATGGTTCTATTTCTCTGGAGAACACTAATACAATTGTAATACCCCCAATCTCCCTAGAAGTCTGGCATAGCTTTAGGGAGCTGGGCAAAGAGATATTATGAATGATTCTGCCTTCAAAACTAACCCTTTCTTCTTTCTAGCTTCCCACCAGCTTCAAGAAACATCCTGGAATTCATAAAAGACACTTTTCACAATGTGTCTCCTCATCACAAGAACCACTTAGGATACACTAAGATTTAGTACTTACAATGGTGTACATTTGCACACAGTTTTATGTCTTTACTTTTTTACAAATGTTCTCACTTCTTACAAAATTCTGAAAGCATGTTGAGGTGGTATTATGCTCTCCATTTTATAGGTGAGATGACTAGTTCCGAGAGTTCAGGTGACTTGTCCCAGGTCACTAAGCCAACACATG